>NC_056730.1:272007593-272372593 GCF_019279795.1 Protopterus annectens | reverse complement strand
CAGCTATGAGGACACCCTAAACCACATATGCAGTGCTTTCAGTTATTGTGTAGCATAGATGTTGCTGGAATGTTCACATGCACTTGTAGTACAACTCACCTATTTTTCGGATGTAGGCTGGATGACATGGTACCGTACTGCTGTGCATAGGGGGCACCCAGCAATCCATGACAGTGATGGGTGTGGACACATAGCAACACAGTCTGTCACACCACTCAGGTCATATCTGCTAGTTCTGGTGCCATATCACGTTAGTAGGCTATGGCCCCTGAGCAGCCATATGTGTAGGCCAGATACTAGCCCATGTATATGCAAGGCAGCACCCAATGTCCCCATCCAACAGGGACACAGGCTGTATCCCAAGAGTGTATGTGCAGTTAACCATCCAGGCTATGCCTGCAAAGGTGGAAATAGCCACACTGCCTGATGTGGACAGGATGCCCATTCCACCACAGCTGATTGCGTGGGACACACATCTGAGCTGCCAACAAGGCCACCTCATATCACATACCAGGTTGAGGGTGTGTGTGTTTTTGTATGTGTGTGTGTGTGTGTGTGTGTGTGTGTGTGTGTGTGTGTGTGTCTGTGTGTGGCTGTGTGCTCACGTGTATGTATGTGTGTATCTGTGTGCTCACGTGTGTGTGTGTGTGTGTGTGTGTGTGTGTGTGTGTGTGTGTGTGTGTGTGTGTGTGTGTGTGTGCGTGTGTGTGTTAACAGAGTGGAGCATGACTTGCACTTGTGTAGCAGTCCCAGCAATGTGGATTCAGTCAGCGCCTTGCATGCCAAACTGAGGTCACCCATGAGGATTATGTGTGAAACCAGGTAGAGGGTTGGCCTTATGGCCTATCGCTGTGTGGTAGATGTTTGATGGCCTGGTATTCCCTGTTGGGGAACCCCTGTGATGTCCTCAGCTGCTGCATGTGCTGTGTGATGTGAATGATGAACAGGAAATTATAGACATTAATAGTCCTCATTGGGAGGGCGGGGATATTTATACCCCATGCCCCGTGTTGACATACCCTTATGTATGACATGGAACATTTATAAGGTTTATCTTACAATGGAATCAACATTGTGTTGGAATGTCATGTTGCCAAAGACTTGTGTCCACAGCACACTCATGACTACATGCCTAGGATGCTGTTTGTACTCTCATAATATGTGGGGACATCACTCTCCCCATAGGAGTTCACACTGCATGTTCTGGTATGCGGCCTGAGGCCATGTGTCTGGCAATGGTCCTATATCTGTGTGAGACACTCCTAGGCAGATATCCACATCACTAGGAAATCTGGTGATGGTGCACAGCATGCAGTCATCCACAGACATGGCCTGACATAGGCTAATGGCTGTTACATACACCTCAGATGTGTTCATCACACATAACAGAAGGCCAAACATGGAACAACAGGTTACATACCTACTTATGGGTGAACCGTATGAAGTGCATTTCCCTATGTGGAATAGGTGTGTCATGTCAGTGCACTGGTGTGCTACCCTTATGGTAACATATGGTGTAAGGCATACTTGGCAGTGTTATATCTATGATGGCCATGTGGGTTATAGTGTCACATAGTTTGTCCAGCTCAAGGTAGGCATTTTGCAGTGTCACCCCCCCATCCATGGCTTTAGTGACTGTGTCATCAAGGAGACCTGAGTGCAGCAGACATGAACCCTTCCTTGACAAACCCTAATTGTGCGTAATGGAGTGTGTCCAGATTGCACAAGTCCTTGTTAATGGGGTTCACTTGAAACTGTGCTATGGTCTTGCAGAATAGCCTATTTAGGCTGCTGGATCTATCATGTGACTGAGTGGGATATACCCTACCTTAGTGTAAAGTGTTGACAGTGGTTGTCCATCAAACAGATGGGACAAAGGCAATACTCAGTCTTCCTTTCAAAACAGTTCCTGATGGTGTTGCAAAGTTATGCTTAGGGTCAGGTAGGATGCATCCTGTGATGTGTTAGGCCCCCATGTCAGATTTATAACATGACTATTATCACATGGCAGTGGTGACCTGTTCCCACATATAGGAGACAGGGGAGGTACTGTGCATATCCTGATATACTTATGTGGAACACAGGGAGTGAAGCCTACACCAACTCTGTCACGCATTCAGTATGCTATACCAACAGCAGTGGAATAGCTGATGTCCTTGCGCACCACAAATGAGCAGCCACTACCTGCATCTGCGGTTGGGGTTTTGTAATGCACGCACATGCACACATATTGTAAATGTCAACAATTTGGGTACATGTTGATCATCATCATCATTCTCTTCTTTTTTTTTCCGGGGGTCCACCACAGTGGATCATCTCTTTCCATTTCTTTGTCTCCAAACTGTCCAACATGAGCTGACCTCTAAATATACCGATTTACTCTCTTCTTCACCTCTCTTCCACATTCCACCATTACTCTGTGAACTGTGATCCCCAAGCTTAAAACTCGCCACCCTTTACCAAACTCTACTCCCATCCTCCCCTCATCTCCTCTACCCTCTCTCATCTTTACACACATATATCTGTCTTAGCTGCCCTGACCCTCATTCCTCTGCTGCTCTCTAGAGGCATATCTCCTCCGAGTCTCCTCAACCCTGATTCCTACTCTCACTAGATCAAATAAGAAAGGACTCAGATCTGATCCTTGATAATCCCCCACCCACCTTAAACGGATCTGTCACCCCCACTGCAGTCCTCACCACTGTCACACTACCCTCTATTACATATCCTGTACCTCTCTTCGTACTTCTCTGCCACTCCGACTTCCTCTCACAATACCACAACTCTTCTAGGCAGACCTTCTCTGTATTTCTCCATCAACACTCAGAGCAAACATTGCATCTGTAGTGCCATTGATAAATACACATATTATAATATATCATTGCCATATGTGTGTGTGTGTGTTGACAACACCTCTCCCCCACAACTGCATAGATACGTCTGGTGTGGCTAGGTAACAACAACCTGGAGCCAATGAGTGTGAGCTATCATGTTATGGGTCACCTATACCCTAGGCATATTAAGGGCTGCCAGTTTGCCATGCACACAATAGTTAAGCATAACCATATTGCAATATGTTCCATGTTCACTTGGGGGTTCACTGCAATGCATCACATTCATAATCACAGTAGCATATTTGCAGGAGCTGTAACAAATTCCCATGTAATTTGGTATAGGTGTAGCCACTGTGCTATACAGGGTGCATTACTATTGTGTATACAGGTGCACTTTGTGTTAGGTGAAGGTCCATCACATACTCTGATTTCTCATGTATCTCACAGGTGTATAGTACTAGCAACATTAGCAGGACATAGCTAGACTGCATGTTGTTGAGGACCTGTCCAGAGTGTGTCTGTTGTGGTCTGATTGTGTGTTGTGCATGGCATCATTCAGAAGGTGTGGCCTGTATAATGCCTTTATGGCACTTCACGTGTGTGTGTGTGTGTGTGTGTGTGTGTGTGTGTGTGTGTGTGTGTGTGTGTGTGTGTGTGTGTATCATCAAACATTATAGTGCAAGAATTAATGTAGCAATGTTGTGTTCCCCTCACAGCCATGGGTGTTGGAGTGTGTCCCCCTCACTACCTGATGTCAGTGTCTCATTAGACACTGATGATGATAGTGGCTATTATGAGGCATAGGTGGGTTTGTTGGGGGAGTAGAATCTGTTCCATTGGTTGACATCCCACTTCCACCCCCAATGTCCCCACACACGGTCAGTATGCCAAAAGCTCAGTTGGACTAACCCGGTTAACAAATGTAAAATAAAATAAAATAATAAAAATAAAAATGGTATAAACATCACATACACACAGGCAAAACAGCCACAGGAGATATGCATACAGAAACACATACACCCACACAGTTGGCAATAGACAGACTAGAACACCTACCTATCTATTTGTACGTACTATAGTGGTACGTACATGTAGCATGCACCATGGAGATTCCATGCTGGGGATATAACTCACAACCTCTTACAGCAATTAATCTTGGGAATGCCTTCAGGATTGGTGGGATAAAGCCCCCAAAATAGGGACACTTCTCATATATTGCTCTTATAAACCTAGGCAAGTGATAGGGTAACAGGTTTTGCATCAGCATGAAGTTTCAGAAGGGTGTGATGTCTGAAGCTGACATGTCTGTCACTATTTGTGATGTCAACTCCCATGGATTTGCCAATGATTTGACAGAACACCCCATTGTTATGAGACACAGACCAAATATATGTTGCACACATCTGGATATTCTGCATACATCTGTACAGATGAGTGGTAAGGCCTGTAGAGTTTCAAATGGTGCATCTAAGGTGGATGAACAAGCCCTTTAAAGTAATGCCATGGGGAGGGGGGTCAACAGGCCTTAAAATAGCAGTGGCGGCTGGTGACTTCAAATTAAAGAGGGGGCTGCAGGAGACAGCTGAATAGGTGGGGCCAATGAGGAGGGGTGTGGCCAACTAGAAAGGGGTGGGGCTATGCTCATAACTACAACAACTGGAACTTTAATTAAATACACTGCCCTGGGTGCCAAACCATCATTACGAGAGTCCAATCAAGACAAAATGAAGTGTAGAAGAAAAAATATTTAATTGCATTGGCTACATGACAACTTACTTAATATCTAGATGGAAACACAAAGGTTGTGAGGCATGAAAAAATAAATTACTTTTTAAATACATAACTGGAATGCCATTCAAAATCAAGCATAAAAAAAGCATCCCTCAACTCAAACCACTTCTCCTTGCACTGCTGTTCTAATTATAATTTATGTTCAGCTTTATAAAATTACCAAGTAACATGCTGAAAGTAGCAATCTCTGTGATACCCCCACTTGTAAAAATGTTTTTTATCCAAAAAAGACCTACTGCCTGACAGCAACTATCTACTTGTTTCATGGGGAAGACATGATCAAAGTAAAAATTGAACAGCAAACAAGAAACAAGCTCAAGATAAATTGCTTAAAGGATTACTGCACAAGTTATGGACCACACATGATAGACTGGCATTCTGTTTAGTTTACAGGTAAAGCCTGCAAAGATGACTGCAGGTCTCCAACAAATGTAATGAGCTTCTGAAAATACTGTAATCCTGTTATTTATTACAAATACTGTCATATGCATTTCAATACCTAAGGCGTATACGTTATCTAGTTATGTAAATATTCTCTACATGGCAACAATGAAAAGGCTTTTAATGTTGGTAATTCTTTAACAGTATGCATATTAAAGCATCTTACAATCTCCGACAAGCTTACCTGATGGTCATTAAAGCATTGCTACTTAAACACAGAGCAACAGGGCACTGCAACAGCATGCATTTTCTGAAAAATAAGAAGCATAAATCAACAGTATAAAAATATGACAGAAAACCAGAACATTTTGCAAAATCAAGGACAGATGAAAAGCCACAGTCATACTTGTGGTCTACCTTGGATGGGGGAATACTCTGCACACTTACACTGCATAACTGCTCCTTGCCTTCCTTGGACACATCCAGAGCCACTACAATAGGGAGTGGGGTGCAACAAGTATGTTACAATTTGAAATGTCTCTGGCTGATGGTGATGGCTCTGACACTCGTACCTCTCAACCTCAGATCAAGTAATCTGGACAAAGCCATACATAGAAGTGGGACACAGACCCAAAAATAAGGACAATTTTTAAATATTGCTCTTATAAACTTAGAAAGATAATAGAATAGTAGTAGGCCTTGCATTAATATGAATTTTCTGAAGGGTATGAAGTCTGAAACTCAAATGTCTTGCCATTATTTTCTAACTTCAATATTTAATGATTTGCCACTAATTTGCCAGAAAAACCACAATTTTATGAAAAACAGACCAGAAATGTGATGCAAAAATATAAGATTGCCACACAATACAGCTGGGATCCTGTCAAAGAAGGGACACCTTTTTAATATTAGTACTGTTAACTTGAGCAGCTGACAAAATAAGAGCATCTATTTGAATTTCTGAAATAAAAGCAAACTATAACTCTGATCATTACAGTTATTTATAATTGTAAACCCTCCATGTTTCCTTCCAAAATTGCCATTTTGCGGAGGGAATTGGGGATGGTTGAGAGGTTTGAATATTCCTAATTCTATAAAGCGATTTATTAGCAATACCTCTCAACTTCTTAATGCAGGAAATCTGGACAAGACCAAATATATTGGGGGAGCATACAAGCAGTACTAATAATTGCTCTTGTATAAACTTGACAGTTGATAGAATAACAGGTCTTGCTTTAGCATGCATTTTTCTGAAGGTTATGATGTCTGAAACTCAATGTCTGTCATTATTTAGTGACTTCATTCCTAAATGATTTGCCAGAAAGCCACACATTTTATGAGGAACAAAACAAAAATAAGAAGCAAAAATCTATTCATTCTGCAAAAATATGGACAGTTGAGAGGTACAGTTCAGCTGGGGCTGTCTGAGTTTGCTGCCCTTCCCACTTCACAAACTCATGGTCGAATGGAGCCTCCACCCGCAGCCATTCCAATGTCCCATTCCTTGGTTATTTCACCCCATTTACCATAAACATTGTAATGTGCATACTGCTTTACTTCTGCAATGATTTGGATTTCATTTTAAAGTTTTATTCTGCATTTTACAGCACAGACCCTAATAGATATCTGCTAAACAAAGCAATGCAGTCTCGCAATGAAAATAGACTTAGCATTAAAACTTCTCTGATCTTGAAACTCACATTCATTGAAACTGCATTGAAACCCACATTCAAAGAAAATACATTTTGCCAGTGGCAGATAAAGATTAACTTTGGGCTGTTTTTCAGATCATAGGCCCCTTGAACATGAAACATACACACGCTCTTTGATACAACTTCCTGACCTTGTACAATACAGTACAGTTGTTAGAAGTCATTTTAAATTTATTGTTGTGAACATTTTTCCAGTAAACAATGAAACAAAATGCATGCACCAATAATGCAAAACTGCCCAGTTCAGAACATTTTCATCATAAAAGTCTACTCAAACTTCTACAGTCCACCAGTATCAGTAAATATGCACAATCTCTGAAGAAGTAAAAGCCATCTAAATAATTCCACATTAAAGAAATCTGTAACTAATTAAGAGGTTGCTGCTAGCAAACAACTTTATATGTCACTGTTTCATCTACAAATAAAGTGTATGTTGCCCTTGAGGAATAAATTGCCTATGTTGCATTAAAAAATGATAAGCTAGTAATATCACAATAGGGAATGGATGGCAAACTGATAACAGGTTCATAGTTACTAGGTATCTTTGCCAAAAAGGACTGCAGCATCCACCCACTTTACAAGGCAGTACAGTATCAGCAATGCATCTACCTACTGTAGAAGTAGAACCCACACCCTTATGCAGCAAAAGCAAGTTGTGATATTAACAATGCAAACAGACTCCGCATAAGCAGCACTAAACTTTTGTTCCCTTGCAGCTCTCAGCTCCTTGTAAAATCTACTTGACATTCAGCTGTATCTCTGAACTTTGCAGCACAAGAAATCTGGAAAAAGCCAACATTTATTGAGGGGGGACAAAGGCCTAAAAAACAGGGACACATTTTAAACATCGCTTGTATAATGTTGGAAAGTTGCTAGAACATAATGCTGTTGTACCACCATATATTCCCAGGACCCTGTACAAAACAGTCAGAGCAATATACCACTATGCTAAATCAGCTGTTTTGTGAAAAAGAGGAAGACTGAAACTTAAATGGCTACCATTTAGTGAATTCAGTTCTCACTATAGCTCTCAACCTCATAGCAAAAAACTTGTGGACAAAGCCAGTAATGGGGGAATACAGCCCTCAAACATATTCCTTGAATACAGTTCTCACCATAGCTCTCAACCTTAGCACAAAAAACCTGGATGAAGCCAATAAGGGGGGAACACAGTCCCAAAATTAGTGACACATTTCAACTATCCATGTTATAAACTTAGAAAACTGCTGGAATAAAAGGTTTTGTGTTACCATGTACTTTCTGAAGAATGTGTTATTTTATTTATTTATTTATTTTACATTTGTTGACCGGGCTAGTCTAACTGGATACATGTCCATTTTCAGTAGAGGCCCGGGGAGAAAAGCTCCGAGCAGCAACAATGACAAGGAAATACAATAAAGTATAATTAAAATAAAATAAAATTTGTTACAAAATTAACATTAAAAGGTAGAGTTATAGAGTTATTTAGCAAATTTAGGCTAGAATCAAACACTATGAGTAAAAACAAAAATTAAAACAGAAGATAGATAAAGTAAAACATTTCTTTTTTTTTTCTTTTTTTTTGAGAAAGAGCAGGAGGGGGCAAGATATATCAGTCAGGGTTGGAGCAGGAACAAAGCCAGGGGGATTTAAGATATTCTTTAAGATTCTTCTTAAAAAGTAGAGTAGAAGTAAGGTTGGAAAGTTCAGAAGGAAGATGATTCCAACTCTTTCCTATGGTGTTTGAGAAGAGTGAGACCCCAGCTTTGTTGTTGGTTTTAATGGAAGAGATTTGAAGTTTATTTGCTGAGCGTAGAGTTGCAAAATTTTTGTAAGGGGAGATGAGATTAGTGAGGATTGGGGTATTTTTAGGGTAGTAGAGGATCTTTTGGGTGATAACAAGTTGTTGAAAAAGTAATTGGTTCTGTAGTTCTAACCATCCCAGCTGTTTGAGGTTGTGACAATGATGCGTTCTAAATGGGGTACCAGAAGCACATCTGGTTATTTTATTATAACAGGTGGAGAGTTTGGTAAGGTTGGTTTTAGAAAGATTAGTATAGATAGCAGAAGCATTGAACAGGGTGGAGATTAGGTGGGTTTGGGCTATAGTGTTTCTGGCTGCAGGGGTAAGGAAGGATTTGATTCTGTATAAAGTCTTTAGTTTTTTGTTTACCGTCTTTATAGTGGAATTAATATGGTCATTGTAGCTAAGGTTGTTGTCTATTGTAACACCTAGAAGACGGGTTGTAGTATCAGGGGATATGATGGTTCCATTGTTAGAGGTTACTGTGAAGTGCAGTTGAGGTGTATTGTGAGTAGGAGAAAAAATCAATAATTTAGTTTTCTTGGGGTTGAGAAGAAGGCAGTGTTTTGTGAACCAGTTTTCAACACTGTTAAATACTGTTTGGGTGAGGCACTGGAGAGAGGTTATGGACTTGGATGAGCAAATTAAGGTGGAGTCATCTGCATACTGTATGCAGGTGGCTTGAGAAATACTAGTATGCAGGTCATTAATAAATAAGGAAAATAGAAGTGACCCTAAGATAGAACCTTGTGGTACTCCAATGTTTACAGGGAGGGATGAAGAAATATTCTTATTCCAGAGAACTGCTTGCTGTCTATTTTCTAAATAGGATTTAAACCATTGTAATGCTTGTGGGTCTAGTGAATGGGCTTTTAGAGTGTCAATAAGTGTGGGATGGTTCACCATATCAAAAGCTTTAGAAAGATTAATAAATAGAGCAGAGGAGAAGGTGTTATTGTTACGGTTTTTGTTTATAGAATCAGAGATGGATAGCAGGGCAGTTGTTGTGCTATGGTAAGGCCTAAAGCCATGTTGGCAATCTGCAAGTAGATTATTTTGTAGTAGGCGGTCAAGCAGTTGTCTGTGTGTACTTTTCTCCATTATTTTAGCTAATGGAGAGAGTAAGGCAATAGGCCGATAGCTGGAGAGCTCAGTTGATGAGCCACCTTTGTGTAAAGGGATTATATGGGAGATCTTCCATAGAGAGGGGATTTTGCTTTCTGAAATTGTTCTATTTATAAGTATGGAGATAGGGTAGGCAATGGCTTTAGCTGCAAATTGCAGGTATTCAGCTGGAAGACAGTCAGCAGAAGGGGTACATGGCTTGAGCTTTTGAAGGAGGTTGCAAATGAGGGATGTAGGTACAGGATGTATATGAAAGGTAGGTGAGGGGGTATTAGGTGTTATTAATGGGAGAGTGGAAGTGGATGGTAATATGTTAGATAGGGATAGAATAGCTTCAGTAAAATAGTTGTTAAAGGCATCAGGAATCTGGTTAGAGTTATTATGGTTGAAACCTATAGGGTCAGGAGTTTTAGAGTGTCCTGGTTGAAGAAGTTTGTTAATGCCAGACCAGAATTTATGAGGATGTTGTTGGTGAGTTTGTTGTAGGTGGAGGTAATAGTCTTTTTTGTCTTTAAGAATGTCCTTCTTGGTGGCATTTCTTAATTGTTTAAAGTAGAGGTGATCTGTTGGATTTCTGGAGGTTCGCTATTTAGCCCAAATTTTATTTCTGAGAAGGATCTTTTGCCTAGCTGCCTTTGTGAGCCAGGGGGCAGTTTTGGTTCTTATGCAGGAAGAGCGATAGGGGGCATGGTAGTCTAGTATTTGGAGAAATCTAGTATTAAAGTAGATTACTGCTTCAAGTTCAAGATGAAGCATAGGTGACCAGTCACATGCTTTCAGTTCGTTTTGGAAGCTCTCTGGGTTAAAGTATTTTTTGGAGCGGGAAGTTTTAAAAGTATTTATGTTGGGGCTATAAGTTTTTTGTTTGATTATATAAGTTAGCATGCGGTCACTGATATCATTTGGGAAAGTTCCTGGTTTATAAGAATCAAGATGACTATTTAGAAGGACCCAGTCTAGCACAAAAAACCTGAATGAAGCCAATATTTTTATTTAACATTTGTTAACCAGGAAAGTCTGACTTAGAACAAAAGCCACTTTTCAGCAGAGCAGGGACAAACACTCCAGACACATGTTTTTGTAAGATGGGAGGACATGCAGACTCTATACAAAAGGCACCACAGCCAAGAATCAAACCAGAGAACCTGTAGCTGCCAGGCAACAATGCTACCAGTGCACCACTGCACTACTACCTTTGCAAGTTAAAACAAACATACAGAAACCACAGATTTTATGAGTAACAGAAGAAATATGAGGCAAAAATCTGCAAACCTTTTACAAATGGTGGTGGGTAGGGAATTCAGGCCCTTGCCACCTGCACCCAAGGTACAGGGTTCAAGCCTGAGTATTCTCTACCTACCACCATGTGTTCTCTAGCCACCAGTATATAGCAACTAGGGCATTGTGCACACACACACGCACAGAAGTGTCAATGGCTGGTTTCCTTCTCCTTAGCCCACAAACTTTGGTTTAGTATTCACATTTAGTACCAGCAGGGTAATAGTACAATATTTAGATTTGGAATTCTTTGTGGGGAAGGATTTGACAGTAGAATTTAGACCTTTTGTTAAGGCTAGTGCTGTCAACAACTTCCTCATGGCTGACAGCATGCATGTTCCCCATTTATTATCATCATTACCATATGGTGAATATCTACGCATAGCTAACAACACCTCAGGTAAAGCAAGGCTGGGGGTTGAATTTTGAGAGGGTTAGGAACAAACTTCATAGGAGAGGTTATGATGAGGGTGTTCTGACCATAGCTGAAAATAAGGTTAAAAATAGTTGGGTTTGGCACACACTATGTTAAGAAAGGATTTACTGAGCAATAAAAGTGAATCTCAGAATTTGGACAAAGGGGAGGATCAAAACAAAATGTTCTTTGTAAACAAGTTTTCACCTTTTTCAGAGACTCTGAAGAACTCAGTGAATAGATTCTGGCCTATTATTACCAACGATGGGAATCTCAAGAAACTTTTTCCGGAGAAGGTCACTTTCTCCTATAGCAGATTTTTGAATATGAAGGAATTGCTTGCCACAAGTAAGTCAGAAAGAGAACATGGAAGGAAAGGCAAATGTAGAATGTGTAATAAGATCAAGAATATAAATAGGATCAACATCAATGGTAAGGTGTATAAGTCAAGGGATCAGTACAATTGTGAATCATGAGGATGATTTACATTATAGGATGCGGATGTCTTCCAGCACAATGGTATATAGGGCAGACCAAAAGGGTTGTGAAAAAATGGATTATAGAACATTTAGGGGACATCAGAACAGGTAGATTGGAAAGCCCTGCAGCAGAACATTTTGTGAAGTATCATGGTGGTTCCGTTTCCACCTTTTCTTACAGTGTGTTAACCAAGCCCAGGTTTTGTCAAGGGAATTAATTTGTAAGGAGACTAATGTGGTTAGTAACCAAATGCATTATTCATTTTGGCACTTTATATCGGGGGGGGGTTAAATCTTGATATAAATTTAAATATGAGTTAGATGTTAGTTAAAGGGGGTTCAAATGTATGTTTTTCTCTTGTTCTGTTATTTTATGCTATTTATATTATTACTGTTTCTATAGAAGTACATAAAATATAATAATTTTTAAATCTTTCTATACATTTAGAAACATTATATGTAGTTTAAATATACTACTTTTATAAACAGTATTTAAGGTGAACATTGACACTTTAATATGCACATAATGAAGTTTTGAATGCTGGTATATTAAGTAGGAGCGGGAATGGGCAAATATGTATCTGATTAATCACATTTGATTAATTGAGTGATGGTTTAATTATTTAATTGATTTAAGATGTATAAAAATATGTGCTGTTTGGTGTACTGAATATTCCATGAAGGTGTAAGCCGAGGTACCGGATGCACCAGTAAAGTTCGTATTTCAGCTTTCTTGTCATGTGGTTTGTGCTTTCAGTGGTTCTTCTTCCCCTTATATGTGTCTCTTTGTCCTTCTGTAGTTCAGTCATAGGCTTTGTCCACAGTTGCTGCTGTTATGTATTTGTAGTTATGGTGTGAGTGGTGTAGAAGTCATAACATCACACACAGGGTTACAGACTTCACATCTCTGACTGTACCTTTTTAGCAGGTTGTCCATCATTGCACCTGTGCATCTGCTGTTGTCCTCAGACAGTTTGTGTTGCAATGTTATTATAAGGCTACATGTTGGCCATAGCTGTCAAACTCTTATAGATTGATATCTGGACAAGCCCATATATAACAGTCAGAGGCAGGCCCAGACATTGAGACAGGGTGTTAATATTGCTCTTCCAAATGAAGACAGTTGGTAGGACCATTTTGTATTAGCTTGCATTTTGTTATAGGTATGACATCTTTTTCTCAACTATCTGTCAATAATGTTTTCACATCAACCTTTATTGTTTTGCAAATAGTTTGGCAGGCAAATTCAATGTTATGACAAGCAGAACAGATATATGAGGCATACTTGTGGACATTTTGTGACACCCTGTCATTCCAGGGGTATGGATGGTGCCCACTAACTTGTTGTCAGTACTGACACACTAATGTGGCAGCCATTTATAACCTGGCACTGCACTGATTTGTCACAACCTGCTGTTCTACTAGGCACTGTGTAGGTTTCTCCGGGCTGTGCACTGTCCATATGCGTGGCCCCCTGTCCCACCACTGTTCAGCTTTCCTGCAGTAACAAATATTGACTTCTGGACAGTGTGTACAACTCCAACCGTAGATGTAGCTGACATGCAAAACAGTTGGCACGGCCAGTCTTGCAGCATGAACCCTGTCAACCACAATACTGTACATAGACCACTAGGCCACAACAGCAAGTGCTGTCTACCTCCTGACAGTATTAACCAAACACATGCATAGCAAATTGACCCCTGCATATTGTGGATATGGAACAAGTTAGCAAATTGATGGGGACAGCGGTGGGAATGCATGGTCTGCTGCTATTACCCTGCAAACATAAATGTTACTGCATTTCTATGGGAACACGGGTGTATTGGGGGAGGGAGGCATACCTCTCAACTGTACACATTTCCACAAACTGTACAGATGTTTGCCTCATATTTTGTGTCCATTTATCATAGTATTGTGGGTGTCTTGAAAAATACTGGCATATCATTAAAGACCGAAGTTAGAAAGTAATGACAGACATTTGAGTTTCAGACTTCTTACCCTTCAGAGACTTAATGCAACTGCAAGACCTGTTCTAATATCACTGTCTAAGTTTGTAAGAGCAATATTTCATAACTGGCTGCATTTGTGGGCCTTTGCCGCACATTTCTTTATGGCTTTGTACAGATGACTTGCTGTGAGAGGCTGACAGGTGTGTATGGGACTCCAACATTGACATCCATGCATGTGACCTATGATCTCACAGTTTCTTAGTCCCCCACATATACTGCAGTGAGTTCTGCCACCTTGGGGACTACTGCATATTTTGGGGCAGCCAGTATTTGGCTGACATTTTCTGTTGTCTCACATAGCTGTCAGTTGTCTGCTGCTATCCTGGTAGCCCACCCCATTCCCTTGCATACATGCAGCAATACATAGAGATGCCACCACAGTCTACTATTACATTCATTTGTTGTTAAGAAGAATGACTTACCTTGGGACAGTAGCAGTTATGAGGACAGTGCGTCAGGGCTGACTCTGTCAGATGCATGCAGTACACAGCATATACATGGTAAGGTACAGGTACTGTGATGTGTGTGACATCCTTTTTACTGTGTGTGTGAGTTGGAGTGAGGTGTCAGTCCCTGGGTCCCTAGAGTGTCAATGTATGTGCTATGCGATCCCTTTTACCAAGGTCAGGGTGTAGTGGACACACCTATGTCTGCCTATAGGTTGAGGCTCAGGGACTCAGGGATTTCCTCCTCTGAGTCCCCCTGTGCCTGTGGGGACCTTGGCAATAGTAGGGGGCTGTGTGTCCCTTCCCTGTGATGTTCCTGCCGCAGCTGCTTCCACAGGATCATATTGTGTAGCATGGCAGATACTATGAACATGTGTGCACATGTGGCTGGGAGTACTGCAGGGCTCCACCAAATATTTCAAGGCAGCGGAACCATGACTTGAGCAGCCCAAACACACACTCTACGATGTTCCTAGTTTGTGCGTATGCCTCATTATGGTGTTCTTCATTTGGTGTGTGTGCATTTCTGATAGGTGTCATCATCCAAGTTTCCAGTGTGTAGCCAGCATCCCCCACTAGATGGTCGTATGGGATGTCCCCCTTTGACAAATGCCTGTTACAGCTGTGATGCATGCCAAATGTGAGAGTAGTGATAACTGCCAGGGCTGCCAGCACACACATTGATGATAATGCCCTGGACATTGCACATCACCTGGCAGTTGATGGAGTGATACCCCTTGCAGTTGACATAGACTCTACCCTCATCACCGGGTGGTGCTTTCATGTGCACATGAGTGCAGTCTATGGCCCCCAGTATCTCTGGGTAGTGTGCTACATGATTAAAGAGATGCATATTGGTGGTCCTCTTCTCAAGGGTGTTGGGGAAATAAATGTGCTCACTGGCATGTGTTAGCATGACATCCAGGAGCTGGTGGAGTACCCTGGATGCAGATGCCTGTGAGACCCCCATGATGTCCCCTGTAGGTCTCTGAATAGTACCTGTAGCTAGTAATCTTAAGACTACACATACCTTTGTTTCCACTGGGATGGGTTCCCCTCTGTTAGCTCTGGGTCTGAGGTGAGGGCGGCAGAGCTTGGTGAGTTCCTGTAGTATGTCCCTGACTTCCCTGTAGTACTCTACTATCTCCAGCTCATGTACCTCCTGAAAGGTTACCCTGGGTCTGAACTCTCTTCTCCTCTTCAGTCTAAGCCAGTTATCAGCATCATCATCATCACTGACCTCAGCCTGCAGCACGTGGAGCTGTATCAATGCAGCAGCAGCCCCTATCATTTTGTCAGTTAAAATTCCCAAGTGTCTACTCCAATGGAGCAGAGTATGTGGGAAAATCAGATTGAAGGGTGTGTGAATACTTTATACTGGTGTGCTGCAGATGCAGCCTGTGTGATTGGCTGACTATGATACATTCCACCTGCCAGGTATATTATTCAGGGATTTGAATGGGCCAGTGTGAGTGGCAGAGAGCTTATTAGTAATTTATAGCTGATTGGCTTTTCTAAGCTGTTTTCTTTTCATTTTTTTTTTGTTTTCATTTCCTCCACTTCTAAGCCCCATGCAGCGTAAACCCATGGCTCCAGTGTAAACATTGCTCAGCAGATTTAACCCTCCCCTGTACACAAGCACGCTTAGCTTTTCTTTAACTAGCTAATCACAGCTTAGCAGCCTCAGACCCCCCCACTTAGCTGTGCTTAGCTGAACGCAAACAGGCACTGCTAAGCTCTAGTATGCTGATCCATACCATGACACACCCTCTTTTCATGTCAGCTTTCTCTTCTGTCTACATTTACACAGTTATAGCCCTTAGTTAGTTTCTGCGGACACGGTGGCCCATTTTGCTATTCAATAAACTTAATTGCGTATACCCTAGATACTGTACTACACTACAGCCTATGTCCTTAACAACCATTATAACCTGCCATCATATGACTCTGCATGCTGGCCAGTATAATGGGAAAATTCAATATAGCTTTAAATGTCATATTTTACAATGTTAATTTTTATTTTTTTTTTGCAAACTAGCATGTTTGCACGTCGATGCGCTGCTTAAACGTGGCATATGTGTTTAAAAAATTAATTTTTCATTAATTGCATCACTTTTAAATGTCAATGGCCATAGACTTGGCCATTTGCATGCTTACTGCACTTAATACATGCTTTCATTTGGTCTGTCACAGACCCTGTTTTAATTTTACATTCCGGTACACGGTTACTAACCATGTACATTTTTCCTGCAGACACGACACCTACACGGATGCCTTTCTGCTTCCTGGATTGCAAAATCACCTCATTTGCATGATTTTCACCAGCAGATGAGGTGATTTGCATTCCGAAATCACTTCCATGTTGCACCGTGTCTGCACACTCGTACACACCCCCAACCCTGTTAACTGGATCACTCGGCAGCCATATTTCATGTTCTGGCCGCAACACTATTCCTACATGGAGAATCGTTCCATGTAGTGTTTACTGAATTACCCCTATAATTTTATCCTGTGTTTATCATCAGCAGCATCATCACATTGCTTTAAACTTTATTACTATACATTATGGCTATAGTCTCCTATTATGGCAAATGTATTGTTTCTGTGAATGTGTGTTGGTCTTTTGCAAAAATATTTTCCAGTGGCTTCCATCATTAAGTGCTTGTTAGTAATACATTTTATATTAAAACCATTAATAAATGACAAAAGCAAAGTTGTGACAGCAGTATTTCTGCAGTCTTTGTACACTGGATGTATGACAGTAACCATCAGGTATAGGATACCTGCTACCTTAACAACTGACAGTCAAAGAGGGGTAACAGATAACAATATTATATTACGGTGTCTACCCATGACTTGGCTAGTGATGCCATATTTTCACTTAAGATTAATATCTTTTTCTTCTTTTGGCTGCTCCCATTAAGGGTTGCCACAGCAAATCATCTGTTTCCATTTTTTCCTGTCCTCTGCATCTTGCTCTTTCACACCAACCACCTGCATGTCCTCTCTCACCACATCCATAAACCTTATCTTAGGCCTTCCTCTTTTCCTGTTACCTGGAAGCTTCATCCTTAGCATCTTTTCCCAATATACTCTGCATCCCTCCTCAGCACATGTCCAAACCAACATAATCTTGCCTCTCTGGCTTTGTCTCCAAACCTTCCAACCTGGGCTGACCCTCTAATATACCTATTCCTAATCCTGTCCACCTTCCTCACACTCAGTGCAAATCTTAACATCTTTAACTCTGCCACGTCCAGCTCTGACTCCTGGCTTTTTGTCAATGCCACTGTCTCCAACCCGTATAACATAGCTGGTCTCACTACCCTTTTGTAGACCTTCCCTTTCACTCTTACTGGTACTCGTCTGTCACAAATCACTCCTGACACTCTTCTCACTCCCACACCATCCTGCCTGTACTCTCTTCTTCACCTCTCTTCCACACTCACCATTATTATGAACTGTTGATCCCAAGTATTTAAACTCATCCACCTTCGCCACCTCTACTCCCTGCATCCTCACCATTCCTCTATCCTCCCTCTCATTCACACATATATTCTGTCTTAGTCCTGCTGACCTTCATTCCACTTCTCTCTAGAGCATATCTCCACTTAAGATTAATATACAAGAGGAAAATATAAGACGGTTTAATGTAAAGGCTTCAAGTAAGGAGGGGCAGGCTACCTGAATTTTGCATTAAAAAAATGCAAATAAAGAGATTGCAACTGGAGGGTTATTGATTACAGAGCTAACTGTAGCTGTGCAACACAAGATTAATCATGTTTTCATAGCTGTTATATATACTGTCCAAAAGGGTAGCTGGTTAGTTGAGACAATGGTATGAATTATAATTTTACATACTTGAACAAATGACAAGATTTCTTGGGAGCAATTGACACAATGGAAGACGTTGACTTATGAGGTGCAGCAACTTCAGATTTCATTATACCAAGACAGGAATTGTAAATGCGTAGCCACTTCATGCCAGGGTATGGGTAGTTTTGCCCCCAGAAAAATAGTCTAGTAACATGATGATGTAAAATTATTTTGAATATTGAATATTCCTGACATTAAAAACAAGATTCAGTCACTGCTGTGCCACTTCTTGAAGACTTTTTTATCTTTTCTAAAGGACATATCTCATATAGAAACCAAAATTAAAGAACACAGGATACATCCTAAACCATTCATCAACAATCATTGGAAGAAAGTAATATCTCTCATTGACGTTTTTCAGCTGAATCCTGACTCTCTTCAATGAAAAATCAACGTTGTTTAAATCTTTTTTTTTTAATTTCTTTATCTAGGAACGTGATTATTTCTAATTCTACTTTAGGCCTTTGTACATATTATATATAGTTTACTTTTTTAGTTAATAATTTCATTTATACTATGTATCATAATTGGGTGTGCCTTCATTGAAGGTTGGATGTCGAGCTGGCACCTCGGTGTTCGTGAAAATCTACTGCCAATCATTAGCAGACCGGAGTTCCGCTGTGGCAACTACTAACCGGGAAAAGCCAAAAGACAACAACAACATTATATTATCATGATGGATTAATTCATTACTTTGTTAACAGGAAAAAAGGAAACAACATTTTCTTTGAGGAAAAAACACACTAATCAGTCATACGTGCATTAAGCATCTTCTGTCTTCCTAACCTATCACTACCGCCTATCTGTACCAATCCAGCTAAGTTCCAGCGTGTGCTGGCGGGACATATTTGTTTACAAAATCCTACAATAGAAGAAGTCAGGGCAGTTCTTTGGTACGCCATACCGGCTGATTTGATGAAACAGATTTGGGACCTTGCTAATGTCCCTACTCCAATTCCAAAACATGATGCACAAGGAGATAATGGGTTTGAAGCAGTCAGACAGTGTATAGTAGATGCTATTATGTTAATAGTCCCACCCACACCAAACTGGTCCAAAATCAAGTCAGTTCTTCAAAAAGAAGACAAACCTGTGGACGAATATTTAAATCATCGTACTGAAGCCTTTGAGGCTTATTCTGGTTACCCAGAGCCCACCGAAGGGCTGGAACAGAGTGTATTATCAGCTGCCTTCATAGATGGGTTACGCCAACAAGTATGGGATAAGCTAAAGGAAGTATGTTTAAACTGGCCTGGTCTTGGATTGCATGAATTAGTCACACAAGTGCAATACCTCTCCGACCACTTAGCACAGGAGAAAAAGGACTTACAGGAAAAATTGGTTAAAGCGCAGATTCAGATGTGCACTGCCTTCGGGCAGCATGGACGGGGAGGATGAGGACAGGGAAGAGGGAGAGGTGGACGGCAAGGGGCAGGAAACCAAAATAGACAAAACTGGCAGGAAACACGATCAGCCCCACCCCAAAGCTATAATAATCAGACAGAGTGTTTCAATTGTGGCCAAGTGGGCCATTGGAGAAATGAATGTCCGTATCTGGCTGAGAAACGTGCCCCACCCACTGATACGTCACCTCAGTGGAATTCTAATTGGACCCCATCCAATCAGCAGCCATCACAATGAAGGTTCCCTCAACAAAGGCAACAGCAGTTGTGCCCTTTCATACCTGTGGATCAAGATGAACCGCATATTATGTTGCTTGTCAAAAATAAACCATACTCATTTTTAATTGACACTGGAGCAACTAAATCTATGTTAGCTGGTGAAGCAGTAATAAATGTCCCCCTCTCCAATAACACAATTCGAGGGGTAGTTGTCTCTGGTATTCCTGTTGAATATTCTGAAACCGTCCCAGTCCCAGTGACTTTGGGACCTTTACAAGACAATCATGCATTTTTAGTAGGACCCTCATCACCTGTAAATTTATTGGGGAGAGATTTGCTCTGTAAGATGGGAGCAACCATATTCTGCACAGCTGATGGAGTATATTTACAAGTACCTTCAGATAAACAAGATAGTATTTTGGCTACTTTAGATTAAACTGTCACCCTGCAAACAATGTATATGCAGTCTGACCTCGATAAAACTAAGCATCTAAATTCATTACCCTCTCATCTATGGATCACTCATGATAATGATGTTGTGTTCCTGATTTCAGCTACTCCTGTAAAGATAACCTTAAAACCCGGAGCAAAGTTACCTCGGGTACCACAGTACACTTTGACGGCAGAGGCTACATCTGGTATTGCCCCCATCATTTCTGCCTTGGTACAACAAGGAATTATAGTACCTACAACAAGTCCATGTAATACTCCAATTCTACTGGTAAGGAAACCTGGTTAACAAGCTTACAGATTTGTGCAAGACTTGCGAGAAGTCAATAAAGCTGTCTTGCCTATTTTTCCAATCGTACAAAACCCAGCTATGATTTTGAGCTGCATCCCACCTACAGCACATTGTTTTATAGTTATAGATATCTCATCAGCTTTCTTCTCTATCCCAGTACATTCAGATAGTCAGTATTTGTTTGCATTCACTTATAAGGGCCAACAGTATACTTGGACCCAACTACCCCAAGGATATGTAGAATCTCTAACCCTGTTCTCTAGAGAGATGCACAGACAACTACAGGATTTACAGTTATCACCACGTTCAGTTTTGGTTCAATATGTAGACAATATTCTTATAATTTCACAAAAGACTAAGTCTTGTGTAGAGGATTCACTTCTAGTTTTAAAGTTTTTAGCTGAACAAGGTTTTAAGATAAATAAATCTAAACTGCAGTTCTGTCAAGAAATGATACAATACCTGGGACACATCATTTCTATGGGTTTATGTCAAATACTTCCAAGTAGAATTACCTCCATTCAGACTGCCCCCTGCCCTGTAACTCAGAGACAACTCAGGGGGTTCCTCGGCCTAGCAGGTTATTGTAGACAGTGGTTGCCCAATTTTTCAAAAATTTCAGCCGCTCTGTTGCAGCTTCTAAAAAAGGAAGTTACAGATCCTCTGCCTTGCTTCCCTGAACATGAAAACGCCTTTCAAGCTATTAAAATGGCACTGATAAACCCACCTGCCCTGGGGCTCCCAGATTAATCTAAACCCTTTGTTTTTTTCTGTTGTAAAAAAAAACAAGACTGCCCTGGGCCTGCTGGCGCAAGTGTGCACGGGGGGCTATCGACCTATAGCATATTACAGCACTCAGTTAGACCCTGTTGCTTCTGGCTATTCACCCTGTTTATGAGCGGTGGCAGCCGCTGCTGTTTTGATCGATATGGCAGCACCATTGACTTTAGGACATGACACTATACTAGCAGTACCTCATGCGATGCAAGCATTACTCTTCAAAACAAAAACACAGTATCTTTCTAATGCTCGCCTCACTAACTATGAGTTAAATTTATTAAGTAATCCTGCTGTTCAAATTACACATTGCCCACCACTAAACCCTGCTTCATTGATTCCACCTAGTGATGAGGGTGAACCACATGACTGTGTACTTGTAGTTAACACTGTTCTTTCTCCTAGGTAAGATTTGCAAGATGTTCCTTTGCTTAATCCTGATTTAGTTATTTTCGTAGATGGGTCCTTTTTGCAAAATAGTTTTGGTGAACTCCAGGCTGCATGGTCAGTCTGCTCACCATCAGAGGTTTTACAAACTGGACAATTACCACCTGGCACGTTCGCACAAGCCGCGGAATTAGTGGCACTTTTGCATGCATGTAAAATGGCCAAAGACAGATCTGTTACTATTTATATTGATTCACGTTATGCCCATGGTGTTGTTCATAATTTTGGTACCTTGTGGAAGGAAAGGGGGCTTTTGACATCCTCTGGGCACCGATTAAAAATTACCTGTATATTGATCACCTCTTACAGGATTTATTAAGTTCTAAAATTGCTGTCGTCAAGTGTGCAGCTCACCAGTCTAATGACTCCCTAGTAGCAAAGGGAAATAATTTGGCTGACTGGCTGCCAAACAGGCTGCTCTTTCACATACTGTTGAGGGACAATTTCTGCAGCCTATCTTACAAATGGTTACTTTTGACACTACTGTTTTAAAAACTTTACAAAGTGAAGTATCAGAATCAGAAAGAAAAACATGGCTGGCCCAAAGCTGTTTCAAATGCTCTGATTCAATTTGGCAGCATCTTGATGGCAGATTAATTTGCCCTATATCTATGTTAAATTCTCTTATAAAAGCATCATTTGCCAGCTCATGTAGGGGTACAAGTATTAATCAAACAAATTCAAAAGGATTGGTTCGCCCCAGGACTTTCTGCTTCTGTGCAACATTTTTTGAGCACGTGCTCCATTTGTTTACAGCATAATATTTCAAGGGGCACTCTGGCTCCCGCTCAACCGGTGCCAAAATCAATGGGACCATTTTGTGCCTTACAGTGAGACTTTATTAAACTCCCACCTTGTACTCATTTTAAATATGTTTTGACTGTTGTTGATATTTTTTGGGGTGGTTAGAAGCCTACCCATGTGCTAAAAATGATGCTATTTCAGTTGCAAAAAAATTGTGTTATGAATTGATACCTCGTTTTGGTGTTCCTTGTCAGATATACTCTGACCGTGGAACGCACTTTACTGCTAAGTTAGTTGAATCATTGTGTACAATGCTAGGCATTACTTTGAAATTCCATTGCCCATATAGACCACATTCATCAGGTATTATTGAATGAATGAATCAGACCTTGAAAACTAGACTTGCTAAAGTCACTTCAGAAACAGACTTAACTTGGGTGCAGGCCTTACCACTAGCCTTACTTTCTATGCAAGCACAACCACATCTTACTAAGGGCCTTTCTCCACATGAAATTCTCATGAGTTGCCTCTGCATCTGCCCATGACACCACCACCATCCCTTTCTGAATATGATGCATTTGATAATGATATTCTCTTGTACTGCAAGTCTCTTGTTTCCTTCCTACAGTTTCACCACTGACAAGTAGCAGCAGCTCAACATCTTCCAGAGCCTTTCCTGTCATCTGCTCTACAACCAGGTGATTGGGTTTACATTAATTCCTTCTCTAGAAAAACAGCGCTCCAGCCACGCTGGAAGGGGCCCTTCCTGGTTCTTCTGACAATGTCATTTGCTGTGCGACTGCAAGGATCTCCAATCTGATTCCACATTTCACACATCAAAAAAGTTGTGCCATCTGAAGACCAACAGCCTTTACCTTTTTCAACTCCAGATTCTCCTCCCATTGCTACTCGTACTCGAAGTAAAACTGTTCCAGTACCTGATGATGCATAACATCTACCCTTTTGGAAAACTCCAAACTCCTGACACTACACAGACTCAACAACCATTTCCACAAAAATATTGGACAGCCATTTTGGTGGTCATCCTTGTTGTACTGTTATTTTTAATGTGGTCATTTTTATTTCCTGCTCCATTGATGCATCACACCAAGCGAGCTATTTGGCATCCACTTTTCAACACCTACCAAGCTATTAAATTTACCTATGCATCATCCCCCTGTGTCTCTGACTGTTGGATCTGTACTGCTTTACCTACAATTCATGGGGGACTGATGCTAAGTACAGTCCCTTTAGGGGCTAATGAAACCTGGATGAATCTGATCTATGACACTTCAAATGTCACTTCAAAAGACAGGGTAGCATTACATCTGTTTAACTGCCAAAATGGAACTGTGTGTTTTCAGAAATTTGGTAAAGTCAAGGTAGGATGGAGTTTTTGCAATGTGACAGTTCCCTATAGGTGTAATAATAACTCCTTCTACTGTAACACAACCTATGATTCATTTTGTGAACTGGTGCATAAAACATACGAAGAGGTAAGAATAATTCCGTCCTATATCAACAGCTGGGATTTATCGATTAGAAGGTGTTTCACTCTGAACAAGGTTATATAGATAGTAATATCACCACTAAGGTGGAAAATTGCTACTTTGTGTGTGGTAACCAGGAAACTGGTCTGGTAGCTGTTTCTTATGTTATTTAGTCCCAGCCATCCGACATACATCTGCTTTACCTCAAGGAAAAATTCGGAACGTTCGAGAGGTTAAAAAGCCTGCCAATCCGGTAGGCCAAATTGATGCTTCATGGATTTATCATCATGACTTAGCTCATGTTGGCATCAAAGGACTATCTCATATGGACTTGGGTGATAACGTCATATCGTGGGCTGGTATAATTCCACCATACGGAGCAGTAAAATCAATTTGGGAACTAAGAAAACTGTCCAAATTGCTTGAAGTATTAAGCAATGCCACATTTTCTGCCTTAGAACTAGTGACTGATGAACTGACTGCTATGAGAGCTGTAGTCCTCCAAAACTGTATGGCTCTCGATTTCACCCTAGCAGCAAAAGGTGGAACTTGCGCTTTAATCCAGGAGGAGTGTTGTACGTTTATTCCTGACAATCAGCATGAAATTGAAAGTCATTTCAAACTCATTCAGAGAGTCTCCAAACTCTCTAAGGCCAAGGAGGCTGATAACTCAACATGGGCATGGTTAACCAACCTGTTCTCAGGTTGGGGAGGTGGACTATTGAAGTTAATTTTATTAATCACAGTATTAACTCTTATTGCTTTTCTTGTTGTGTTTTTAATCAAAGCATTGATTTTGAAATTAATGTCTTCTAAGACTACTAAAAAGGTGTCAAAGTTTTATATGCCTGCAGTCATAAATATGGATGATGAAATAAAAATGTGTGACAATGTTGAAGGAACCAGCCACATGGTTATGTTAGACTTAGGGCAAATGCATGATAGACTAAATAGTGATGCTTACACAGCATCAAATGAGGGATTGTAGAACATGAACGGCCAAAGTATGTGTTTAAGGAAATTGAGTATGTGATAATCTGCATGCATTAAGATGGACTTTGTTCTGTGAACTCTGAGTAAACTGTGAATAGTGGAAAAGTACTGAAAAACAAGAGCCTGCTTGAAAGCAGGAAATGTGCCTTATATGGAAGTGCATCCGATTTTCCTTTACTGCCTAGAGACGTAGTAATGTGAACTGTTTTACGCCTATGGGTAAACCACTGATTGGTCAATTGTCTTTTGTACTAATTTAATTGGTCTAGTTTATATTTTGTACTGTCAGCAGTATCACCAGCATATAAGCTTATGCATTCCTTTTATCAGGGAGTCTCCCTAGTACTTTCCATGAGGCTCCCACACGTGTGTAATAAATACCACTGAAAGAGAAGAATAATTGTCTTGTCTTCATTTAAGGTAAAATGCTAAATGCAACAGTAACTACCTTGGCTGTGCTTAAAAATGTTGCATACTCTTTCTGCACATATCATAGGTCAAATGTCAACTAAACTATGTAAATATTATTTACACTTTTACTGTTCCAACTTGAAAATATTAATGTTTTTGTTTACAATTCTATTTACATTTTATTGTAAATTTGTGGAGCTTTTCTCCCTGAGCCTCTGCTGAAAAGGGACTATCAGTTCAGTTGGACAAATCCGGTCAGCAAATGTAAAATAAAATAAATAAATAAAATCTGCTATTGTTGGCCTTCTTTAATTAATCTAAATAATTCTTTCATCTTGACTGCAATAGTTATACCAAAACAATCCCTTACACCTTTTATTACACTGTTAATGCATGTCAGAAATTACTTCCTATGTTTACTTTTTACTCCATTGTTTAATGCACACTTTTAAATGTCTTTATTGTAAACAGCCTCCACTAAAAATGGGATTTCTGCAATAATCCAGTCGGAATTTCCAGTAAACAAAGTGAAAAAAAAATAATAAGTTAAAGAACTAAAACTCCATTGTAAGTAACCTTTTTAAGAATAGCCTAAGGAAAGCTGTATTTATATTCTCATATGTATTATAAGCCTGGCTTTATCCCAATACATAGTACAGAGACAGCTCTTCTCAGGACTAGAAGTGATTTTCTTATGGCAAAAAGTAATATATTACTTTCCATCCTGGTCCTTCTGGATGTCTCAGCAGCATCAAGCATTCTTGATAATGGAATCCATGTTGACCTCTTGCATATGCACTGTAAACCTTCTTCCACAGACCTCACGTGATGTGCATTCATATGGGTGTATTACAATAAATCTCTTTCTGTGGCCTTCATCTGACTTGTAAGGTTTTTTAAACCACAAAAATGAATGAAAGGCAAACCAGTAAAAATAAACCCCAGCAGGACAGAAGATCCACAAAAGATGTTTATTGAGCTCTTTCATTTGGTATAATACAAAACTTCATCAGAATATCTGGAACAATAATGGGATCGTCTTTGCACAAGATTTAACCCATTCAAATTAGACAAGTAAGACAGCAGCTTTCACCATTCTGTAAATTCCTGTAACTATTTAACTCTCTCTACAACAGTTATTTAAAAATAGAAATGAATACATCTCTCTCAACACGCACACTTAAAGGCATCGTACTGCAAATGGCTGATGACGTGAATACATGATACAGCAAATGGCTGACCTTCAAGACAACCGATTTGAACTTACATTCATTGAAACCCACATTCAAAGAAAATTCATCTGGCCAGTGGCAGATAAATATTAACTTTGGGCTGTTTTCAAATCATAACCCCTTGCACATGAAACATACATGTGTTCTTTAATACACCTTCCAGACTGTATTAAATTTTATTCCTTGTATAATACAGTACAGTTGTTAGAGGGTGTTTTAGATTTATTGTTTTGAACATTTTCCAGTAAACAATGAAAGAAAAATGCATGCACCAATAATGACAAAACTGCACTATTCAGAACATTTTCATCATAAAAGTCTACTCAAACTTCTACAATCCGCCAGTATCAGTAAATATGCACAATCTCTGCAGAACTAAAAGTCATCCAAATAATTCCACATTAAAGAGATATGTAACTAAATAGGAGGTTGCTGCTAGCAAACAACTTTATATTTCATTGTTTCATCTACAAATAAAGTGCCTGTTGCCCTTGAGGAATAAATTGCCTATGTTACATTAAAGAAATGATAAGCTAGTAATATTGTAATAGCAAATGGATAGCAAACTGATAACAGGTTCATAGTTACTAGGTATCTCTGCCAAAGAGGACATTCTCAGGACTTCAGCATCCACCCTCTTTAAAAGTACAACACAGTACAGTATTAGTAATGCATTTACATACTGTGGGAGTAGAACCCACAGCCTTCTATATCAAAAGCAAGTACACTACCTGTTGTGCTATTAACAATGCAAGCAGATGCAGCATAAGCAGCAATAAACTTCTCTTTTCCTGAAGCTCTCAGCTCCTTGTAAAATTCACTTGGCACTCAATTATATCTCTCAACTTTGCAGCACAATAAATTTGGAAAAAGCCTATATTTATTTGGGGGGGGGGCAAAAGCCCAAAAAACAGGGACACATTTTAAACATTGCTTGCATAATCTTGAAAAGTTGCTAGAATAAAATGCTGTGGGCCTGCCATGCATTTTACTGCCAAGTCTTGAACCCAAGACACTATCTACTATAGCCAGAGCAACATACCACTATGCCAAATCAGCTGTTTCTTGAAAGACAGGAAGACTAAAACTTAAATGATTATCATTTAGTGAATACAGATCTCACCATAGCTCTCAACCGCTTAGCACAAAACACCTGAACAAAGCCAATAATGGGGAAACACAGACCTCAAACATATTCAGTGAATTCACTGCTCACCATAGCTCACAACCCCTTAGCACAAAAAAACCAGGACAAAGCCAATAATGGCTGAATACAGCCCCAACAATAGGGACAAATTTCAAATATTGATCTTATAAACTTAGAAAATTGCTAGAATAAAAGTTGTTGTGTTACCATGTACTTTCTGAAGTATATGAAGTCTGAAATTAAAAATTCAGAAAACCACAGATTTTATGAGGAACAGAACAGCACAAAAATATGAGGCAAATATCTGAATAGTTTTCACAAGTGGTGGATGGTAGGGAATTCGGGCTCTTGCTACCTGAGAGACCTTTTGGGCATGATGTTATTACTCTGGGTGAAAGATAGACAAATTACCTAGGCATCACATTTCACATGTTTTTTCATTGGTTAATTTTTCTTGAGTGATACTTAAATACACAGAGTATATTGTGGCCTTGTCCCCTTTGATAAGACTCTAGGAATACAAAAGTTAAAAGCATTGTTTTACTCCCTGCTGGAAATACGTTTTACCACTATTCCATTCCTTGCTCTGGTTTTCAGTCTTGTATTTTTTAATCTGCCTGCCCTTACTGTAACTAGAGCTTTGAAAGCTCCTCCTTTCCCACACTACTGTTGATGTCTTGAATTATTTTGTTGTCTTTCCCTGTGCTTATTTTGAAAAAAAGTGCACTTTGCCTCTCATTGTCCATTCTGCTGAGTCCATATTCTATTTAGTTGTTGGATAAAGTAGTGTATTTTTGCACTTCAGAAAGTCATCTAGTAGCAGTAGGTGGTAGTCTGATTTATACAAGCTGAGGAACATGTTTGAGATCTATGAATACTGTATCTTTATTGGCTACAGGGCTTACTAGTCAGTTTTCCTTGTTGTTAGTGCCTGTATACATTCAGCACAACTGAGCAGCTCTTGGCTTATTTCCACAAGCCCAATACTTCTGTTGAATAATCAAACATTTGTAAAAGCTGTTGATCTCTTAAATTGTTTATTGCCTCTTCTTGTGCCTTTCTTTATGCTTGTCTACATTTGTTTGTAGTAGAATTTCACTTGAGACACTCTTTTATACTGTCTTAACATTAGGATGACTGGGATTTTTTATCTCATGGCTGTAGGTGTTGACAAAACACACAACAAGTCTCTAAGTGTAGTCATTTTATTGAGCAGAGGGCTCAGTAGTCAGTTTTCTGTATTTTCAGTGTTTGTTTAAAATTTGAATGTTCGCTGGAGCTACTTACAGTGCCTGCACCATGTACAGAAGCAAACATCTAGAGGCAAATTTTCCTTATGGAACTGCCCATAAAGTAGTACTCTGCAAAGCAGTAAATATAGAACAAATACCTTGTGCACTGACAAGGTTAGAGCAGCTAGTTTGTGTATCAACTGACAATACCATTACATTCAGTACAATCTAGTATTTTGCAGCATAGTTTGCCTCCAACACCCCCAAAAAGCACCCTTAATAGCCTTCTGTTAACTCCTGTACACCACACCCTTGTAGCTCACCAATTAGGAGGACCAGTCAATATGGATATGCAATTTCCTAAATTGTCTGCAGCCAGCCTGGTAGATATTGGTAGCTTCACACAATGTACTAATTGTCTCATGTTTACCAACAACCACTTAATCCTTAACATAACTGATATTGTATGCACTGGAAGCTAGGTGTACATACACCTTGTCACTGGAAGCTAGGTGTACATACACCATGCCCCTGGAAGCTAAACTGACAAATACAAGCACACATCAGGTTGCCAAAATCACACACACAGCACCCACCACACATAACACACAGTACACACATAGACCAACATGTGCTGAAGCACTTAAATGCAACCTTCCTAAACAACAAATACTTCCTAGACTACCCATTGGCTAAGATTATCCTCAGCAAACCCCAAAACACTCATCAAAAGCAACACCTAACACTATATGTAAACAATCAGTGGACCCCTAAATACAAAGTCCGTAAGACAAGAAATCACTTTTCTCAGGAATCTAGTCATTAGATATATATATATATATATAACTCAATTATAACCCATACTGATGCCCATCTAACCAGGCTGAACAAAGAGAAGTTAACAGTTAGCTGCTTATCTGGACCAGTGACTGCCAAATTATACACTTGCTTAAGTCACTGCACCACAGGTACCAGCATAATTACATCATAGTCCATGTAGGTGTAAACCTGAAACGTACCTCCATAGACTATATAAAAAGAGGCATTATTGATCTCTCTGACTATGTGTCTCAGGCTGGTATAAACTTAGCTCTGAGGTGCATATAACCTTCACCAATGATGATGCCACAAAAAAAAACCAAAAGAAAGTTGATTTTAACAACTAGATGAGCTTTTATTGTCATTTTAAGGGGATTCAGTATTTGTCAGCATGAGGAGACATGGTTAACAGGCTATATCTCTTTGCCAAGGGTGGTCTGCACCTGTCCCCTCTACGCTTTTGAATACCGGCTAAAACATTATCCTTCCCCATAGACCCTTTTTTTCGCAATGCTAAATTGACAAACCGACTGACATTGCAAAATCAACTCCACTGAACCTCAAGGTGTTATTGCTGAATGCCAGGAGCCTAAAAAACAACAAGAAAAAAATATACTTCCTACAGGCACTTCTCAAACTAGAGAGTGGACATCTGTGAAGTTGCTGAGATATGGTTTAAAGCTGCAGAGTACTCTGGCAGTGCAAGGTTTCAGTGTCTTTCACACTTTTAGACCAGTAGATGCACAGGCAGGGACTAAAGGTGGATGTTTTTTGATATACATCAATAACAACCATATCTCTATGTTAGTTAAATAGGATGATAACTTGGAGTTTCTCCATGTGCATGTCACTATAGATAAAATTGTGTACCATATCCTAGCAAGCTACAGGTCACTCTCTATGTCTCAGAAAACTCATAGCACATACTTAGACCTACTGAATACATTCACAATCCAACCTAGCACCCTAGTCATGGGAGATTTTAATTACCCCTCTATAGACTGGGAATCCTACATGGTCTCAAATCTGCAGGGACAGAGATTCACGCACTTTGTAAATGCAAGCATCCTTTTCCAGTTATTGCACATGCCTATTAGAAGTCTCAAAATACTATATCTTCTACTCACAAATATGGAAGAACACTGCAAACCCCAATGTCACATCCTCCCTGGTAAGATCCAACCATACAGCTGTCTCCTTTGAAATCAAAATCAGCACATTACCCACAGTAAACTCCATAACAGTTAGGAACTATGCCAAGACAAAATACCTTTTATTAAGTGATAGTATGTCAAAATGCAGTGCCCCTCCAAACCCAGAGAACTCAGCAGCCTATGCAGAATTGTTCACAAAAAACATGAACAACCATGTCAATGGCTGCATCAAGGCTGTTTTACCTACCAGAAGTAAGCCTAACACTAACTCCAAAATCAAACTATACTGGTGGCATTCCACATTAAACATGTTATACAACAAAAGGAATACATGGTTAAAACCATGAAGTATAATTCCTGTATAGATAAGAAATTTGTCATCAAATTAAACAGGCATCTAAAATGTCTAATTATGTCTAATAAATCCAATTTTGAGATCAAGGTGGCCTCCCAGGCAAAAGACAATCATAAGACCTTCCTGAGCTGTGTCAGAAACCTCAAAAACAGCACACAACAGAATGCTGAACTGTTGGCTAAAGTAAAACTCTGCCCTCTCCTACAGTCTAACTCAATCCTTAGGATGGTTTTCTCCCTACAATATAGTTTCAGTATTGTGTAGGAACCAGAAACCTATCTGTACATTTTAAATCTTTCATTTCTTTACCTCGGAATCAAAGGAAGAGAAAGCCCACCCACTTTCTTTTTCTAATGTCAACTTCTCACATACTTTTCAGAGGAATTTGCATGACATACCACAGACATGCAGTTTACACTGTCAGGTATTGCTGTGAATATTAGATCACAATTAATCCTGCTAATGTTAGAAGCACAGCAGCTGCTATAAAAAAGACAGAAAGCAGTGGAACCATTTTCCACTGTTTTTATTGCTAAGAGGAGAACTTAACACACCATTTTCATAGCAAAAGAACACAATTAGATCAGTCAGGGATTTATAGGCAGGTGTCACTTCTGAAAAATTTACATAAAGTGCCTCACAGTATTGAAATGCTAAACCTTAAATGGTTACATATAATAGTTTATATGTTAAGATAACTTAAACATAGCAACAGAGATTGGTGTGCTGTTTAGAGAAATGTCAGACAATAATTTTTCTTGTAAGGTATCAGCACATTTACCACCCCCCCAACAAACACAGGACAGAACTGTAGAAAGAGAGACTGGTGGCAACCCTATCAACTAGGTGCACTGATAATGTTAGTAAAAAAGGTCTTTTATGCTTTTTTGTGACATCCTTCCAGAGCGGGATGCATATCTGATATACACAGATCCATGTTAAGATATTCCCACTGAATGTGAGCCAGACCTTACCATGGTAGAGTGCATCAGCATTTTCTAATCCACAAAGGAAAAGTAACCATTGATGGCAATTATAAAATACAGTTGAATTTACTTTAACATACATTTACGATGTGCCCTTGCATTAAAAACATTAAATACTTAACTGTGTTTAAATTAATATGTCACATGTCTGATTGTGTCTGTGTTTGTGTGGGTATGTGTGTGTGTGTGTATATTAATATATATATATATATATATATATATATATATATATATATATATATATATATATATATATACATATACATATATATAAATATATAAATATATATATATATATATATATATATATCTATATATATATACACACACATATATATATATACACATATACATATATATATAAATATATAAATAAATATATATATATATGTATATATATATATATATGGACCTACTTTCTTTTTCACCATACTAGTTATTAGGCTGAATGACAATGGTTGTTCCATTCCAAAGTTTGTAGGTTTACTATGTTTTCATACTATCTTAGAACAACTAAAGTGATGCAAATCTAATTACCCCTTTGCCATTTTCTTTAGTGAAGTCATAAAACATTCACTTACTGATTCCTAGTCATTTAGAGTAGAGTAATATCATGCAGTGCTGTGAGTTGTGGAATATGGGTGCATACAATTTATTTACAATAAAGATAACATAGCAGAGTTAAGCAAGAGAACAGTAACATCTTACAGAGCTGTGTGTTGTGCAATATGGGTTCATACAATTCATTATTTATAATAAAGTTAACATAGTAGAGTTAAACATTATTAATCTATACATTCTAATAAATGTTTTACTTATTCACTGTCACACATTGGCTGTATGTTGCATTTATTACTTATTATTATCTTTGCCAGTAGTTCGAGGCATGGCTGTAAAGAATATTGGGACCAATTCACTTTCCTGATTACCAAAGTATAAATAAATAGAATAGAAAAAAGTGGGATGAACATGACAGAAATAATTAAGGAACTAGTAAAGCACATTTTAATTTTTCATCATTCACAAGACAGAAAAAAACTTCCCACTGATGGCATTGAGAAGTAGCAAACAGACTTACTTTGGAGTCCTTTACAATAATTCTTGTCACCAGTACATGATACAGCAAGGATAGTTTACTGCAGTGTGCATTTTCACACCTCAGCATAAGAGTGTGGGAGAAGGTGTGTCAGTTCTTTCAGAACTACAAAAGAATCCCTTTGCAAAAGTCCTTTATTTACCTACTTTCTTTTGCTGGATGTAGCTGACAGCTATTTATTGCAAAGCACTAGCTCTGACAGACACATAAATGAGAGTCTGTTAGAGATTCATAAAAGTAGGCCCGTCACAGAAAGTGTGGATAGATTACAGTGCTTCACAGTCCTTCCATTCTATCATAATGGCATAAGAAAACAACACCACTTCCAGGCATGAGAAAACAACACCACTTCCTTATGTCTAGAATGCCTCATATTAAGTGCACTTGAACTGTATTCTGGGAATAAAGAATGAAAGCAAGAAAACAAGATCATGTTACCAAGACAAGCCCTATCATCCTTCATTTTGTGGGAAACATTAGCATATTAAAAAGAAGCATTTGGAATGATTTTGAGGCATTCAAATAGTTCAGAAAACAAAAATACAATAAAAGCACATGCTTTTTGAGTTCTAAGGGGGAGTATTCCTTTAATGGGATAACAAATTCTGTTACAGATTTACTGCCCATTTACTGCCAGCATACCACCCCAAGAAATACTTTCAAACATATCCATCCAACTATAAACAGAGAGCGTGTCTGGGCTGTGATCACTAAGGCCAAGAAAACTGCCTCAATGGGCCTCAATAATATTCTGGGATGCCTCCTGATTAGTCTAAGAAATTACTTATTAGGGCTACTGACATTACTATTTAATTATGCTCTCAAAACCAGCTTTGTGCCACAAGAATGAAGGAGTGCAAAGGCTATCCCTTTTCATAAGGGTGGATCATCAATAAATCCTGGAAACTACAAACAATTAGTCTCATGTGCAAAGTCATGGAAAATTATCATAGAGGTGATCAGTAAAGACAGAGGAGACCTTCAGATACTGTATCCATCCCAGTTTGGCTTTGTCATATCAATACTGCCTAACTTGACCTGACTAAGGAATGTGATACAATACCCCACTTAGACATAGTTAACAAACTTGTAGAATTAGACATAAACCTCTATATGATGGACTGAATAGACAACTGGCTCACAGAAAGGAACCAGGACGTTAGGATTGATGATACCATCTCCACAAAGAGGCAGGTCACCAGTGGAATTCCACAATGCTATGTGCTAGGCCTGTTTCTCTTTAGCATCTACTTTTTGGAAGTAAGGCCAATGGCTGACAAAGTTCACAGATGATTGTAAACTTGGGGTAGATGTAGAATTCCCCCCTAAGATGCAAACATCTTACAAGAGCATCTAACACAGACAAATTATTAGTGCCACGTCTTAAAGCTCAATGCCAAGAAATGCATTATAGCACCTTTTGGTAAGTCAGCAAAACCAGAAAACTATGTGACTGATAAAACACCTATGACAGTTGACCCACTAGTCAGGGAATTGGGAACAAATGCAGTCAGTATCATGGTCTTCAGTCAACATGTGCCCAAGGTATTAAAGAAATCCTTCTATGTTGCTCAATTTAGGGGCATGGCATCTAAGTCCGGCGAAGTCGTATTACCAGTGTACTTGGTCCTCATCAGACTCATCATTGAGTATAATGACCCATTTGGTATGTATCTGGCCAGACATATGCATCAACTGGAACATCTATAAAGATTCATTACAAAAATGATACAGTGCATAAACACAATGTTGTATGCAGACCACCTCAAACCATATGTTTATAGTTAGTTTCCTATAGACTACTGAGAAGCAATTTATGCCTGGCATACAAGGCATCCCTAGAACAAGCTCTGATGAAACTTTTGCATATCTGCAAAACAAACAGCATCAGAACTACTAGATCTGAAGACCTAAATTTTGCTTGCAACATAAATAGGACATGTTGGACAGAGAGATATGTATCACAGAGAATTCCCATTCTATGTAATAGCCTCCCCATCCATGTTAAACAAAGTCCCTTTCTAGCCCTGTTTAAGTGTAATTTGTATAACTGGATGGGAAATGAGAAATTCACCTTAGGTGTGGACAGAGGCAGTCAGTAAGTCATGTCATTAACAACAAACACCCATATATAAACATCTAAAAAATATAACTTGTGTTATATCTTTTAGATATTTATATATGGGTGCAGTGTTGCAGTTAATATCCATTATACATCATTTCTTTATGTGTATATATATATATATATATATATATGTTTTGTGTGTGTAAATGAAACCAGTAAACAGAAAATACTATTTACTAGTTTATTCATGCTTACTAGCAGATTCAAACAGTCTAGCTGCTCTCCTACTATGTTGACACCTATAATACTGTTTCTCATCTGTGACTAGAAAGTTATAAGACAATTATTGTTTAAAACTATTTCACCTCTTTTTTAACATTACATATATAACTAGGAATATGCAAGACAATTCATTTGCTGCTGTACTTGCTTAATATGCATTTTCCTAAATATTTATTTCTATTTGAATTCACATACTATGGTAATCTTACCCTTATTATAAGTTATAAATAAGTTGTTATACATTTATAGATATAAACAGCTTGTCTGTTTGGTGGAACAGTGTTTTAAAATGTTATGCTTTGCATGAAAAATCTGTGAGTTGTGTTCATGCAGAAGGTATACACAAATGGGAAAATGAAGAAATTCAAGGAAGTTTTCTCTTCCTTAGCAGTACATATACATTTGTACAATAATGTGTGCTGGAATGGTTTTCTGCCTAATAACTCTAAACATATAAGGAGATGGTTGAAAATGTATACAAAAGTAATACAACTGGTCATTTCTCACTAAACATGTGCTAGTCATTCACTTCACACTGCAACATCCCATAAGGTGTAGTACCTGACTGACTTTAGCCATTTTGCATGTGAAGTTAATATTATGGAAGAAATGACTGTGCTACACAATAACTATACTAATAAATATTTTGGGGCCTACACAAACCATTTTTTTCTTTTCAAAAAATGTCAACTACTACATAAGTAATGCAATACTAAATGAAATTATGTGGTGATTTAATATACATATATATATATATATATATATATATATATATATATATATATATATATATATATATATATATATATACACACGCGCGTGTGTGTGTGTGTGTGTGTGTGTGTGTGTGTGTGTGTGTGTGTGTGTGTGTGTGTGTGTGTGTGTGCGTGTGTTAGTTTTGGTGTGTGTATAAATACATGCATTTATATACATAAAAACAGATGTACATGTACTCATACAGATGTATACAGTAGTTGTAATTTATTGATGTAAATATACAGACTTAAATACATTATTTTATTCATACATTTATTACATTTGTCTTTATACAGACAATTATGTTATCGGATAAACATTCCAAATATGTGTATACAGATGAAACTCTGTGTGCATATATGTTTATGATCTCTTTTGCATTATTATTATGATAAGCATTATAGATGCATATTTGGAGTGATGCATTTTATTTTCTAAAAAATACCTTTGATTATGCAACCTTTCCATAGTTTATTTTTAAACATGCATTTAATATGATCAAAATAATAATAATAATAATAATAATAATAACAATAATAATAATAATAATAATAATAATAATAATAATAATAACAATAATAAATATAGAACTCTAATCTTATAGCTGTTACCTGATCAATTTACTTGGCCAGCTGGTTGGGCCTACACTTCTGTAGTTCATTGTACCTAACAAAACACTGTTGACTAGAGAGAGAGTGGTCACTGTGAGGGATGACAGGTGCTCACACAACTACAGCTAGATCTCTTTTTCCACTCACTGCATCTCATGCATGCCTGTATTGTACCCAGGTAAGATTCACTAAGAGAGTGGAGCATAATTTTGGTCTGATGAGCTCAGAGCATGGCCTTGTGCATTTTACAGGTGATGCCATTATTCAAAGTACCAGAACTAGAATGGAGAAAGTATTGGCAGGGACATTGTTCACAGGTTTAGAACCACTCTCACTGGGGTGTGACATCACCTTAAACAGGCCCAGCTATCCAGCAGGAGCATTGACCATGTACTGTTAGTGCCAAGTTTGATTTGAACAAAAATGCTTTGTTACCTATGTTTTTAAAGATTTTTATTCAGATATAAGACATTGACACAACACAATAACATTTAAAAGAACAATCATGCAAAAAAATAAAAATAAAAAAATAAAAAATAAAAGTATTTCCAATAATGTGTACATCAAAACAATAACATCTTATGATTCAAAGAAAGATGCATAAGTATGTTAATTAAAATACCTTTTGTAAAATTTCTAAATCAGCATTTTTCTAACAACACATTCAGTTTTAACCAGTTATTATATTCAGAGTTAATCTTATTTCCTCTCATCTTAATAATGATCAATACAATGTTTGCAATATTTATAAATTCCATAAATTAGAGAGTAATTTCATTTCTCTAGTTTTGTGTAATAACTTTTCTATTAGTTGTTAAAAGACTACAGAGAGGAGATACTGTATTGTAGGAATACTTCCAGGAAATGGAGTGTTAAACATAGCTAATGTTTTAGACAAATTAAATTAGTTTGTCTATAGAGCTTATAAAAAGACATGGATCTTTTTTCAAAAATGTTGTAAGATTTCATAATTAAAAACCATGGGTTGCCAATCTGCTTTTAGCATAGATTTACATCTCCAACTTTTATCTTCTTTTTAATACATATGTTGTAATTTATGAGGAGTAATACAGCTTCTATGAAAAAAATCCATGAAAATAATTTCCAATATTAAGAGGATGTAGTTTTTTCTAATGTTAACAAAATTAATTTCTTATCAACTTCAGATTTGTGAAAAGTAATCCTAATAATAATTTTTACTATATAATTTTGAATCCTAAACAAGCTTATAAAGTTTCAATAAATAAAAAATACTGAATCACATTTTTTTAAAGTATAGTTAATTAAAAATTAGTAAAGGGCAGAAAGTTATTCCTTATTATATATGCATTAATTAAATTTTTGAATTAATGTATTAGCTATTAGTTTGAATAATCAGTGGTTCATATCAATGTCAGAATTACTAATTACAAAATCAGAAGAGAGTAATTTTGTTCAGTTTATTCATTTGGTACCAAAAAAATTAAACCTTTGTCTTTTAAACTCATCACTTTAGTGAAAAACTAAATGTATCAATACAATTTTCAATGAAACTGTGGGGAATGCCATAACAAACAATCTTTTAAATCAGGGTTCTTAAAAATAATTAAAAAATATTATTTATATGATATGAGTCAGAGAGTTTTCTGTTGTATGTCTTTATTAACCATTTAAAACCATTCCTCAAGATCAAAGAATATTGACTAGTTATACTATTATCATTTTTCATAGACAATCTCATGAAGCTTTTTGCACCTACCTGAATAACTAGAATATATCCCTAAAGTTAAAGGTTTTATGACAGACACAAAAGCATGCATTTCTATATCCGAGAATCCTATTCTACCATTCTTCCAGTCTCTTATATGATGTTTCAGAACCACTCGAGATATGTATGGAAACCACAAGATTTTTAAAAGGAAATTATTAAAGTGAACAATAAATTCTTTATATGGAAAAAGAGTAGTTTGAATAATATATAATATTTTGGCACAATAATCTTATTAATTAAAGTTAATCTGTCTTTCATAGGAAAAATAAAACATGCTTTTCCACTTGTTTATTTATGGTTTGATGGAATCCAAAAAAATATTATTGTTAATTAATGCTACTTCTTTACTTTTATGTGATAATGTAATTCTATATACTTAATTTGGATATCGTCCCACTTATACTCATTAATATTCTTTAATGTCTCTTTTAGTTCTTTATCTATTAATGAAATATTCATTTTACTGTTATCCTAAGACCCAATACAGATTCAAAAATGTTAATGAATTATATAAAAATATATAAATGTATAATATTACCAATTGTCAATAAAATATCACCTATAATGAGATAGATTTTAGATATATAATGATAATTTTTTTAAAACCCAACTATTTCTAAAATTAATCTTATATAATTAGCAAAGGGCTCAAAAACCAAATTAAATAATGTGGGATACAATAGACCACCTTGTTTTTTTTCCCTTTACAAATCTTAATCCATTGGGGGAAAAAAGCCTAAGTTATTAAAAGCACAACAGTTTAGGTACAAATAATGTGTATGAAATTATTTTAAAAAATGTAAGTTTTAACACAGAGGATGAAAAATATCTAAAGAATCAAAAGCTTTAATGAGATCTTAGATAATAATTGGGTAGTTATTTCTTCATATTATTGTCATAATCATCTAATGTAATTATTTGTTTAATAGTATCAATTAGTAGAGGAAGAACATGTCTGATTTTGTTTTCATAAATAGACAAGGAAGATTTCATAATCAGTGTTTAAAAGATATATGGGTTTGTAAAAGGATCATAGTGAGCCTTTCTCTTGTTTAAGTGTACTGGGAATAATTATACACTTCCAAGAAGGTGGAACATTAGATCTGTCTTTAAGTTCAGAAAAAAAAAATAGTAATACATCATGAGGTAAAATTTTATAAAGTTCAGGTATAATTCCATCATTACCAATGGCTTTATTATCTTTTAACTTTTTAATTTGGTCTTTTATTTCTGTAATTATAGTATTTTTTCCAGTTTTCTTTATTTGATCATATGATAATTTATTATGTGCAATATTTCTTAAAAACGTTTTAACTTCTTCTCTTCGCAGCTTAATTTTCATTTGATTTACATTTATTAAAATAATCTCTAAACATTCTAAATTACTTCTTTAGCTTTAGCCTTTTATTACTGCCTGGTATAGTAATCTGCTTAATATGATTACACGTAATATATATATATATATATATATATATATATATATATATATATATATATATATATATATATATATATATATATCCAATGGCTAATTAATGTAAACCTTTGGCATATACAAAATATGATTATAATTTAATTTTCTCTAAGGTAATTGATACTTTATGATGTAGACTTTCAAGATATTTTGAATTGTACCAAACACCAAACAAAACTGAACTGAAGAAAAACACAAATTACACCAGCAATACCAGCAGCAACTTCTTTTTAATACAGCAACAGTGATCTGGCACCTCGGCAATTCGCCTTCAAGGTTCACAATAATACAATTACAGCTGCCTTAAATATCCAAATACAAGCAGCCACTTAACATGATCCAATTAGTTAATTAATTATTAATTAATACAATTTTAAATAAACGTTTTCATTTAAAAGTATATTATACATAATATATCAAAATTCATATAAAGAGTTATATAAAAAATACAAAACTTCATATACATAAGTCCACACAAAATCCATACAAAACACCATATGAAAATCATCTTACTATAAATACATTTTACTAAACTAACATGACCCTGAAAATATTTTAAATACCAACTTCTTGATTTAAACCACTAGGCCTTAGAGTCTGAAATTTAAATATCATTCTAGTTTCTAACTCCAATAACTTACCAACATAATCACCCCCTCTAGGCAAGAAAGGTTTTGCAAGAACTGAAAAAATTAAACCACTATCTGAACCCCCATGCAGTTCATGAAAATAGTTAACTATAGGACTCAGTTCATTTTTATTTTTTATATCTCTAAGATGCTCCAAAACTCAAATTTTCACCATCCGTTTTGTCTGGACTATATACCATTTAATATCAGAGCATGAGCATCCCAAAATATAAACCACCCCTGTCGATCTACAATTAATATCTAGAATCAAACAATTTCCTATTAATTAAAGTTCCTGATAGTTTTTTAACCCTATTGCAAATACTGCAATGACCACAGGGGAAGGTGTCCATAGGTAAATTCATGTTAGACCCCACCATAAGATTATAATTCAATTATTCCTTCAAAGTTTTTCCTTTGCTAAATGAAAATGTGATATGTTTGGTGAATAAGTGACCAATACTTTCATCCTCAGAAATAATGTACCAAATTTTTTAGTAATCCTAACCAGCATATCAGAAAAAGGAGAAAACGTTGTGACATAAAATACATTCTGTCCACATCTCTATTAACAAGAGAACTATTTTCTCCAAAATTTCCATATTTTCTAACCAGCATGCCTTGTGATTTTTGTTTAACATCCCCTAATATTGCCTTTTTACAATTCAATAATTTTTTTTCGCATAATAACCTCTCTCTTTTAATCTCCTCTCTACACCAACCAATTCCACCATTTTCTGACTCATATCACTAGTATGGTCAAAAATTCTTTTGAATTCAGCACTAGGTAAAGAGTTTAACAAATGTTCTGGATGCATGCTTGTAGCATGTAGGAACATATTTACTGAGGTTAGTTTCCTAAATGGTTTAAAGCCAATACTTTCACCATCCCCATACAATATCACATCCAAAAAAATTAATAGTTTCTCTACTAAATTCATAAGAAAAAGTCAAACCATGTTCATTGCAGTTAAGGGTCTCAAAAAATCCAAAAAGTCACAAATAGCTCCTTTACAAATAAAGATAAGATCATCAATAAAGCACTTATAAAGCACCACCTTATCCCTATAAAAGGAGGTGGGATATATAAATTTACTTTCAAAATATCCCATATATATGATAGCATATGAGGGTGCATAAGAAGCCCCCATAGCTGTACCGTTCAACTACAAGAAAGTTTTTTTCTCAAAGAAAAAATAATTGTGGGTTAAATAAAATTCCAATAAATTAACTAAAAAAGCTGTTCTTGGGCCTTCACCTAAAATGTCCATAATAGCCTCAATTCCCCATCTCAATCTAATATTTGTATATAGTGATTTGACATCAACAGTAATCCAATAATAATCACCTTGCCATCTTATTTTTTCTAACTCATTTAGTAAATTTTGTGTATTCAAAATATGTGCAGAAACTTTACATAGATTTTTTTTTAAATGAAAGTCAAGAAAACTGTCTACATTGCTTAAATAAGAGCCCACCCCTGATATAATAGGCCTCCCAGGAGGCTTCTCTAAATTTTTATGTACCTTGGACAAGACATACATAGTAGGGGTAACTGTTTTTTAACATGTAACTTTTTCACATCTTTACAGTCAAGAAAACCCAAACATTCTGCCCTTTTCAGCAATCCCAACAGGTTTTTATTATAATTCATAACTGGGTTCTTAGGTAAAAGCTTATATTCCTCTTCACAACCTAATATATCAGCTATCATTTCACAGTACAACTCTTTATCCAAAATCACCCAATTACCACCTTTATCTGCACATTTAAAGATAAATTCCATTTTTAACTGTTTAAAATTTTTCAGAGCCAACCACTCATTCTTGGTTAAATTGTATGTGTTTGTCTGTTTCAAGAACATAGCAAGCGCAATGGAAATTTCCTTATATACAATTTTTTGAAACAAAGTAATGGCAGGCACATTTATCATAGGCACAAATTTACATCCAAATTGGCAAACTAGGTAACTGTAATTTACCATACCCATTGGCATAACGTAAACTAATACTGTCATCAACATTTTCAAACTCCAAAGTTTCAGATTCATAATCCTAAATAGAGACATTCTTTAAATCATCATCACATACAATAATGTCTTCACATTCAACATTATTTCCCATGTTGTTTGTCACTTCACTACATGCATTTTTCTCAAAATAAACACTTAACAGCTTTCTACAAAATGCCTTCAACTCAAAGTATAAATCAACAAAAGAAGATATAAATGTGGACACAAATTTATTACCTTTAAGTAATACAGCTTCCATATCATCAGAAAGACTGAGCTTAGATAAATTAATAACATGCTTTACTTGTACATTGTACTCACAACCAGAAACAATATGTCCATTATTTAAAGCAGTTTCTTTTCTTCCTGCCTCCTGTCCCACAATTCATCTGATTTGACTGAAAAGTCCAATTTTCATTTGAGGTTATAGCCTGGTTCACATCTTCAGCTTCCAAAGCCAAAGATACAGCAAAAGAAACAAATTTAGTTCCATCCTGCTCCATAGAAGAAGCCGATACACTATGGCACTTCTGACCATTATTCCTCACCTTTGACCTGCTTCATGATGACTCTCATTGCCATGAAAAACAAAATACCAGTCTCACAGTTCTTCATGTCATGCAAGAGTTTATTCCTTTCGTGTTGAATAATTTCAGTCTCTAATTTAGACATCTGCACCCGATAACAGGACTCCTCCACCACCTCATCCTGTAAATGCAGAATCTCCCCCTTTAGTTTATAATGTGCCCTCAAGTTGCGTTTTATCAAAATCCGTAGCCAGGTCAATGTACACTGTAAAGAAGCCTATTTCCACTGGTGCAATATTTTGAATTGTGTCTTCTTTTCAATAAGTAAATCTTTATTATCTTTTTGTATATTCAGTTTTAGTGTGTTATTCTGGGTTTGTATTTTTTTTTTTTTATTGATAATTTGTCAAATATTACATGAAATCAAAAACGAAAATGATATATATATACAATTGTAAAACCTATAAACTTTAAAAACATTATATAACTATATACATTGATGTCTGTTAAGAAGAAAGCCATAAATAAGTTTAAGGTGTAACCTGAAGTATGATATATAAATTTATATATCTTTGTCCATTTTTTCAATTATTTCTAGTAATTTCATCCAAGAGTTGTATAAAGTTGTAAGTATGGTAGTTCTGTTCTTCAGAGTAGATATTTCCATTTGTCCAACTGTTCTAACTAAATTTTTAAATTCATTAAATGTAGGAGGAGTCTCACTTTTCCAGTGAATGGTAATGATTTTGCGAGCTGCTGCCATTAAAGTCCATAAGGTTTGAAAATCTTTTCTTGGCACACAATCTGGAACAGGAGAGTTGAATAAAATCATAGATTTTGATAATTGATAATTATCATTAAAAACAGTCTGAAAAAATAAATAATATCATTCCAATACAAAATAAGACACTTACATTCATAAAAAATATGTTGCCAGTTTGCTCTTATTTTAGTCTGACATCTCCAACACAGATCTTCACTTGCATACATCTTAGATAATGTATGTGGTATATAAAAACTTCTATTCAAATATCTCCATGTGAATAACTGCAAGTTTATTGATAATGATGACTTCTTGGAAGATTTTAAGATAATCTTTTTTTCCTTTTTGTTAGAAGGGTAATTATTTATCTCTGTATAATAATTCCAGTAGGTGTCTATTTGGTATATTTTTGTTGTTTTAATTATTTTGTAAATGTTAGATAGATATCCAGCACCTTGATAAGGTTGATTGTTAGATAGATATACAGCACCTTGATAAGGTTGATTGTTAATTATAATAATGTAATCAATAAATTTTGGGACAGTATGTCTAACTGTATCTTGCATTTGTCCAATTCTGTTTACAAGATATTGTCTTAGATTTTGCAAAAGTAGCCATGAGTCATTATTTATATTATATTTTTGGGTTTGTAATTCTTATAATTCTGTATCATGCTATTTCCTTTTATTGTCATACCACCCCATAATTTACCATATATGTAAGCTTATAATGAATACCAAAGAAATATATCCAAAATCTCTCTATTGTTATTTATGTCTTCAAACTGTTGAATTTCTTTCAGAAAGCAATTTTTAAAATCTTTTCATTTTATTATATAAGCTGATAGTCTATGGCAGAAAACTATGTTTCAAAGTTAAACCATAATTTCATATGTAATAATGTTAGGACAGATAAGGGAGAATATACCACCTTAACTTTTCTTTCAACCTGCCTTTTTTTAATAACAAGTATAAAAGAAAGAATTAGATTCAACAAAATCGTTAATATCTTTAACATTAATTCTTTCAATAACATTTAATAGAGCTTTGGCTGTTGCAGAGACTCTGTGTTTGAAAGAAGCACTGATGTATTTTTCATTTAGCAGACAGTTAAAAATCATAGACCATTATAAGGCCTTTATATTTGAAATTACAATATATAGATATTTTTTGGTAAATGCACCTCCTATCTCTAATATTAAGTAAACATTTATTAAAATATATAGCCTACCTTGCAATCTTATTACTATTCTATTACTACTATACACAACATACCCTTGCTATCATTAGAAGTGTTAATAACTTTGGGCATTTAAATATTATTTTTCCATGGAATTACAACACTTATTCTCATTTCTTTAAAATTGGAACTAACCATAACTGTATAGTTCTTTACATTCAATATTTCAATAACAGTTTCACTCAGGTGTTTATCCTGAAAAAAAAAACACTTCAGCTTTCAACATATTTAAGTAAACTCTCCTCTTAAAACCACTATTAATCCCATTAACATTAAACAATAAACAGTATAACTGAGACATGTTAGGCTCTAACAATATTAGAGAAAACACAGACGTTGTGAATAAGTAATTACCTAGATAATAGCATGCATCCAATGCCATATGTAAATGTATAACAGAATAGTAATATTCAAAAGTAAATCAAAATCTGATGCATATACAAAAATTAATATATATATATATATATATATATATATATATATATATATATATATATATATGAAAAAAACAGAGTCATCCTTATACCAACCCCTTAACATGGAAGCTAAGGTTCCTAGTTTGAAAATATAATCCATCCAAACTACCTACCAAACCAAACAGCCACTATGAACACTAAATTAACGTTGCTCCTATAATCTATAAGTGTAAATAATAACAAAATACATTGAAAGTGCAACAATCAAAACAGACCTACCTGGTTGATATATGTACATATGGTACACATTTATAAATACAAAATACATATATATACAGTACATACAACCATTTATGAAAAAGCAAGAAAACCAGGTATTAGATAAATTACATTCATAAATGTATTATTAATTTTAGTAATTTGCTATCATCTAATAGTCCCAACCTCCACTGAAAAACTATTACATTAACTTGTAAAACAATGAGATGTCTTCAAATATATCAAAACTCAAATTTTATTGGAACCAGTATATTAGGAGGATACCACTAACCAAAGTATAACCATGCCATTTTTGTTATTATACCTAGAATCTATACAAGTTTAAATCATACTGTATATACATGTACACTAACTGTTAATTCCAGAAACATTTAGGTTCAGGCACTTGGGTAGCAAGAAATTTCACATTTGGTTGGGGACACATGGCTGAAGTGACATTCAGCCACAGAGAAATATGGAGGTTGAGAAGTCCCTGTGGGCAAGCATTCAATGCTATGCCCACAGCTTTAATAATCAAGTGCATGGTGGCAGAAGAGGTAATGAGTACCGTAAAGAGCCAGTTATCCAAACTAATAGGGACCTATGGTAGTTCAGATAATCAAACTGTTCAGATAATCAATCATACACTGAACTGGATAAAAAACTTCTAAGATCTTGTTTTTTCTGCATTCAGAAAATACACTTTTCAATCATTCAGCAAGTCCAGTGGACAATAAAGAATATTTTTCACACACAGTGGGCTACAAGTTCAAAGAACATGCACAAGCTAATACATATAACATTTACATTATTCAGACTTAATGATTTTTCCTACCCAAAAACTTTGGAAGGCTAGGTTCAGATAATTGACATTTTGGATAATCAAAGTTCAGATAATGGACTCTCTACTGTATTGTGCTCAGTGTGCAGTACTTTCTTATTTAACTACAACATGTAGAAGTGTGCTACTGCATGAAAGAATTCTTCCATGCAACTGTAATCACATTTATAGTCCAGTATGCATTTTAGGTAATGTTCTCTAGAAACTGTGTAGGGGGTAGTGGTCCATACATACACACCAATTATAAAGGCACTGCCCATTGTGCGTTGTATTTTTACTGCCACTGACATGCCTACTGGCCAACTTGCTGCTGATGTCTGCCATACTGCCTGCTGTTTCATGTTGCCTTGGGGGCCATGGACATTATTTTACCCCTGTGCATTTGGTTATTGCAGTTGTGGCCATAGTGCCACATTCCTCTCTTAGCCCACATGGAATTTGCAAGAGACATATTTCTTTGTAGCTGAATGTCACTTCAGCCATATGTCCCCGACCAAATGTAAAACATGAAATGTCTCACTGCCTAGGTGCCTGAACTTGAAACATATGTAAAACAATCCCTACAACAATATAACAGATCATTATGATTTTTAAAATATTTAATACATCAGAGTATCATATTACACACAAGTTAAGTAGGTATTAAAATAATCAAAGACAGTTATTAAGCTGTCATAACTATCTACTAAGAGATTGTCTGTTTAAAACCTTACTACTATTCCATTTATATATAACAATAATTTTATATTTGTAAGGTTAATATACAGTATTCTGGTGCAACATCAAATATCAAAATCAGGTAAATGTGATAATAAATGAAATATTACCATATAATCTGTGTCTCAGCTTTAAATTATCATTATTAACTCATATCATTTCCCCTTACAAAACACAGGGAACAAATTCAGACAGATATTGTTAATTCAAATAGCTATTTACCCTTACAGAAGTTGAATAAACTCCATCTCTCTCTCTCTCTCTCTATGTGTATATATATATATATATATATATATATATATATATATATATATATATATACATATATATATGTGTGTGTGTGTGTGTGTGTGTGTGTGTGTGCATGTGTGTGAACCCCTATCAGATGACAGAAACTTCATTTGACTGAATCCCATTTGACTGAGACCATAAGACTGAAATTTCAAAATACCGAAAAATCACTTGAAACCCATAATACTGAAATCTTACAATGCTAAATTTCAACATGCTGAATTGTAAAGTGGACAATATAAAACCATAATAGGTAGGGGGCTACACCCCCCCAACTACTTATGCTAATTCCAGGATCACACTACAGTGGGGAAAAGGTATATGCCCGTGTGCTGTGTGGGGGGCATAGCACCTCACCTATTCTGGTTTTATATTGTTCACTTTACAATTCAGTATGTTGAAATTTAACATTGTAAGAATTCAGTACTATAGGTTTCAGTCAAGTGATTTTTCAGTATTTTGAAATTTCAGTTTTATGGTCTCAGTCAAATGAGTTTCAGTTATATGAAGTTTCTATCATCTGATAGGGATCCATATAAATATATATATATATATATATATATATATATATATATATATATATATATATATATTATATATATATATAAATTATAAAAGCACTTACCTTTAGCACTTACCGTTAAGAATTTGTACATTTAAGAATTATGCATGTTAGATGACCCCACATAAATCAGTGAATTTTCATGAGGCACCCAATGCCATATTATTCAATGTCAACCAATACTGAACCAACAATGCAGTAATGAAGTAAGCAGAGTGACAGCTTGGGAACAGAGCAGAAAACAAAGGTACATACATCCTGCTAAGATTCTTTTTACTTAAACTTATCTGAAAAATAAAAAAGACTACAGTTCAGTCTTGTAGCATAGTGCAATTACATCTATCTAATACTAATAAAGAGAAGAACACCCTTTACAAACATAGGCAGTATTTGAGCACTGCACTATCATATAAAAAATCATGCATGCTATTAATTATATATACACCACTTACACATAAAGACTCACCAAATGTAACCAAAGTTTCCCTCTGCATTCAAACTCAAATAAGGGCAGATCATATGTGAATATAAAACATTTATTTAATCAAATACTAATCAACAAACATGAAGGACAGCTGCAAACAGTCATAAAGCACTATTCTGCACCATTCTGAAAAATCAAATGCAAGAGACAGAAATCTGCCCACATCCAAAGTCTCTATATTGTAAAAACACAAAACCAGGAGAACAAAGGTGGAAAACAGACAAAAAAAGAAATGAAAGAGAAACAGAGGAAAAATTAAAAAAAACCCTGTTTTGGGTTTATAATAAGTTATATTAACTGCAAGATTGGGTGACTTTAAGAACAAAATTTCACAAAGGGATGCACAGAAGGTGCTCTTTGGCAGTTGAAATTATGTCCCTATAAACCCCCTGGGTTGAATTATTCCATTAATATTAAATGTATTTTTAAAGGAGAAGAAGTAAAGATTGAAATGTTTTATTTTTCCTGATCTTTGTATTTTATGTACAGAATTTGTATGTGTTATGTTCATTTCAATCTTTTTCAGCTGATCAAGTCATGTGAAGTTAATATAGTTATACAAAGGCTTGCACTTGTTTAATATGATGTCTTGAGTAAGTCTGTTCTATTGAGGATGAAAGCGTTTAAGTGATTACATTTTGTTCAGCCATCAATATGTCATGTTTGCAAAGTAATGTAATTAATAGAGGAAACAAGCACAACAGATTTCATGCAGGCCACATCAGTGTTCCTCTAAATGTAGCACAACTGTCAAATCAGTGCCTGCAGGATCACTTGCCTGAAGTGGCACATGCCATCAAACCAACTCACCATCCAGCTCTCACAACAGCTAGTCTTCAAAATCATTTGCACCATCACCAAGGTTATCTTTAGGAGATGTTTTTGATATAATTGACCTTGATCTACTGTGAATCAAGCATGACATTCCTGTTACTTGAAATATGGCTTTCACAAACACAGATGAATGTTTAACTTGAAGGGGAATAAATGATTTAAAAAAGAGGGAGTTAAGAAACTTTGTAACTTTACCCATTTCATTACCATAATGGTACTGCTTAAATTCTCATTGAACTCTGGAAAGAAAGCTGTATGTCTTAACATAAGACTGCAGTGGTTAACACCATTAATGCTCTATGAACTGACATTGTTATAGCTGGCAATTATGTACAACTTAAAAGTAGCAGTACACAAGTTTCCATGGAAACACTATTTAGAAAATTACTGATTAAAATGAACATCCTGCCATGTAAACAAACACTGCTGCCACATCACCCTCATCACTGCACAAATGATATTTTTATCTCTGAGGCTACAGATTATTATGTATGACAAAGTAAAATAATCTGATGTGAAGTACCTAAACAGACAACATACTTCAAACTAGGAAAATATTGCATAATACAAAAAACAAAAAACAAAAAAAAAAACAATATGATACATTTTTATTCACATGCAAAATAAGAATGCATGCGAATTACTGAATTAACACTTTGTATTAATTGAACCATATGAAGGCAGTCATTATGTGCATCCTTAGGTAAACCATCTCACTGGAATTTATTGCGATAAAAAGTTAAAAATGTTATTATTACTTATATGATGCCTTATGACATTATTGAACAGCAGTCAGTGAGCACTCAGGTATAACTTTTACAAACAATAATTTAACAAAACACTTCTGAAATAAAAAAAAAGAAATCATTAAAGGTTGAGAAGGGAAGACAGATGAACTGTGTCAGTAGGCTATGCACCACACAGCATAGCCTATAGATATCACAGCATGTATCATTTATAATCTATGTGTTTTACAAAAAAGGAAACACTAACTTTAATGTCATGGTCCATAGTTCTAGACTAGAAGCTGCCGCTTTACCTGTGCAGCTGTATGCTGTGCACAGGCCTGCCACATGGGGTCTCTTACTTCTGCTGTCATCTGGTCACCATTAGTCATAGCAGGACTGGAACTGGAAGCTGCAGTGACAGCATCAGTCACTTCTCCCCCAGACTAGTGCATGATCATGTAGTGCAGAATGCAATATGCAGTAAACATCCTGCATGCAGTAGGTTGGTCATACAGAAGTGTACCCACAGACTCATCTGTTCAAAAATAACGTATCAAGAGGCTGTGTACCTCTGAACTGTTCAGATTTTTGCCGAATGTCCAGATTTTTGCCTCATATTTTTGGCCTGTTCCTCATAAGATTTGTGGATTTCTGGCAAATCACTGGGATGCTCTGAGGACTGAAGTCACTAAATGATAACATACATTTGAGTTTCAGACTTCAAATCTTTCAGAAAATGTATGCTAACCCAAACTCTGTTACTCTGGCAATCTTCTAAGTTTATAAAAGTAATATTTAAACTTGTACCTTTGTCTCCCCATTTTGTGAGGCTTTGTTCAGATTTCTTGCACTAAGAGGTCGAGAGGTATGAGCCAAAGACCCTCTCAATGACAATATGGGTCAGAGTCAGTGCTATATTAAACTTCTCTTCTGCAGCTCCACTTGCATTTCTCTCTGGTGTCATGAGCCATTATCATCTAAAAGGCAAAAGAAAAGAATGAGAAAGAAAAGGGGGAATAAAACAAAGAACAAGTAGTTTATTCAGAAACACATTTTTACCATTAATAGCTACTTAAATAAAATAGAAGAAAGAGAAATATATTTTCCTTTTACCAGCCCAACAAGATGACCACTGGGCATATTAAAATTGTGTGTTCTTCTAGGATGCTGAGCAGAGATGCTAGTAGTGCACCCCCATTCATTGCACACTATCTAGCACTTGAAGGAATGGTAACCTTTCCTATTGTGGTATCATTCACCTGTGGGCCATTAGGAGCCCTAATTGCAACATGGGTACAATCTATTACACTGAGTACCTCAGGGAAATGTGCAACCCCATAAAAGGCACGCATTGTTCTTGCTCAGTCCTTAGGTGATCCTGGGGAAATAAATGTACTAACCCACTGATGCCAAGAGTACATTCAAGAACTACTGCAATATCCTTAATACAGAAGCCACTGATATACCCTCCATATAGTATAGTGAGGGATATAAATACCTTAGTATACAAAGGGATAGAAAGTCTATGCTTTCCATCATTATCCCTGTGAGCATCATGCATACTCACAAAGACCCTTAAACTATCCCTGTACACTCTAAACCTATTATCTCCTGATTGACAAAATTGTATTGAGTTATCCTCTGTTTACATTTTCATATTCTTGATTGGTGAGTGCTGTTGGGTACTAGCAGGTTTGGCTCAGCCAAGACAAACTTTTCACAATGTACAATAACAAGGCTAGCAGCAAGTGACAGTATCTATGTGGGTTGCAAAGTAGATAGAATAAGTAAGACTCCACTTCATATAACATGTCTATGGATGGTGCAGAAAATCAGGAACATTTTAGTACAAATCACAGATGGGTGAGAGAAAGCTTTGCTACCATACACTGTTTTATATGATTCTTAATTTTCATTATGACTTTATTTAGTTAGACTTATTTGTGCCCATCCTGCTTTAGTGTAAATGATCTCTATGAATAGTGGCTTGTTTGTGCTCATTCATGGACAGCACTGATAGCTGTAACTCGTTTGTGTAATGACTATACAGTGAATACCACCATTAGATAAAACAGTTACAGGGATGGTGGAAGTCATGCTATATGAGACCCTGCAGGTGAATGTCTGCATATGAGCTACTACTAAACCTTCAGAGTAGGAGTAAAAAGTTGTGGCATCTCTATCAATTTCCTTAGCAATATAACCTAAAAACACACTCAGTGCTAATTGTTATTGTCATTTAAAATCAGCATTCATTTTAACCAGCTTAATATGTACAGCAATATGTTATTGCTATCTGCAAGCTGAAGTGTTTATGCTTCTGTTATTTTTATAGAAATTAAACTGCAAACTGAATTGTTTATGTTTCTGCTACATGAGTGCATCTTTCTTGAAATAATGACTTCAGTTTTCTGGCAATGGATACTCTCTGCCAATATTGCATGTAATAATCTGTACTGATCTTTAGAGTAGCTGAATGGACCAATAAGCACAACCATTTCTCTCAATGTGTTTATCAAATCATTCCAAATTATCTACATCATTTTGAATACACTTCCAAAGCTGTTCATCCTTGGCACATGGGAAGCATGTGCCCTTATTCTAAAAGCTAATTTGTGAAATCTCCCATAACATAGAGAAATTAGTGATTTTTGAAAACCTGTTTGCATCAAAATGTAGCATGAAGAGATTTCCAGGAAACTATTGCATTATGAAGCACACATTGCTTTCTTGCAAGCGAAGCTTAGTAACTTATTTTAGAGATATTAAGGACACCTGCTTCCTATTGCATCATATATGTACATTTTCAGAGCAATATGACTCCTTGTTTTTCCAGAATCCTATAGTTTTATGAGATAACATTTTGGGGAAAATATCTTTTTGTGAATCTCCTGTCTTAAAAAAGTTTTATTTTGTCCAGAAATATTTATGTTTTGCATGAGAGAGAACATAAAACATGGGCTGTGAATATGCTATAACTCAATGTGTATGTACATCAGCACTGCATCTGCGTAACTAATAGTTATTATTTGTTCCACTGATAAAACAGATGTAGAATTAAAAGCAGATAACATGGAATTTCACAATGGAGCTTGTTTAGTGTTCTTAAACATGCACACTGATGGGGCAGAGTAATTAGTATGTTCATTGTAAATCCAACATTATCTAAGAAAGGAGTTTGATGGCTGCACTGGAATAACTGTAACTACAGAAGTGATGAGCCAGTATTGCCATTTCTACTTTCCAGCGCCTCCCAGAATTAAACACTAGCATGACAAACATCTGTCATACCATGGTTAAGTCTGCATTACTCTCTGAAGGCAGTCAACTAGCTGAGGCAAATAAAGGTTAGTCACTGCCTCTGGTGGGCTGTTTCCTGAGAGGAGTACAAGCTTTATAATGGCATGACAATTGTTCAATATGCTTGCGTATAATTTTTGGAGCTATACCTTTCTAAAAACTTAGAACCTTTAAAGAAACAGGTTAAACTAAATTAAAACTGTACTGCTGCTTGCTATAGATAGATTTCTGGAAAGTAGCAGCACTCAGAGAACATCACTGCGAAGGTGTCCTAACATTATGAAGAAAGTGCATGCTCAGTACAGCCTAATCCAACAGGCAGCGACTCACAGGAAGTGAAAGAATACCAAAGATGTATTAAATGCACTTACACACTGACATATCTCTTTTAAATAATGCCATTTTACAATAGCAAATGTTCCCAAACTATTCAAACACTTCAGCATCATATCCCCGCCTAAACCTTCTCCCAGTGAAATGGAGAACTATAGACCAATCTCTAATTTCCGCCCCAATATTAAAATATTTGGAAATCTCCTTTATAGAGAACTATCAAAACACATTAACAGCTATGGCCAGCTGTGTGATGTGCAATGTGAGTTCCACAATGCCTTTAGTACTTTTACATCTCTAGTAAATACCACTGATGCAATTTAAAGTAACCTGAATGAAGGCCATATTTCAACAGAACTGCTTATAGATATGTAAAAAATATAGAGTGCCACTGGTATCAGACAAACCAAAAAAAGTATATGCTGCAGAAAAAAAAGTTGTCAGTTTCTGAGAGTAGGGTAAAACACTTTCAATTCTTTAATAGTTCACAAACAAACAGTATAGGTAAATTTCAGAAAATAAAATATGTAGATTTATTCTTCCAGCAAACCCTTTTTTCATCAGTGCAAATTGAACTAATTGTCAGTCTGTGAATGCTGTGGTTGCATTTTTCCATACCCTTTTTTTCTTCAAAGCAAAATTCACCAGTTGTAAATCTGTGTCTGATGGGGTTAAATTTTTCAGCTGCACTCTTATTTTAAGGTCCTCAACAGGGATATTCTGCTCCTGTAAAAAGGAAGCTTCTAATACAAGAAAATTGATACAGTCTAAGAAGCACTCTAGACAGCTCCTTGGCACTGGCATGGTCACCACTTAATTCTGCAGTAGATCAGTAAGGACCAACAACCTGGAACCACTTGCCTGTTGAAGTCAAAAATCAAGACTCATGTAAGAATTTTAAAAACGTCCATTATGAAACATATCCTCAAAGAATCATCATGCAAATGCTATTGTTATAATGGCTAATACTGTCATAATTTGATGTAATTCTTACAGATCTATATTTGTCTACTATATAATGAACAATTAAGCTGAAATTCATTATCAATCTGAATGAAGGCCACATTTCAGCAGGACTGCTTATAGATATGACGAGGGCCTTTGAAATTGTCAGTCATGACATTGTTTTCAAAAATTTCAAAAGGCAAAATTTTAGCAAATATACTATTTACTGGTTTTAGAAGCACCTACATGACAGATCCTTTCAGGTTTGCTATAATTCCCCAATCCAACCTCGGACTACTCAACACAGAAGTACTGCTTGCACCCCTGCAGTTTTCACTCTTTTTAAGTGAACTTCATATTGAACTCACAATATATAATCTAGTAATGCATGCCACATACATTAACAGAAAAGAAAACAAGCAATATTGTCATTTTCTTAATGGTCATATAGTGTACATCTATGTTTTCTTTTTGTCAACTATCATTTACTCCATTACAAAAAATATATTAATTCCTGCCTTCCCTTAAACATTACTCTTCACACTGAACATTATTCTGCAGGTCTTGTTTCCATACATTCTATTTTTCTATGTAATTTGCCATTTCTTGTATTAATGATTGCACATACAGTTATTTTATCTTCATTAAAACATTCACTACTTCAGGTGCAGGTAGTTTTGATTTTGATTTCCATTTTCTAGAAATTACATTTTTGGCAGCTAAGACACTATACTTAGCAAGGGCTTGCTATGTCTGAACAATTTAGATACTGCCTTATAGATCAATCAAATAATTTGTGTAGTCACAACAATTTGTTCTCCTCTGTAAGTTTTAAAATCTGCAAACTCTTTACATTCCCAAAAACATGGTCCCAGTAACGTCTCTCTTTCCCATCAAGCCACACTGATTTTCTATCTACCATGGGGAAAACAAACCCAAAGTCAAACTGGATTATAAAAATACTTAAGCAAATAGTTTGAAGCAAAACTTCTAAAGCTTCTGGACTTTGTTGCATATTTGAGAGCCATACAGATGCCATACCATTGTTCATTTGTAAATTGCCATTCCGGTTTCTTTTTCCAATCTTTTCTAACTCTAATTGATTGTTTAGTCACAATTTAGTATATTTATATATCCAAATAATTATACTTTGTAACAGCAGTTTATGATCTAGACTCAACAAGCACTCTATCAAAGCTGATCTTTCTCTTATCACATCCCTATCCCTTTCTCTTGGTCTGTACTCTGGTATCAGTCCATTGTAGGAAAGACGGTCTCTAAGCTATAGTCCATATTTCTGTTTGGCCTAATCTCCCTATATTACCTTTATCAGTTTAGTTATTTGCTCTAAATAACTTGGTTTCTTTGCCATTTTTCTCCAGTAAAATCAACTCACTCTTTACTATTTTCTACACCCCTACTTGCAATTATGCAAATTGTCAAAATCTCCTTTCTGCATTCCCATTTTGGCTTAGTTCTTAGAATATTTTCTGTTACTTTATGAATATACTATTCTCCTTTGGATGAGATGTTAAACTGAGGTCCCATCTGCTTCATTTAGTCATAGCTCAGGTGGCTGTAAAAGACACCATAGCATGTACTGAAATGAGAAGGGACCTTTAACACAACAGGTGGATGTAAAAGATCCCGCAATATGTACTAAAATGAGAAGGGGACCTTTAATTAACACAACATAAACAAAACATTATTTACATATTTATAAAATATACAGTTTTACAGGTACATATTTACACATTCCTCTACACCAGGGATCTGCAACCTTCACTATCAAAAAAGCCATTTTTGGTCCCTCTCCCACCAAATAAAATTCACAGGGAGACACAAAATCTATTTGACCCCTAAAATGAAGATAACACAGTGTATAAAGTTTTATATATAGTTATTGTACTAAATATCAAATAACTTAGTTTATAAGAGCTATATTTAAAATATGTCCCTATTTTTGTTGATTTGTTGGGATTGCTGAATCACTCTCAGTGTGTGTGTGTGTGTGTGTGTGTGTGTGTGTGTGTGTGTGTGTTTGTGTCTGTCTTAGATCAAGAAATCTGGACAAAGCCATAAATTATGGGGCACAAAGGCCCAAAAATTGGAACACTTTTTAAGTATTGCTCTTACAAACTTAGAAAGTTGAAAGAATAACAGATTTTGTATTAGCATGAATTTTCTGAAAGGTATGAGGTCTGAAACTGAAATGTTTATTTTTTCAGACTTCAGCCCTCAATGATTTTCCAGAAAACCACAATTTTATGATAAATAGACCAAAAGTATTAGGCAAAAGTCAGGACATTCTGTATACAGTTGAGAGGTAACTGTGCATGTGTGTGTGTGTGTGTGTGTGTGTGTGTGTGTGTGTGTGTGTGTGTGTGTGTGTGTGTGTGTGTGTGTGTGTGCATGTGTGTGTGTGTGTGTGTGTGTGTGTGTTGTGTGGTAGAGTGGCCATTATTTTTCAAAGCTGCAGGGAGCCACTGCAGAGGGGTGGAAGAGCCATATGTGGCTCCAGAGCCACAGGTTGCAGACCCCTGTGCTATTCCATCATCATTATTATTTTTCTATAATTGACTCCCTCTTCTTCTTCTTCTTCCATAATGGTAGTATAGTGCTTCACAATTTATTAGCCAAAATCCATTTCCCATTAAAGAAAATTTCATCAATATTTCATTCCAAATAACCCATACTACACAACATAAATTATTATATACATTCCCACATATTCTTACTTCTTGTTTTTATATCAATACATAATCAAATTCATATCTATATTGTTTATGTCATTAATATGCTCTAAATTATTTCACAGAGTTTTTTCAAAATTTAACCACTCTTTTGTGTTTCAAAAGTCATACTTTATTTTCCTCTTCATCCCCACAAAATGAACATACACCCTTTCGGCTTCCTTTTTATATGGCATTTTCCCCTTTACTGGTAACTTATTTATTAACAGTCTCCATAGGAAATCCTGATACTCTACAATATTAGTGCACCACTTTGTCCTTACTTGAATGGCTTTTATAACTATTTAGGGTAAATTTCCCATTGGATTTACATTATAATATTATCTCACTGCATTATTATACCATATCCTTCTATTATTCTCAATATCATCAATTTTTATTTTCATTGTTAGTATTTTTCTTAATATTATTTAATTTCTTCATTTATATAATCTTTATCTCTTTTTCATATTATCATCTCCCATTTTTTGTTCTTATATTTAAACATTTTCACTATCAATTTCTCATTATCTTATTATCTTTATTTACCCACTCTAATATTCTATAACACTTTAAAGAAGCAGAATAAATAACTGGATTTAATAACCCCAATCCCCAATCATCTTCACTCATATACAACACATTTCATTTCACTGGGTAGAATCCAGAACCCCATACAAGAGAAAACACTAATTGAACATTTCTTTTTTGTATTTTTCTAGGATTATATAAACATTTGACGTATATGCTATTTTCCCATAAAGAAAAAATAATTCATCCGATAAACCTCTTGAATGCTAATCTGTAAGTTTTCACATAAGTCATATGTTTTCATTTATTTTATGAAACCCTTCCCTTGCCTCATAATTACATACGTTTTCCGAATTTCATCCCCCATAAAGATACTTAATTCATTGAAAAATACAACCTTCCAATTTTTCACATCACCCATACCCTTACTTTTTATTTAATCAAGGTAATTCCCATGTCAGTTAAACATCCATTCAGATAAACCAATACTTAATTCATCTATATTTTATTCTTAGCAACCACCACTATATCATGTACATATGCCAACACCATTGGAATTACCATTTACATTTGCATCACATATATAGCATCTTTTATTTGGAAGCTGCTTCACTCACTAACATATTCATTACTAATGCAAAAAATATCTCTCATGGGACATTCTTGCCTTATACACAATTTGTGCATATTTATTTACTCAGCCACCTATTAGCTAACACTCTCACTCTATTATTTTCATATGCTGACATGCACACTCTCTTAATTCTATTGCCTATTCCATGCTTTTGCATAACATCCCACAAGGCATCATGTCTCACTGTATCAAATGCTTTACTAATATCACCTGCCATAAGTTTAACATCTTCAATTTTGCTTATGATATCATCCATAATTTATTGATTTCTTGAGCCACCAATAATAATTCCTGGCATCCCTTCCATTTTATGCTATATATATATATATATATATATATATATATATATATATATATATATATATATATATATATATATATATAGTAATTTGGGTGAAAAAATAACATCTCAACCCAAAACATTGAATTATCAAAATGTCTACAATCATTTCATTGAAAAAGCGATGAGATCAACTCTACTATTCTGTGTCCCCCACACACCCCTTACTTAAATATATCAAGTCTGAGATTGCACTACAGTGCAGAAATGGGCAAATTTGATAATTTCAACATTGTGTGTTTAGACTAATTTTATTTCAACATTTTGATCATTGAATATAGTGTGTTATATATATATATATATATATATATATATATATATATATATATATATATATACATGATCCTTACCTCTGTAGCTCTGAAATACCCCTTCAGTCAGCGAATCCTAAACTAAACTTTTCTGTGGTGAACAACTTATCTTACATTGCATCTTACACTCTTATGCTCTCAGATATATACCTTCAACTCTTTATTAATTTTTGTTCAAAACTGAATCTCTGGATCATAAAAATATGTCTGACCTTTATATAAAATTAAAGAGATAAAAGCATTTCCACTACTTGTATCTTTCTTATCCATATCTATAATCAAAAGCTTAAAGTTTCTTAAACATTTATGTTAACTTTGTTTAGTATCTTTTCACAATTCCTTAGCTGTCATAACCAAATCTATATTAATCCATATATCCAAATATGTCATCTTGTCTTGTTCCCATAAATATGGGCATTATCGAACCAGTTCATGTGGGAGTATGTAATCGGCTGCAACAGCCATTGGTTTATCTTCATTCATTCATTTTATAGCCCAAAATGACTTGAAAGTGTCTCAAAATGTTCTACAACACTGAGATATATGGTTCCGGATTTTTCAATTACAAAATAGAATAATTTACAAATAAAGATAACTTTTCTAGATTGCCATACCATCTATATCAGTGACTTTGCAAGTCCCTTATTTTCATTAATAATCACTCTAAATATAAATCAAACAACAAAGGGGGAAAAGGACACCCATGCCTTGTTTCTCTGTTAAAAAGTAACTTGTTGGAAAGGACCCCTCAAACCTTAATTATTATCTCTGACCTTTTATATATCCTACTAATTAACCATATTATGCTATCAAGGAATGCAGATTCCACCATTGTTCTGCTCTTAAAATTTCCAGCTGACTCTAGTAAATGCTTTTTCTTCATTAAGACCCACCAATAATAGCAGTTTTTTTAAAAAACATTTTGCTTCTATGTAGGTTTTCATCATTCTATTAATGTTGTGAAATATTTGCCTCCCCTGCACAAAACCACACCAGACACATATATATAATTTTTGAAATGGTCTGTATGAAAATGAGTCTGAGGAGTCTTTACCCTTTTTAAGTAATACAGCCACCACAATTTCTTCTAAAATGCAATACTCTCTTTCTTTTAAAATACTGTTAAACAAAACTTTCCAGATTTTACCAACTTCTTTGCTCCCAACTTTTAAAGGAATACGATCAGTTTCCTTGAAACTTCCCCACTGACTGGTTTGTCATCATAATTTTTTATTTCATCTCTTCCTGGTTTAGCTATTAAATGTTGTGTCTCATCTTCCTCTAAACTTGGCATAATTAAGTCTTCAATAAATATTTTCATTTGTGCCTTTTCTTAGTTTCCACATTTCTCTGTTTTATACAAATGTTCATAACGTTTGCAAAATATCTATAGGACCTGTAGTTATGCTTCCTGTTACAGGCTTCCTAAGTTTGGTGACAACCCTTTCCATTTTCTTTTGCCTAAGTAATTCTGATAAAAGTTTTTGAGCTCTGGAGTTATCAAAAATTAGTTGCTTAACAACAAACTTTCTAAACTCAAGTGTAATATCAAAATTATCCCTTATTCTTCCCTTAACAGCTTGAAATTGCTCCTTTTCTCATTGGGTATGATTGTCCTTATACTGCAATGTTTAAACCTTTGTCAACCCCTCTAAAATAATCCCTAGTACTCTTTCCCAAATATCTTTCACTTTTAGTAATACTCTGTCTTTAAATTCTATTGTCATTTCAACCAGCTCACTAGCTATCTCTTCAGAAGAAAATTTTATCTTCCCTAATAATTATCAAATCAGTTCTTCTACCCATTCCTTAAGCTCCTCTCTTTTTGACTTGTAATTAGAGAAACATCATTGCTTCATTTTTATTACATTGCCTTGAATATTATAGGTTCACAGGTAGGTACTAGGCTATTGGACCTAGGGCCTATATAAGCCTAGCCAAACGGTACCCTGGCTTTCGCCACCATATAAAATTATTTTCCTGTGCCCCTATCAAGCAGAGCCACAGAAGTGAACCCCGGGGGGAATTTCCTATTTTCTATCCAATCATCAAGATTTTTCTTGAAGAGTGCTAATGAGGAGCTTTGTTTGATAGAGATAGGTAGTTTGTTCCAGAGTATGGGAAGTCTCTGGGACAGGAATCTATCCCTCCAGCATGCTCTGTTTATTGTGGTGACAAGGTTTCGGTCCCTAGAGCTTGTAGCTTGGAGGAAATGGGATTTCTTTAAGTGGAACATGTCCAACAGCTCTGGGTTTGACATAGCTTTGTATGTTAGGCAGAGATCGCCTCTGAGTAGGCGATACGCGACAGAGTAAAGCTGGAGTTTTTTGAGATGGTCTATGTAGGGCATCTGTTTGAGGCTGGTAATCCTCTTTGTGAGGTATTTCTGTGGCCTTTCCAGTTGCTGTAGATGTCTTGTGAGGTACATACCAAAAGGGGCATTGTACTTTATAATGGGTCTAATGAGTGATGAGTAGAGGAGAACAATGACCTCTTTTTTCCTGGATAAGAAACCTTTTGTGATGAGGTATGCCATGTAGAAGGATTTCCTGACTACTGTGGTGATGTGATTATCAAAGGAGAGACTACTGTCCACCTGTGTCCCAAGGTCTCTTATCACACTTTCAGTTTTAAGTAGACTACCGCCTATGTGGTAGTTCATGGGCACAAAGTTTTGAGCAAAAGGGATGACAATGCACTTTTTGGCATTGAGCTTGAGGCCATGGCTTTGACACCAGGCATCTGTCTCAGTGAGGCCCTTTTGTAGGATGTCCACATTGTTAGGAGTTTTGATTATTGCTCCTAGTTTGCAGTCATCTGCAAACTTTGTTAGCCAAAGACCTTCTGTGTTAACCTGTATTTCAGAGAAGTAGATACCAAACAGGAGAGGACCTAGGACTCAACCCTGTGGTACTCCACTTGTCACTGGTCTGCTACTTTCACAGTGTGGGTTCTGTCAGTGAGCCAGTTGGCAACCCATCTTGTGACATAGGGATTTATACCTAGTTTAGTGAGTTTATCTATAATTCCAGAGTGGGGGATGGTGTCAAAAGCCTTGGTGAGATCTAGATAGGTTGTGTGAACCACCTTACCCTCATCTATGGCTTTGGTGACCACTTCAAAGAAATCTATCTGGTTTAGGAGACATGATCTGCATTTTACAGGCCCAAACTGGGTAGGGACCAGAGTTTGGAGATTACCAGTTTCATTGTTTATAAGTTTCATGGTGATACATTCCATAGCCTTGCAAACCAGGCTCATCAGGCTAATGGAGCAGTAGTTGCTGGGGTCCGTGGTGGCTCCCCCTTTGTGGAGTGAGATAAATGTTGCTGTGAGCAGTTCAGTAGGCACAAAGCCTGAGGTGAAGCTATGATTGAACATGGTACCTAGGTGAAGTGTCAGTTCGTTCTGTAGTTCATATAGAACGCAGCCTAGGATGTTATCAGGTCCCATGGATGCTGTGTTCTTGGCTTTGGAGAGTGTGTTTTTTACCTGTGCAGTCGTGATTGCAGGAACTTTGTATTCTTCAGGTATAGAGATGGGCCCTTTAGGAGATGAGAGAGGGGTAAAGTTAGCACTGAAACTATCTGCCAGGATGTTGGCAATATCAGTTGGTTCTGTATATTTAGTGCCATTGTGCTGTAACTCAGAGCAGATCTGAGTGTTGCCATTGAGATTCTTGACATAGCTATACAATGCTTTGTGGTTGCCTTTAGAATCAGTGGTGATTTTGCTTTCATAACTAGCTTTGAAGGATTTTATGAGGAATCTCAGCTTCTTACTGAGGCTGACCACAGAGTTCCTCCAATCATGGGATTTTACTCTTTTTTGCAACAGTTTCTTTCTTCTGCTCTTCTGTTTATAGGTTCATAGGTTGATAGATTCATAGGTTGGTACTAGGCTATTGGGCCTAGTGCCCATACAGTCCTAGCCATAACAATTCACCTGTCTATTTCTTCTCACACTATTTACTTCCCTGGACTGACATGATCCCTAGGGTGAATTTCCTTTCTCCCATCCAATCATCAAGGTTCCTTTTTAAGAGGGTCAAGGAGGCGCTCTGCTTGACATGTGTGGACAGTCTATTCCAGAGTCTGGGGAGTCTCTGGGTCAGGAACCTATCCCTCCAGCATGTTTTGTTTATTGTGATGAAAAGGTTTAGATCCCTGGAGCATGTGGCTCTGAGGGATTGGGATTTCTTTAAGTGTAGCATGTCTAACAGCTCTGGGTTTGACATGGCCTTGTATATTAAGCAGAGATCGCCTCTGAGTAGACGATATGCAACAGTATAGCTGGCGTTATTTAAGGCGGTCAGCATAGAACATCTGCTTTAGGCCTGTGATTCTTTTAGTGAGGTATTTCTGTGGCCTTTCCAGTTGTTACAGATGTCTTGAAAGGTACATACCAAATGGGGCATTGTATTCTATAATGGGTCTAATGAGGGATAAGTACAGTGGGACAATGACCTCCTTTTCTCTGGATGAAAAGCCCTTAGTGATGAGGTGTGCCACCTGTAGAGTTTGTTTATGGCAGGGGACCACCAGATTGTCTTCCTTTTTTTGGAGGATAGCATATTGGTTCTGTTAGGGATTGCACGATCCATGCACTTGTGTAAGTGCTTCTAAAGTGCAATTGTATAGGATTCTGCAGTTGTACCTCTATTGTCCATCAGCATGGGTGTCGTGAAGTTTGCCACTTCTGTTTTAAGAAACGTGAAGTAGGTTTTGGAGAATTTTTTTACGGTGGTTTCCCCTAATGGGGGGTGGGGGTGGGATGTGGATGTCTAGGGTGATTTGCTTGTGGTCGGATCTGACCAACGAGCAATTGACCTCTGGTGTGGAATATCGGTTGCCCATGTTGGTAATGACCAGGTCTAGGATATTGCTGCCCTTGGTGGGGGTGTGCATAAGTTGATCCAAGGCGTTGGAATTTGCATGGTACATGAGTAGTTTTCCCAGTTAATGGTGGAGTAGTTGAAATCGCCCATTATTAGGATGTTAGGTTGTATCCTAATATTTTCCAGTGTATCAAGAAATGCGGAGTGGGAATCCTGGGGCATGGTGGGGGATCTGTAGCAAGCTACAATTTGGATTACGGTCTTGCCCAGAGTAAGTTGCACTTGGATAATCTCGGATGCATTATGCTGAGCAATTAGCCTGGAGGTGTGGATGTCCTTAATGAATATGGACAAGCCTCCACCTTTAGTGCTTCGGTCCAGGTTAGGTGGCTGAAAGGTGTGGTATGAATTATAGCCTGGTAATGCAGGGGTGCTCTCTGGAGCCTTGAACCAGGTCTCAGTCACTGCACAGATATCGATGTTCTCCATTTTAAGGAGTGCCTCGAGTGAGTAAATTTTCGATTCATAGGGTTCGATATTAGAACACTCGAAATTTTGAATGTTCGTGTTCTAATATAGACCCTTGTACAAAGATTGACTTGCAGCATGTTAATGACCACTTCAGTCATAAATTGTATTAGTTTCCTTTTCAGTTATTGATCATGTCCTCTGAAGAAAAAATTGTGAGATTTTCTGACCTATTTTATTCCTTTTAATTTGATAGCATTTTGCATTTTTCATGGGATATTACTGTTACCCCTTAGCTGCAAAAGTTTCACTCTGACCTTTATATTTTCACATAACAGTGACTGCACATTATTTCTCCATTTAAAAGAAAAGGAATTTATACTGAAACTAATTTAGAAATCAAGAATAATCTAGAGTCATAACTGAAAAAAGCATATCACAATATCACAATATCATGAAAGTTCCTTTAATATTGAGCAATTAAAGAAAATGAGTATTTTTGTAAAAATACTATCTTTAAATATTAAACAGCATTTCTATACAGTTGTCCGGAGATAGGAGGCTTTGGCATACATTTGTCATCCATAATGATTTTGTGGCTGATCAGTAATTTTAATGCAAGAGTACAGGTAGTTGCTAGGAATAGGTGCATATCCCAAACACAGTGGAAGTGAGCATAGACATTAATCAGGGTAACCTTTATCTCTGTTTTTGTAGCTATTGTCAACAGACTCCCTCTTTATGTATCAAAAAATTAAATAGATTTTTAACTGAAAAATCCATCATTCCAGATGAAACCAGTTTCTAAGATAGGCAAAATGCCGCTTTGTTTTTTGTAGTGCCCAGAGCCTATCATCTGGACTTCTAGCCAGAGCCCATGACATTTCTTTTGTTGGTCATGTGAGCATAAAGCATACCAAGAGATGTAGTATGCAGAACTTTTATTGGCATGAGATTACAATTGATGTAACAGGGTACTGCAGGACCTGTAAGCAGTGCCAAAAGGTAGATGGTAGGAGACAAGGTCAAAGATCCATTAATGCCTTTGCCTATAATTGAATTGCCATTTTAGAGGGGTCTATGTATATTGTGGGGCCTCTGAGTACCCCAAGTTCCACATGGAAGAAGCATATCCTGGTGGTAGTAAATTATGCTGCTAGATACCCTGAACCAACTCATTCATTGATGAACTGACATCAACTTACAACTAAATATTGGGAAAACCAAGAAAATCATCATCGATTTTAGGAAGGAGAATAAACCACACACCCCTATCATTATCAATGGTGTCACAGTGGAGGGAGCAAAAAGCACAAACTTCCTAGGGGTAAATATCGTGCAAGACCTGAGTTAGGCTACAAAAACTTCCTACCTTATAAAGAGAGCCCAACAATATTTCCACTTCCTTAGGAGACTTTGTAGAGCTAACATCCCCCCACAGGTCCTATTTAACTTCTACAGAGCCACAATTGAGAGTGTACTGACAAAAGACATTGTTGTCTGGTATGGAAACTGCTCTCAAGCTGATCTGAAGGCACTGGATAAGATCATTAAACAGGCCACAGAAATCATTGACTCCAACCTTCAATTTCTACAGGACATATATTCAAACAGATGCTACAGTAGAGACCAAAAATTATTGAGAGATATACACCATCTGGCTTATGGACTGTTCAAATTCTTGCCAACAAGGATCCCTGCAGAAGCATTAGATGCAGGGCATCCTTATTCCATAACAGCTTCTTCCCACATGCTATCAGACTGCTGAACAACAAACCCATAGCCTAACCCGTTAAATGGGTAAAACATTATTTATGTACAATATGTCATTGTTATATATGTAACTCTTTGCATAGCTCACTTTATACATATCCATCTGAACTATGAAAACTGGAAGTTTATGGCATATATTAGTGGTGGGTAAGTTTTTACATGTGTGCCTCTGTTATTGTATCATTCTTATACTTAAAAATGAACACTTTTGCAAAATGCTTTAATTTTTCATTTTCATTCTTGATTATACACTGATTTCTGACAGTGATGGACATTCAACCCTCCAAACACACTCAGCACTTTCCAAAGTTACTATGGCTTATAGCAGTATACAGTATGTTGAGCAATATATCAGCAAAGAAGGGATATTATCAATCTAGCCAATAATACACTATCTGTTTGAGCTGCTTTTGAAACACATGCTATCGTATGTAAGGATAATTTGCATGTGTGATGCATAAAGGGTATATTTTATGTGCACAGTGAAATAGGACTATATATAAGATGTTGACACAGTGCATACAATTCTTTATAACATGCAAATGAATTTGGTTTGCAGATATAATATATACCATCCCTATTGTCTAACAGATATTTATAGCTAACATCCAGCTTCTCGTCTTTATGTACATCTCCTTCACCTAGCATAACATATCAGTATCACCATATGAAAAGACACAATGATGAGCAGACAAAATAACATGCGTTTTACATTCCAGAATAAATAGCAGGAGTTGACATTATCCCCTAGATTCATTAAACTCTGTGCAGAAATAGTTTGATTCCTACATGGAGCGGATCATGCCCATGTAGAACACCAGCACACCTTGCATATCAGTGAAGGAGTACAGCTGTGTTATCTACACAGACACAATCTGTGTACGAGCACAGGGAGTGTGTCCAAGCATTGCTCGCATAGTACACACCCCTCACACTCCAGAATTGCTGTGTGGCAATTCTAAAGTGTCTACAGTGTCCGCAGACACTGTTATGTCAACAAAAGATTGTCTGTGGACAAAATAAGTAATGTAACACAAAAAGCACAGCCCCCCCACAATGGTCCAACACAGATAATGTCCAGTACATGCTGGCATACCAAATATGTAAGCATGTTCCTGAGAGGAACATTTAAACCAATTCTCCCATGTATGATGTAGTTGTCCAGATGTCCTGCCCTAAGATGCAGAAAGCAATGTGCATACCCCTACAGTAAATAAAATAAAACATATTTATTTATTTTTTCTGTCCACAATAAAGTTTAAGCATAGGAGAGCAGGTGTGTGTGTCACACAGCTGTGTATAGCATAGCTTAAACATCTGAAGGAGCTAAATAGAAATATACAACCGAAGTAATCAAAATGAAATAGCGTAGTGGTTATAGCTTTTGCTTAGCTTGCAGTCATTCACAGTTCGATCCCGATTAAAAACATTTCACTTTTATATGTGAAAGTAGTGCTATTTTATTTTTTTTATAATTAGGTAGTAAATAACATATATTTGCCAGCCAGACTAGCATAGTAAGTCCAAATGTGAGGTGTCAGTGTAATAAAGTTGTGTGACTCCCCCATATAAACACAAGTATCCCATACGGTCTAGTCACATAAAATGTAATGTCACAAAAATACATAGGGGATGTTATGGAAGGACAACATACATATCATAAGAATGCAAAATCATGATAGTCCATAAAATGAAAGCTGAACAATGCTAAATTGTGTTCAGCTATGCTTAGCTAGAGTAAGCATTGCTTAAATTTGTATGCTTAGTAATAATTAGCATAGCTAAGTGGATTTGCACACTGGTAAGCAGTGCTTAGCATCTACCACTTTAAGCAATGCTTATCTTGCTAAGCGGGTTTGCCTGTCATTTAGGTAAGCTCAGCATATTCAAACTCGGCCAATCAGGGCAAAGGGTGGGAATCCAACCCTATTTAAACCCCACAAGCAGGAATACAACCATAACCAGTTGAGGCTGATCACTGCAGGCACTATGGCTGGTGTTGGTGAAGGTGTGCACTTTTGGGTGCAGTGCTGGGGCATTCATGAGTCCAAGGTCATGGTTGGACTCCTAGTAAAAGAACATAAAGGGAGACTGATGCAGGACCAGTACCAGGGCTCCCAGTACAAAGCAGAGGCCTGGAACTGTCTTGCATGTGATGTCACCAGTGCCACTGGCATCACTTGGACTGGTGAGCAGGTCCAGCACCACTTTGCTGACTTGAAGCATAGGAAGAGGGAGGTCTTGGACCAGTGGGTCCAAGCTGCATGGGTGAGGAATGTCCCAGCTGTGAGTATCAGTATCAATACGTGTTTTCCAAATCCCAGCCTGTGTATGTGATGGATAGGTATGCATAAATGTTTACACTTTAAAAACTTGCAAATGCATGAAGGGACCAAGAGATAGAACTGATCCTTAGCGCTTTTGTCTTTATTTCGATGTTTAAGACTTCATCAGAGGGTAACAGTAAAACTGTAAACATGTTTATTTATACACACAAGTAGAGAGGAGGCAAGCATAACATTAGACTTCTTATTTACCAATCCTGTCATCTGCTCAGGAAGTTTATCCAATCACAGTACCGGAGTCCCACTGGGTGTCTCTTCTGTTTCTTTGTCCCTTCATGCATTTGCAAGTTTTTAAAGTATAAGTTTTCTTTTTTGTCGTTTTTTTGTTTTTAGTGTCAGTTCTTAAGCCATGCATAAATGTTTCTCTATCTCCTTTACAGCTGCAGATGAGGGGGCCACGAACATGGATGCCCATGCCAGCAGACTGCTAAGGCTGCGTTGTGAGGCTGGTGAGTAAAAATCTAGATTGTAGTATTCAGGGGAAATAAGTAGAAAGGAGTAGAATGTCACTGTCAGTATTTGAAAATGGGTATTGTTTGTACTGAATAAATTAGACATTAGCAGAGTAATAGTGATGTACAGGGTATATATCAATAAAAGTGTCGGTACCTGTCAATAAAATCAAAACCCTAGACTGATTGTGTTTACTTTGGTATGTGGTTTTATTAATCCAAATGTGTACAGTTTCTGCACAGCAACTATAGCTCTGAAAGCATTAAATAATCAATGCTCATCTGACAAAGATTGTGGACTTGGGAAACAGGAGATTAACTATATGAAATGCTCCATGCACCAAGATCTCATACCTGAATAGTAATGTTGTGTTAACCAGTGTTTTTCAGACTGTGCTATGTCAAAGTATGAATACACAGTATGAGAACTATCTGCCATGCATGAATGTCAGAATTACAAGGTCAGATTATACAACCAAGAGAGTATTAGGAAGAAGACAGTCAAACAAGAGACCACCGTTTCTCAATAGCTCATTCTAATGACAACACAAACTTTGATGTATTTTTTTGCACAAACAGACATGGTTTGAATCCCGGGAATGGTAGTAAACTGTATGCATTATTTCAGCCAGGAATATGTGAATATGTGTAGAAACAGTCAGGTAGTGTTAAAAGAAATTTCAACCAAAGGTCTGCCAGGTAAGAAAAGGTATATCTTAGCTGTAAGAAGGCTTACTTATACACTGTGTACAATGCCCACTGTCCAACCCCAAGCCTGCAAATGACAGCAAGTTTGGTACATACACCAAGTAGTCTCCTCCAAGAAATGTCCCTCAAGTCTCACGCTTTCACAGCTAGTGGTCACTGCTGCCCACACCCAGGGTGACCAATGGAAATCAAGGCAGAGTATGGCAGTAGCACACACACACACACACACACACACACACACACACACACACACACACACACACACACACACACACACACACACACACACACACACACACACACACACACACACACACACACACACACACACACACACACACACACACACACACAGTATGAGTGTTCATATATAACCCTGACTATGCGAATATGGATAGAAACAGTCAGGTAATGTTAACAGAAACGTCCTCCGCAGGTCTGCTAGGTAAGAAAAGGTATAAATTAGCTGTAAGAAGGCTGTAATTATACACTGTGTACAACCATACCACTGCCCAACCCAAGGTCATAGGTCAATGTAAAGTGAGGTAATACCTGGAGAGTAATGATTAGAGCAATGATGATTAAAGTTGTGAGCAACTGAAGCCTATACAGTTATTAATTGACATATCTCTCTCTTCCCCTCCCTATCTGCACCAGTAATCTAAACACATAAATCAATGGATATGTTTTTCACCAAACCTACTGTTGGGACATGTGTCCTATTGTTCTACAAATATTTAAACATTTGACTAGTAATGTTCCCTGCTCAAATACTATCATTGTTGGCCTGTTGCTATCAATGTAACCTGCATGCCATTATAATGTCCACTGTGGTTCCATATATGCATGTGTTCTGTTTGCTATGCAACTGTTCCAAATATGTTGTTTTGGGGTAATGGGAATACCTATGCAGGCTGTTATAACTAATTCTGGAATATGTTTATCATGACTAACCAACATATGTTATAAAACTGCAACATCATAGCATGTCTGGGAAGGCCAATCCCACTGGATCTGCCTATCCTGCCTCAACTTGTCATGAAACCAGTCCCAGCACATCTCGGACCCAACCCAGGACCTCCTTGTTCACTGGTTCTCCACCACCTTTGGGTGGAACTGCCTCAGGGGATGGGGCCCATCGTCAGGTCTGGAGATTGGTGCATAGTGACCTTAGAAAGGAGTTCAGAGATCTGCTATGCCAGTTTGAGGGCCATCTGACACATCTTGAGGGTCAGCCTGCCCCTCCTGCTCAGCCCCCAGCACAGCCACCATTGGGGTCATGAATGTGCAGTGGTAACTGCCCATGGGTGGGGACCTCAGCCCCACTGTATCCATTTGGAGGCTCATGGGCATCCGATTCACAACCATCCTCACTGTCCAAGATGTTTACCCCCCACATGTTATATATCACCCCTGTCTGCTGTCTTGTCTGTCTTTCTACCCAACTTACCTCCCTAAATATACCTACTATATTTTCCCAACATCCCACTCTCACCTTATTAAAAAAAGGGCAATCTGTTCCCACAAAAAAATGTTGCCCCATACATAGCTGTCGCTTTCACACATGTCCACTGGACACAAGTAATCTGGTCTAATTGGCTTAACAACACATTACTGTTGTCCTTATCCTCTCTCAGGGGGTTAGGTGTCCAAATTCACCTTCAAATTCTGTACAAATGTCCACATTCACCTCCACATTCTGTACAAATACACAGCTGTTGCTGTATCAGAAATGGACAGCTATGGACCTTCCGTACACCTGTCCTGCACATCCCTAACTATCTATCACATTGTTTTCCCCTTTGGGTGCCCCCTTTTTCCCCACTTTTCTATCACCCCTTTTTTCTTTACTTTTAAAGAAATTAGCATGGAGATAAGTGGGAGTAAGCTGCAGTAAGCAGCAGTAAGCAGCAGTAAGCAAGTTTCTGCGATGCTAAGTGATGCCTACACAAATTACGTATTTTCCCATTTAACTATGTGTTATCATTAACCATCACACAAACCTGCACAAACCTGCTTAATCACACTGCCTCCATCAACCACTGTTCTGCCTAGCAACAAAATAATCAGCCCTGCCAAATCTTGAACCCAGGACGCTGTACACCATACTCAGAGCAATTTACCTCTACATCATCTGAGATGTAATAAAAAATGCTGTTTTTTTCAAATATATTATTCAGTACAGTTATAGAATATTAGGGAACAAACACTGTGGAATCAGTCATGTTTAGTGTATATAAATGCACACATATAGATGTGTATGGTGATAGATAAATATTAAAAAGTATATACATTAGATATATGGAGCTATACATATAAAACAAATATAGGTTCATAGGTTAGTACTAGGCTAACTGCCCTGGCGAGCCATTTTAAGCCTAGCCCAATTATCCCTAGTGAGACTCAAACCCTGCACCTTGTGTTTTAAGGCAAACACCTTAACCATTAGGCCACCCTCCTAACCCCATATACATTATTATATAAACATATGTATAGATAAAAAAGAATATACACATATATCAGTATAGATATATCTAAAAGAAATGTATATATATACATATATATATATATATATATATATATATATATATATATATATATATATATATATATATATATATATATATATATATATATATATATGCCCATAACATGTAGTGGAGTCATACCCAGCACCATACCTCTACACCTCTTAGTGCAATAATTCTGGACAAAGGCTGTTAAAATACGGGGACAATGGTCCAAGAACAGGGACATAATGTACATACTGCAGTTATAACTGTAGAATGTTCCTACAGTAACAGGGTTCGTGTCAGCATACATGTCCAGAAGGATGTGAGTTCTGAAACTGAAATGTATGTCATCATTTACAGACAGAAATCCTCACATCATCACAGTGATTTACCACAGAAATGAAAATAATGATTCTGTGGAAAAGAACATACATATGAGCACAAATCCTGGACAGTCTGAAACAATCTGGCCAGTTGAGAGGGATGCTTAGAACCCCCTTAGTGCAACAAATCTGAACCAAGCCTGACCGGGGGGTATAAAGTCATGAAACTGGGACCATATCCCAAATACAGGAGTAGATAAGGTGACACAGTTGATGCAGTAACAACCTCCTGTCTGTTGTATAATATATTGACTGGAATAGCCCAAGTCCTACACCAAATTACTCCCTACTACTCACTGACATACATCTTTACATCACCCCAGTGATGTGTCAGACATACACAACACATATGGGTGCCGGGCAACAGTACATCTGATAAATATCGGGACATAACATTGCAGTAGGGAAACTACACTGAGCTGCTAGGCATGTCAACAAGTACTGTATAAACTGCAGGCAGACTGACACAACACAAACCTAGTTTTGCTATGAGGGAATACACATGTAACTGCAAATATATCTGGCACTGCAGGGATGTAACAGCACTGACCAATAGACACCAGCATAAAAGTGCATACCCAGAACCAATCTCACCTCATTCAAAGTGACATTCTGGTAAGCCACAAGAATTGTAGAGCATATGGACTGTGTCAACAAAATAATCAGCATGTTTGCCACTCACACACTACCCTTATATATACTGGCCCAATTCACAGTGTAGTCGTACGCTTGACTGTGGTATGGGACATGTCTCAGTCTGCCTCTACAAACATATACAACTGATAGAGCACCAGAAGCTGGAGCAGCATTCAAAGGCAGATAGAAAAGGACCCTCAACACTTACGTCTACCCCGTACACTGGCCAGATACATTCACAATACAATGTTACACAATCCTGACAGTCTGTCAACAACTGCCAGAAATACACAGTCCTCTCAACTGTATAAAGTCCCACAGAACATCCAGGCTTTGTCCTCATATATATAAGGATTTCTGCACGCAACATATCTGTCAGTCTGATACATCAGTGGGATAATATCTGGAATGAAGTCACTATATAAGGATATACTGCACCTATACACCTCTTACAGCTTGACATCTGGACAAAGCCTGACATATTTGGAAGCAGAGGCCCAAACACAGAGGCATCATTGACATATTGCTGTCATAAACTGAGAAAGTTACTGGTGTAACAGGGTTGTTGTAACATATCTGTTCTGAGGGATATGAAGTCAGAAACAAACATGGGTGTAGCCCTTTACTGACTGCAATCCTCAGAGTATGCTACTGAATTTCCAAGGCCAGAAATGTGTAACACACCAAATATAAGAGTCCAAACGCTGGCCAGTCTGTGGATAGCCCTAAATTTGAAAGTTATGTCAACCACATAACACTATCAGACTTAAATTCATGTAGAGCAGCCATATCCACACAAACCCTGTAAATCTAGCATTAGTTCAACTGTATAACAGCAATACTTACATTCTGTCCCTATGTCTGGAACATTCTCCTGCAGTTTGCTGGGCTGTCTCCACAGTGTTTGGTGTAAGAGGTATTCCCAACTACACTCTGTGATGCTGTTTGTCACACACACCTCCATGAAGTACTCCTCCCCGGTAAGGAAAAGGGGCAACGCACACAAGAGGTACTTAGTTATAGGAATTTGTTTCCACAGTATTGGGTATGGGAATGATACCACAGCTATTCCACATGCAATTAGCAGTTGGGGAACTCCAAATGGTGCACAGGTCATCTGCTGCTCATGAGCATTACCTAGTAAAGGCAAAATGCTGCCTATACCAAATAGAGGTATATCCTACATCTGTCTCAGAGAGAGAGAGAGAGAGAGAGAGAGACACACACACACACACACACACACACACACACACACACACACACACACACACACACACACACACACACACACACACACACACACACACACACACACACACACACACACACAAACACACAGACACATGCACACACACACACAGACACACCCACTGAGACTGATGGAGCATACCAACTGAACTGAAAACAAATAAACACAGCTATGTCAAACAATCAAGCCTGTAATGGAATGTAATAGGAGGCAGGTAAACGTGGAAAATAGGAAGTTCAAACAATGTTATGTCTCAACAACACATGCTGTACTGATATATTGCTGTGTCTGTCTGCAGTGACATAGAACTCAGCTCAGGGCCCTGAGTCACCCCAGGAAAGGATGGCTCACATATGACCACTACTGGAGTGTGTGTTGCACAATACCAACTGTGACACTGCCAGGCCATACCCAGTGCAAATCATACCATCAGTAACTCTGCTATGTCCAGCTCTGACTTGTGCCTCTTTTTTCAATGCCAATGTCTTCAACCCATATGACATAGCTGGTCTCGCTACCATCTTGCAGACCTTCCCTGTCACTCTTAATGGTTCTTGTCTGTCACAAATCACACATGACACTCTTCCCCACCACCCACATCCTGCCTGTACTCACGTTGTTAACTCTCCTCCACAATCGCCATTACTCTGAACTGTTGTTCCCAAGTATTTACATCTATCCATCTTAGCAAACTGTACTCCCTGCATCCTCACCATTCCTCCATCCTCTTTCTTATTCACATACATATATTCCATTTTAGTCCTGCTGACCATCATTCCTCCCCCTCTAGACCATAGCTCCTCCTCTCCAGGGTCTCCTCAACCTGTCACCTACTGCCACTACAGACCACAATGTCATCTGCAAAGAGTACAGTCTAGGGGGACTCCTGCCTGATCATGTCTGTCAACCTGTCCATCACCACTGCAAATAAGAAAGGGTTGATACTGATCCCTGATGTACTCCCACCTCCACCTTGAACACACCTGTTACTCTTAATGCAGAACTCACTGCTGTCACACTAGCCTTGTACAGATCCTGCAGCATTCTTATGGATTCCTCCATCACTCCTGACCACCTCATACAATACCACAGCTCTTCTCTAGGAATCCTGTCATATCCTGCCAGTAATTTCCCAAAGTCACAATGCAGCTACATCCGACCTTCTCTGTATGTTCCCATCAACACTATCACAGCAAACATCGCATCTGTACTGCTCTATCCTGGCATAAAACCATGCTGATGATCAGTAATCCTTGCTTCCCTTCTTAGCCTAGCTTTCACCACCCTTTACCCTGACGTCATGCTGTCACTGATCAATGTTATACCTCTACAGTTACTACAGCTCTACACACCACCCTTATTCTCATAATCTGTACCCAAACACATTTCATTCACTCCTCACGCATCCTCTCACTGTCCTAGATTACAATAAACAATCCGGTTAAAAAGACCACTGCCATTTGTCGTAAACACATTCATGCTTCCACAAATAAGTAATCTGGACCAATAGCCTTTCTCTTCTTAAACCTCTTCATAGCTATCCTTACTTCCCCCCTGATAATCTGTTGCACATCCTGATTTGCCATTTCCACATCATCCAACATTTTCACTCTCTCATTCTCTTCATTCAACAGGCCATCAAGGTACTATTTCCAACTGCTCGACACACACTCCTCGCTTTCTCAGCCTTATCTGCTGCACATCCTTCCTAGCTATGTGTCTCTGTCTAGCCAGTTGGTACAGGTCCTATTTTCCATCCTTGGTGTCCAACCTTACATACAACCCTTCAGATGCCCCATCCTCAGCCTTTGGCAACACTATCTTTGCCATGCACCCCATCTCCCTATACACCTGTCTACTTTCTACATCTGTTTAACAATCCCACTTCTCCTCAGCAAACCTCTTCCTCTGTATACTCTCCTGGACTTCCTCATGCTACCACCAGGTCTCCTTTTCCTCCTTCTTCTGTGCAGATGTCACACCAAGCCCCATTCTTCTCATTTCTCTTACTAGCTCGGATGTAGTTATCCAGATATTTGCTAACACCTCAGTGCCACCCACTGCCTGTCTTAACTCTTCCCTGAACTCAACCTCACAATCACCCTTTCTCAGTATCCACCATTTGATTCATGGTGTCAGCCTCACACTCCTCCCCATCTTTGTGATCACCAACATTGTTCCACAGACCAACCTTTCATGCTGTGTAACTACACTTTCTCCTGTCACCACATTACAGTTACCAATCCCCTGCAAACAGGCCCACCTGCATAGGGGATAATCAACCTGTGTGCATCTTCCTCCACTCTTGTATGTCACCCTATGCCCCTCAGTCCTGTAATGCTATGTATTCACCACACCCAAGTCCAACCTCTGTTGCAAACTCCACCACTGTCTCACCTTCTGCATTCCTCTGCTTAACACCATACCTACAAATCACTTCTGCACCCCCTCTGTCCCCTTCACCATCATGCCCATTGAAATCTGCTCCAATCACCACTCACTCACCCTTGGGTACATGCATCACCACTTCATCCAACCACACCAAAGTACATCTGTCTCATCCATCACACAACTAATTAGTGGAGCATATGCACTAACAATTATCAACATTACACCATCAATTCTCAGCCTCCTGAACATCACTCTACCCGACACTCTTATCACCTCCACAAACACTCTTGATATAATGTTCCTTCAGGTTAACACCTACACCATTTCCCCTCCCATACACACCATGATAGAACTATTTATACATGACTCCGATACACACAGCTGTACACCCCTTCCATCTGGTCTCTGGCACACACAATATAGCCACCTTTCCTCTGTCCAGTATATCAGCTAGCTCTGTCCCCATACCAGTCATACTCACATTATCAATTCCTACCCTCACTACCACACACCTAGCCTTTCACCTCTCTGCCTGCAATATGAGCATCAGACATCCTCCAGGGTATATCTGTGAATGCAAAGGCTACTGCACTATCAAATGACATATGTGTGTTACAGCAATATGAAGAAAGTGTCACTAATTATGACCCAAAGCCCACCATGTATGTATGTTGTCCTACATATGTCCTCCCTAACAGGTTGACATGGCTGACTGAGCAGCAAAACTGTCATTACAGTGTTTATAGGTTCATAGGTTCATAGGATGGTACTAGGCTGTCGGCCCTAGGGCTTATACAATTCTAGACATAACAATTCCCTGGATATTTCTTCCCACACTATTTACTATCCTGGACCCCTGTCTAGCAGGGTGATTGACATGATCCCCGAGGTGTATTTCCTTTCTCCTATCCAGTCATCAAGGTTCCTTTTGAAGAGGGCCAAAGAGGTGTTCTGCTTGACATGTATGGGCAATCTATTCCATAGTCTGGGGAGTCTCTGGGTCAGGAACCTATCCCTCTAGCATGTTTTGTTTATTGTGATGACAAGGTTTAGATCCCTGGACCATGTGGCTCTGAGGGATTGGAATTTCTTTAAGTGTAGCATGTCCAACAGCTCTGGGTTTGACATGGCCTTGTATTTTAAGCAGAAATCACCTCGGAGTAGATGATATGCGACAGAGTATAGCTGGAGTTTTTTAAGGCGGTCAGCATAGGGCATCTATGCCATACTGACATAGAACAGAAAAGTATAGCAGGTAATACCTGTGCATATGTATGTATGGGTAGGTGTACCTGGCTGCCTCATAACAACTGACATGGGAATGGGATGCAAAATGCCAGGTGAATAAGCTGTACATGTTGTACATGTGTTTAACCTTAGTTTCTGTGCATCCAACAGAGTTACATCTCTACCGCTACTGGTGGTGTCATTGCCCTAACACAGACATGGGTAGTAAAATAAGGATGAGTATCATGTTGAAATTGTAGAGCTGGCCGACTGTGTTCTGACCCTGTGTCAATGCCTACTACAAACAGATATATAACCACCCATATAGCTGCATGACCTCAGCAAAACCTTACTTTTAAAACCTGTCTCCACCAAAGTAGAGAAAACCTCTTTGCTGGATAGCAGCAATGCACAAAGCACATAATGTGGTGCTATATTGGTTGTACAGGGCAAAGTAAGAACAGGCACCAACTGGGCGGCATGTCAACCTTTATTTGAAGGAGCATAATAGGTCACAGGTGGATTACTGTAAGGCTAAATATGAGTACAATTTGGAGACATCCACTAAGGGCAATCACAAAGCCATCTTCACGTATGTCTGCAGTCTCAGAGGAAGCAACCCAACCCACCCTGTAATGGTGGTCAATCACAGCACATACACACACACCATAGCTACAGCCAACTTGCTGCAGACAGGTTTAGGACAAGCATCACCACCCTGGATCATCATCAGTATAGGTGGATATGCACAGCACATGCACCCCTCCCCTCATCATTATGGATAAGGGAAAATGCCTAATCAAACTTAGCAAAAGCAAGACCACTTGGGGCCTGATAACATTCTTGCCTGCATCCTACATGAACCCAGGCATATGATTCTAGCTCCATTACACACTGTATGCAAGCAAAGCCTGAGCACCATTGACATCCCATCTGCAAGGAACATGGACACTGTCATCCTTCTACACAAATGTGGATGATGAATGGTGGTTTTTGCAATGTACTGGCCCTTATTTGGGGGAACATGACACATCAGGATCAGGAGTACAATGCATGTTCATAAAGTGCTGTCAGGTAGAGGCGTATGATGTGTTTGCAAGTGGTGGCTAATGATAGTCCATATGCATGTGCTGGCTCTGTAAAGAATTCTGGGCAATGTCTGAGGTCCTGTGATGTGTTTCCCTGTGTATGTCTTCCAGGTGCCATGCAGTGGCAAACTCCTAACACCGATGCAGAGACAGCAGCCATCACAGAAGCTGTAATCTTAAAGTATGCCATCCTTTCTGGCCGTAGCCAGCAAAATCTGCAGGAATGGACTGCCCTGTTAGATGAGATCATCCACAGAGTGAACATGTTGGGCCATCATGGACGCACATATGATAAGGTCAGGCATAAAGCAACTGACCTGATACGTCATGCCCAGCAAAGGGCTGTTGCTGTAGTGAGGGACTGTGCTGCTACCAGTGTGGGGCCAGCCACACAGTCCCCACTTACAGTGACAGAGGAGCTCCTTGTCAATCTTGAGGTAGCCCCCACACAAACTCAAACATGGGAAACAGCAGTTGTGTAGGTGGTTGGCACCCAGGCAACAGGCAAGGAGCATTCAGGTAAGGCCAACGTGCACATCAGTGTAATGAGGTAGCATTTAAACTATCTTCTACAGAGTCTCTAGATGCATATGTCAGTGTAAAATGGATTAGTGGGTAAGGTGTAGCAATGCACACAAGTGCACATCTATGGCGAAGGACAGCAAATTGTGTAATATCATAGTGTGAACTGTACCTGTGCAGAAATGTACCATTCATCTTGTTCCAATGCCTAATGTGAATCTGACAATACCTCTCCCTCAAATCTACATAGGTCCCTCTGGTCTGCACATGGGACAGCAGCCTGACCCCAGTAAGTATGGGGTTTCCCCGTTGTGGCTCATCAGTACCTCAGGCATGCTAAAGTTAATGCATGTGACCGTGCACACAACTGTTACACCCAGCCATTTGGCGATATCTGCATGTTCACCTCTGGTGGTGTTTACTGCATCACATCATGGTGGTCATGACAGGGGCCTATTTGCAGGAGATGTCACATATCTGTAGCATACGTCACAACCTGTCATTGCAAGACACCTGGACAAAGACCGATAAAAATGGGGGGAAAAAAGGCCCAAACTAGGGTCATATTGTAGACATTAGTGGTATACAGTGCATATAAATGGTGTACACACCTGTTAGAATGCCAGGTATGTGTGATATACAAATATGAGAGCACAATAGACAAGTTTAGAATACTGCCAACCTTTCATGAGACCTATAACCTCTACAATTCAATTGTAAAGCAAACAAATCTGACATTCCAAAGGAGTGGACATACCAAAGTCTATGAGAATACAAGACCAAAGCTGACCAGGGAGGCTGCCAGGAGCCCTACTGGTTCATAGGTTCAGAGGTAGGTTCCAGGCTATTGGTCCTATGGCCTAGCCAAAAAGGTACCCTGGCTTTTGCCAACCAAGAACATTATTTTCCTGGGTCCCTGTTGAGCAGAGCCACAGAGGTCATCCCCAGAGTGAATTTCCTATTTCCCATCCAATCATCAATATTTTTCTTGAAGAGTGCTAATGAGGAGATTTGTTTGATATAGATAGATAGTTTGTTCCAGAGTATGGGAAGTCTCTGAGACAGGAATTTATCCCTCCAGCATGCTCTGTTTATTGTGTTGACAAGGTTTAGGTCCCTAGATCGTGTAGCTCAGAGGGATTGGGATTTCTTTAAGTGGAACATGTCCAACAGCTCTGAGTTTGACATAGCTTTGTATGTTAGGCAGAGATCGCCTTTGAGTAGGCGATATGCGATGGAGTAAAGCTGGAGTTTTTTGAGATGGTCTGTGTAGGGCATCTGTTTGAGGCTAGTAATCATCTTTGTGAGGTATTTCTGGGGCCTTTCCAGTTGTTGTAGATGTCTTGTGAAGTACATACCAAATGTGCATTGTAGTCTATAATGGGTCTAATGAGTGATGAGTAGAGGGGAACAATGACCTCTTTTTTCCTGGATGAGTAACCTTTTGTGATGAGGTGTGCCACATAGAAGGATTTCCTGACTACTGTGGCGATGTGATTATCAAAGGTGAGACTACTGTCCACCTGTGTGCCAAGGTCTCTTATCACACTTTCAGTGTTAAATAGACTACCACCTATCTGGTAGCTCATGGGTACAGAGTTTTTGACCAAAGGGGATGACAATGCACTTTTTGGCATTGAGCTTGAGGCCATGGCTTTGACACCAGGCATCTGTCTCAGTGAGGCCCTTTTGTAGGATGTCCACATCATTAAGAATTTTGATTATGGCTCCTAGTGAACTTCGTTAGCCAAAGACCTTCTGTGTTAGCCTGTACTTCAGAAAATTAGATACCAAACAGGAGAGGACCCAGGACTGAACCCTGTGGTACTCCACTTGTCACTTGACTGAAGTAGGATTTGAAGTCTGCTACTTTCACAGTGTGGGTCTGTCAGTAAGCCAGCTGGCAACACATCTTGTGACATAGGGATTTATGCCTAGTTTATTGAGTGTATCTATAACTCCAGAGTGGGGGATGGTGTCAAAAGCCTTGGCAAGATCTAGATAGGCTGTGTGAACCACCTTACCCTTGTCTACGGCTTTGGTAACTGCTTCAAAGAAGTCTATCAGGTTTAGGAGACATGATCTGCCTTTTACAAACTTGAACTAGGTGGGGTCCAGAGTTTGGAGATTACCAATGTCTTTGTTTATAAGTTCCATGATGATACATTCCATGGCCTTGCAGACCAGGCTCGTTATGCTAATGGGGCAGTAGTTCCCATGGTTCTTGGTGGCTCCCGCTTTGTGGAGTGGGATAACTGTCACTGTGCACCATTCAGTGGGCACAAAGCCTGAGGTGAGGCTACTATTGAACATTGTACTTAGGTGGGGTGCCAGTTCATTCTGTAGTTTGGGTAGAATGCAGCCTATGATTTTGTCCGGTCCCATGGATGCTGTGTTCTTGACTTTGGAGAGTGTGGTTTTTACCTGTGCAGCCATGATTACAGGAACTTTGCATTCTTCCAGTACAGAGATGGGCCCTTTAGGGGGTGAGAGGGGGGTAAAGTTAGCACTGAACCTATCTAATAGGATGTTGGCAATATCAGTTGGTTTTGTATATTTAGTGCCATTGTGCTGTAACTCAGAGTGGATCTGACTGTTGCCACTGAGATTCGTGACATAGCTATAGAATGCTTTGTGGTTGTCTTTAGAATCAGTAGCGATTTTTTTTCGCAACTAGCTTTGGAGGATTTTATGAGGGATCTCAGCTTCTTACTGAGGCTGACCAGAGAGTTCCTCCAATCTTGGGATTTTACTCTTTTTTCAACAGTTTATTTCTTCTGTTGTAGAGTTTGTTTATGGCAGGGTACCACCAGATTGTCTTCAGTAACAGCAACAGTGAAGGAGTTGTAGAAGTCTCGATCAAATACTTGGTGTGTACTACATGTCACAACAACCTCCCATGGTCTCTATATGTCCTGCCTTTAGGGTAGGGATGGAAGATGGCAGAAGTTCTTCACACCAAACAATATCCAGGCCTGGTGAAAGTCTGAAAACAATGCACCAGGTCTCCAAAAAGCAAGTGGGAAAATGTGTAATGGTAATATGGGACCATGGTTGTACTCATTGCCGCAATTCTGACAGGTGTGTTTGGCACAATATCACCACTGCATATCACCACAACAACAGCACCCCCTTGGTGAAGCATGGGAATGGCAGTGTCCTGCTTTGGGATTGCTGTTCACAAGCTGGAACTGGGGCTGTAGCCAAGTTAGAGGGGGTTATGAACAGTTCTAAACACTGGTCCCTAGTGGCTCCAAAACATTCTGGTGTCTGCTACACAGCTATGGATGGTGAGGAATTCTGGGTTCCTATCATGTGATCGAAAATTGTAAACGGCGAATGTGTATTGAGCCAACCCAATTGGTCAAAACGTTGAAACGTTGCATGCATAACACGGAAATCGCCGTGGAGAATATTTTCCCTTTACTTCAATGCAGTGTGATCTCGGAGTAGGAATATTTAAGTAGTGGGTGTGGGGGGTGTAGGGGGGCTTGCCCCCCTGCCTACAGCATTTAGGTAAGTATAGTTTTTTATTTTTTTTTATTTATATTTTTGAAATTTCAGACATCACTCATATGGTTTCGACCATATGCTGTTTGATGTTTGAAACTTTCGAAAATATAATATAGACCCAGGAATTCCACCTTTCCACACAACAATGGCTCAAACCAATCATCCATATTAACAAAAGAATGGCTTCACCAGAACACATGCAATGTTCTGCACTGGAAGAGTCAGAGCCAACACTTACGTCCAATAGGATATATGCAGGGTGACTGGAAGAGGGCAGTGCACAGGGGATGCCCTTGCAATCTGACATAGTTGGAGGTGTTTTGCAAGGGAGAGTGTGCAAACATTGACAAGCCAAGATGTGCCATGCTGATAGACACCTTCCAAAGAGGACTGCATGCTGTGATTAAATCAGAAGTCTTTAACAGAGTATTACTTTAAGGGTGTACACACTCATGCAACTAGCCTATTGTACCTATTTCAGTTACCAGATGTTACCTGTAACTGATGTGTATGTTCTTCATTTGGATTGCAGAGGTCATATGTCATATGAAATGATGACAATGTTATGACCTGATTTCTGAGGTCTCATGTGATATATCACAAAAACTGGCATGTTAACAGGCGTGTGTACACTTACTATATCCACTCTAAGCCTGGGACGTTGTTTGAGTAACCGGCTTAGTTTTAAAATGCATGTACTGTAGGTTATGCAGTCTGCCCCTCCAATTAGGACATGGCAGCAATCCACAGACCAACACAGTAGTGTATCAGACAAACACAGGAGTTATGAGGATCAGACCAAACATATGAGCCACACATGTAGACATTCAGCAAAACCCTGTACAGTTGGGGAGTATGTTCTGCAGGAGTTGCCACAGTGCTATACAGGTGAACAGCAATAATTTACATGGGTGCAGTGTTTGCTAGGTGAAGGGCCATCACCTACTAACACTACTCACGTATCCTAGAGGTATATATTAGAAGTAACCATAACTGAAAAAGGCTGCACTGCATGATGCTGAAGGTCCATCCACAGTGTGTATGTTATTGTCTGCCTGTGTGTCTTGAAGGCTAATGTGAAGTCTGTGCAATGCCTTTGAGGCACCTCACGTGTTTGTGTGTGTGTGTGTGTGTGTGTGTGTGTGTGTGTGTGTGTGTGTGTGTGTGTGTGTGTGTGTGAGTGTGTACCAGCAAACCTTATAGTTACAGTAGTGATTTACATATGTTGTTTTTACCTCACAGGTGGACATGGTGGCTGCAGTCCCTCCCGCTGTGATACTGATGTCAGTGTCTCTGCAGAATCTGACCATAATGATCCTCATATTGAGGCACAGGTGGGGTTATCAGTGGCTGATACTGTGCCATTGGTTGGCATTTCAATATTGTCAACCCCATCCCCATACACGGTCACAATGCCCACACATACCCCATCACCAGTGGCCACAGATAATGGACAGTTGGCAGGTGTTGCCATGGAACAGGCTACTGTGGTGACTATGGCAAGTGAGGGTGCAGGTACTAGCCATAGCCAGAGAGCTGGTGAGGTCCCACATAGGCAGATGGGTAGGGGTGTTCAGAGGAGGATTGCAGCCTGTCATGCCCCTGTTGCAAGTGCCATGGCAGCAGGCAACAGATGCATGCTAAAGGTTGTCATGGGGGCACAGGCACATAATGAATGTAATACCAGACATATACACAGGGTTGTGGATGGCAATATGAACTCACTGCAACCATCCATGAGCATTCTGGGGTCATGGATAGATGGTGTGGGGAGATCTAGGCACTCCTCAACCATGGAATATCTACACTGGCCAGCAGCTATGTAGCTGTAGGACAGAACCACGATGAGCTGAGCATCTACGTGGCCATGCACCATCACATTCCCATGCTGGCAGTACCACAAACACTAATGAAGGGGGTGTGCTGTCCATGTCATGACACATCAGGCCATGGGCACGTGATCCTGGCCGGTCCCAACAGGGACACGGATTCAGCAGGCATCAGTCACCAGCGGGGAGTATTACTGCATCTGGACTTGGCCCTGGTGGTGTCTGTGATACCCTCGGCAAGCCCAGTTCCTGTGTCCATGGCCAGAGACAGTGAACTGTACACCCTGCCATGTATGGCCCACATCTGTCCCAAATACTCCTGTGTAGGGTGCACACATAGCATGACTGTGTACATACAAACACACACACATCACCAGCAGAAAAGTCACCTCTACACACCCACACACACACACACACACACACACACACACACACACACACACACACACACACATACACGCACGCACACACACACATACACACACACTCACACACACACCTTCGCTGCACTGCCCATTTAATGAACATCCCCCAAACAAGCACACATGATGTCGACTGTGTGGCCCAGCCTCTGGCAAACCCACACAACACTCTGTGCATATGATGATACCTGTCCCACATCCATGCCATCCATACCATTGATGCAGGGGCATGCTTATATAGGTCTGATGCACAGGGTGACTTCAGTATAGTGTAGCTATTTACTGCTGTGTAAGGTGCTGTCATCTGGCATTTGTAATGGGTACCCATCAGAGTGTGTGTGTACCTTTTCAGCCATGATGCATTACTGGTGTTAGTAACATTAAGTGAATGTGTTCTCACATGATCTAGTCTGTTTGTGTTCCAGGTGTCTGTGTGTCAGCAGCATGTGGCCCTGCAGACATCACCAACAAGGGGTATGACAGTGCAGTAACACATCGACCACATCATTGTGAGGTTACAGCTGTATCTACACACATTTCCCAGGTCTGTGTAACAGTTCTTCCATGTTCCTCACAGATTATAGGGCTGAAGGGTTGTATCTCAGTCTATGTTGGTTGACGTAAGCTCTAGTATATTGGACAATGGTAAGTGTGGTGGGTGGAACATACCTCAGATTGCTAATGCCCTCAACCCCAGAGGATTTTGTGTCGACCAAACACACAGAGAATACTGTTCACAGACCCACACACACAAATACATACACAGGATCACAGTTGCCAGTGTTGTGTTTGGAACCCCTACCCATCAAGTTGTGGTACCACACTATTATGTGGTTATTGCAGGTGGCACAGGCTACTAGAGTGATGAGTGTTACAAGGTAGCAGTAAGGTGAATAACATCACATGGCCTTGTGGGGTATGGCAATGGTGACTGTACTGGGTGCATGAGTACTCATAATAGTGTTGCATACAAGTCTACACACTCATAACAACTGCTATACACACACACACACACACACACACACACACACACACACACACACACACACACACACACACACACACACACATACACACACACACACACACACACACACACACACACACACACACACACACACACACAGTACTCTTCTCTCACACATATTTGCCAGGACTGGGAGTAGAAACCTCACCTATCTATTTATTGTTACTACATTGTTACACCTTTATCACATGTGCCACAGAGGTTAGAGGGTGCCACTTGTTCAAAGGTACTTCTAAGACGAGGGACATCAACAGGCATTACAAATGATGACAATGGGTGGTGTACTGGGTGAGAGAGGCCACAAAATACTGTAACCTACCTCCAGGACTCATATTAGTACCCCTAGCTATGTAGTTATTGGTATTATAGTGTTATGCAGTTAACGCACACACCACAGTGATTATAGGTTGTGGAGTGTCCCAAGGTACCTATACAGTAAATAACATCTACAACACTTCTAATGTATGGCAATGGTAGTTGTACAGGGTGAGATGGGCCACCTACTACTTTCACCCACATGTTTACACACTCACAAACACTTTCAGACAAATTAATACATACACACACATTTAACAGTGCTAAGATCCATGGGTTCAAAGAGTCATAGATGTGTACGTGGCAAATGGCCATGGATGCTTTACAAGGCTGGCCTATGGGACTACATTGGCATCATGCCAACTGACAATACTACCCAGTGTGTCTACTGGGTATAGTCACTATAGTGATCCCCAGGGTGGGTATTCTATTCCCCATCCACTCCTCCTGATTTCTCTGGAAGAGGGCCAGTGATGTGCTCCGCTTGACATGTATGTGGCATCTATTCCATGGTGTAGCCAGTCTCTAGGTTGTGAACCTATCCCTCCAGCATGTCCTGTTGATTGTGAGAATGGGGTTGAGGTATCTGGGACATGTTGTGTGGACAGATTGCTGTCTTCAGATGTATCATTCCTGACAGGGTTGGGTCAGACATGGCTGTGTATGCCAGGCAGAAATCACACCTAAGTAGCCAATAGGAGACAGAGATGCATTGCAGTTGTTGGAGTCTGTCCATATGGGGCAAATATGTAGTACATAAGATCCTCTTTGTGAGGTACATTTGCACCCTGTCCTGTTGTTGCTGGTGTCCAGTGGGGTACATGGCAAATGGGACATAGTACACATTGATTGGTCTACTGAGGAGTGTGTACAGGGAAACACTGTCCTTTTACTTCCCGGATTCAAAACCCTGAGTCAGGAGAAGTGACGCATAGAAGGACATTCAGAAGACAGTGGCACTGTGGTGGTCACCATACAGCTCACTGTCAACCTATGTTCCCAGTTCCATTATTCCAACATCAGTATTCAGTGGACTACCATCAATGTATTACTTTATGGGAACCATGTTGTACCCAAAAGGGATGGCGGCACATCATCTGACATTGAGCTTATGCCCAGGTTTTTGACAACAGTCATAGGTCTCAGAGAGGCCTTTGTGAAGGATGTCAACCTCACGTGTGGGGGGTAATAACAGCACCCACCTTGTAGTCACCTGCAAACATTGACAGCCATGGCACCTTTCTATTGGGCTGGTCCTCAGAGATGTGGATCCCAAACATGAAGGAACCCAGGTCCACAACCTGTGGGACTCCACTCATGACTGTTCAGCAGTGACATGGAGTCAGCTGCTTTCACACTGTGGGTTCTATCTGTGAACTGGTTTGCAGGCCACCTACTGATGTAGGTGTGGCTGCCTACCTGACTGTGTTTGTGTATGATTCCTGAGTGTGAAGTGATATCCAATGATTAAATGGGCAGCCTATCTTGTTATCTATTCCATACTGTCACATACTTATTGCACATGGCACAATGCTTATAGGGCTACAGAGTGTCTACATGTCCATCTACAGTGGATGACAACCGCAGGCCCTGTAATGTGGACACTGGGACATGTACTGGGTGGGCAAGAGCAAAAAGTAGCAAAACCCACCCCCTCAATGGTATGGTTCTAACGCAAACACAACAACCCCCCCACAGACTGGATACTGTTCACACATACACACACACACACACACACACACACACACACACACACACACACACACACACAAACTTGACCAGACTGAGATTAGAACCCCTACCTATCTATTCATTGCTATTACAGTGTTACGCATTTATCACATGTGTCATGGAGCTTACAGGATGAAGGTTGTTCAAAGGTACTTCTAAGGTGAGGAACATCACCAGCCCTTGTAAAGTATGGCAGTGGGTGATGTACTGGGTGAGAGAGGTCACAAAATACTTTAAACTACACGCATACACACTTACACACACACATTTGCCAGAACTGGGATTAGAACTCCTAGCTATTTAATTGTATTATCATATTATGCAGTTTCTGCACTCTCCACAAAGCTTATGGTGGCTGAGGTTTGATGAAAGGGACTTCTAAGGTGACTGATATCTGCAGGACTGCTAAAGTAGGGAAAGGGGAAGTCTACTGGGTTTGAATGTACCCAAAAGCTTTAAGTTGTAAACGTGCACAACACACACACACACACACACACACACACACACACACACACACACACACACACACACACTTTTACATTTGCCATGGCTGAGATGAGAACTCCTACCTAACTAGTTATTTGCTCTATAGTATTACCCAGTTATCACATGCACCACATAACTTATGGGGCTGAGGCCTGATGAAAGGCACTTTTAAGGTGACTGATATCTGCAGGACTGCTAAAGTAGGGAAAGAGGAAGTGTACTGGATTTGAATGGATCCAAAAGCTTGAATTTGTAAACACACACTTTTACATTTGCCGGGACAGAAATTAGAACTCCTACCTAACTAGTCATTTGTACTGTAGTGTTACACAGTTATCACACATGCCACAAAGCTTATAGGGCTGAGGCCTAACGAAAGAGACTTCTATGGTGACAGACATCTTCAGGACTGCTAAAGTAGTGTAATGGGAAGTGCACTGGGTGGAGAAGGCCTGTTTATTCCTAGATCCTACTGACATTTCTCTAAGTGTATGAGCATGCCCAATGTGACCTTCTATAGTACATGAGGGACTCCATTCCAGGGATTGTTATACTCCAGTCTGGTTTGTTTTGTGCTACAGCCATACCTCTCAACTTGTTGCTGTAGGATACCTAGAGATAGCCTATCAAAATGGGGAGACAATGGGCCATACGGTTATTCTGACTATTTCTCTCAGTAATGCATGGGTTGCTAGGGTTACAGGGCTTTGTTTAGCAGACATCTCACATATATGCCATTTGACACTGTTATGTGTTGTTTCAGTACCTCATGACTTACCTCCTCAGATCACCACAGTGATCTACCAGAGGAATACAGGATGGATGATGCACACACCAGGATTATGGGTCAAATGCTACGCATTCTTGCACAATCCAGCCTTTTGAGAGGTGTGCCTACAAGCCATTGACTGCTGGTGCTGTGGAAATGGTTCAGAACCTTGGTGATTTATTACAATGGTGGAATCTCTTTGCATTTCTGTTCTGGCCTGGTCTGATTTCCAGTCCACAGTTTGGTAATACAAGTCAGACAGGATCAGGGTGACAGGCAGTCTCCGGATAGAATTGTAGGGGATAAGATATATGAATGTGTGTGTCCTGGGTCAGATATGTTTGACTGTAGCTACCAGTACTTTGCATAGGGGTCTTCTCAATGATTGACTGCACTTGGAGGGTTTTGCATGCGTCAGACTGTTTGACCAGCCTGGAGGTATGTGTTTGTCTCACATATATTTATGGCACACCTCATTTTGCTTGGATGGCCAGATTTTGGGATCAGGATATTGCATAGGATGAGTGATCAGGGAAGGGTGTGTTACTTCCCATGGCTGTGGGCCAGGGTTCTGTGGGTGCAGACATGTCACCATCTTCCAGGGTTGGACTGCCTGTAATGAGTGCATTCCCATGTTTAGACTCCTAGCCCTGCCTGTTGACTGTACAGAGTATCACAGAATGTCCACATCCATAACTCATATATCCTGTTTGTTACCCAAACAAGTGTGGTTTTCAAGGAAAAGTGTTTTGCAAGTCACTCAGGGTTGATGTCAGATATTACTGACAGTTGACATTGCAGTTTCAGACTTCATACCCATCAGTCATTTGTTGCTACTACAATCATTTCATCAACTTTATAACATTATTAGAGAAGTATTTCAAAGGTGTCCTTCTCTTTGGACATTTTCACCCCATTATTCATGGCTTTGTCCAGATTTCTGGCTCTCTGACACTGGCAGGTTTTCTTCTAGCAGTTAGCAGTATGGCCTTTCTTTGCATTTTGTAGACTGAGTTATGTTGGTGTTATGGACCCCATGACACTCCCTAACAGGGCACTGAGGGTGAGGCATGGGCATTTTCCACAGGTCTGTAGGCCAGGTGTGACAGATGCAGGCCATCTGTAGCAAGGCAGTGCATTCTGATGATCATATGTTCCCAGGCTGCCAGCAGTGGACAACCCTGGGATGGTACCAGTAAGTTGACTGTGGATGTTACAGACAATTCCTTTCTGTTTGTGTTGAGCCTACACTCTAGTTGATGGCTGGATGCTGCTTAAGGCTACGGACATGTCACTGCATTTCTCTGGGACTATGGGGGGAATGATAAATCTGTACACAATACACATTTGCAGAGACTGTGCTGATATTTGCTTAACATTTTGGTCCCATTTAACATAGTGGTGTGCCCCATCTTTGACACTACAGGCATAACAGTATTGACCAGAGGTCAGATTGCTTTGGCATAAACATTTGCAGTTTCAGACTTCTTACCTTTCAAAGCCATACTGCCACTGCCAGACCTATTGTGATATCACTGTATAAAAGTCTGTAGGTGGGGATTTCATGGATGTCGCCATGTGTGGGCCTTTGCCAGACATTTCTGTATGGTTTTCTGCAGCTGATCTGCTGGGTGAGGCTGGGGGTGGGTATGGCACCATGCATGTGACCTATGACCCCCCCAGTTATTTGTCCCTCCACATATACTGCAGTGGTATTTGTCAACTAGGGTGGTACTGCATGGAGTGGGTAGGCCAGTACTGGGGATACACTTCCTGCTGTCTCACATTGCTGTCAGTTGTTTGCTGCTATCCCAGTAAGCCACCCCATTTCCTTGCATACTTGAATCAAATGCTATCAGAACATTCCACTCCATCCATTTATTTTGTTAAGGAGACTGACTTACCTTGTGCCTGAGGCTGTTGTGAGGATGGTGCTTGAGGGCTGCCTATGTCAGATGCACGCAGTACACCGCCAATAGCTGGTAAGGTATAGGTGGTGTGATGTTTGGCATCTATTTTACTGTGTGTGTGAGTCAGAGAGAGAGAGAGAGAGAGAGAGAGAGAGATCAGTCTCTTGGGCCCTACAGTGTCAGTGTATGTGCTATGCATTGCCTCTTTGCCAAGGACAAGGCATACTGGACACACCTTTGTCTGCCTACAGGGGCAAGCTCAGGATGTTCCTCCTCCGAATCCCTCTCTGCCTGTGGAGACCTTGGCAATGGTGTGGGGGGGGGGGCTGTGTGGCCCTTCCCTTCCTCATTTTGTTACTGCTGCAGCTGTTTCCACAGGATCATATTGTGTAGCATGGCACATACTATGAACATGTGTGCACATGTAGCTGGAGAGTACTGCAAGTGTCCACCAAATATGTCAAGGCAGCAGAACCGAGACTTGAGCATCCAAAACACATGCTCTATAATTATCCAGGTTTGTGCATGTGCCTCATTATGGCATTCTTGTGTGGGTGTGTGTGCATTTCTGATAGGTGTCATCATCCATGGCTCCAGTGCATAGCCAGAATCCCCACCAGATGGCCATATGGGATGTCCCAACTGGCAAATGCCCAGTACAGCTGTGACGAATGCCAGATGTGGGAGCTGTGATAGCTTCCAGGGCTGCCAGCATACACATTCATGATAATGCCCTGGGCATCGTGTATGACCTGGCAGTTGATGGAGTGAGACCCCTTGTGGTTTAGGTCGACCCTACCTTGGTCACCAGGTGGTGCTTTGATATGGATGTGCGTGCAGTCTATGGCACCCAGTATCTCTGGGTATACTGCTACATGGTGGAAGAGATACATATTGCTTGTCTTCTCTTCACTGGTGCTGGGGAAGTAAATGTGCTCAGTGGTAAGTGGTCGCATGGCATCCAGTAACTGGTGGAGTATCCTGAATGCAGATGCCTGTGAGACCCCCATGATATCCCCAGTTGGTCTTTGGAAAGTGCCTGTAGCTAGTATTCTTAAGGCTACACATACCTTGGTATGCACTGGGATGGGTTTCCCTCTGTTGGTTCTGGCTCTGAGGTGAGGCCAGCACAACTCAACAAGTTGCTGAAGTATGTCCCTGTCACCCTGTAGTGCTCTACTATCTCCAGATCATGAAGCCCCTGGTAGGTTACCCTGGGTCTGAACACTCTTCTCTTCCTGCTTGGTCTGAGTTAGTTGTCAGCATTATCCTCTTCACCACCCTCAGTCTCTAGCACATACTGATAGATCACAGCAACAGCAGCCCCTAACATGTTTTGTTATATTTGTCAGTTTAAAATTCCCCTGAATGTGTAGACCTGTGGTGTAGAGCTTGTGGGAAAAAACAGACTGAAAGGTGTATGCATAGTTTATAGTAGTGTGCTGGGCTGCTGCCTGTGTAATTGGCTGACTCTGATACATTCCAGCTGCCAGCTATGGTAGTTCTCCTTAATTGCCTTCCATTTACTATTTCCCCTTCCCATTTCCACCCTGTTTAAGCCCTGATGCATGCTGTGCATTCCCGGTGCTCAAATGTAAACAGTTCTGCTATTCCCTCTTTTTTTTTCAGTGCAGCGCACGCCGCACACACCATTTTAGTGAAAGTAAATACTTTTAATAAGAACTGGCCCTCCCTGGATGTGAACATGCTTTGCATTTCATGGAATAAGACAATACAGCCTCAGACACACCCCTCCCTTAACTGTGCTTAGCTAAGGGCAAACATGGCCAATGAGCTCCAATGTGCTTACAGCAAATATGACACACCCCCTTTTCATGTTAGCTGCTATTCCTGTCTACACGGTGGTGTTAGAGCACCTACACGGTTAGGTGCAGTCTGACACTTAGAAGAAATTTGTGATTCAGTATAAATCCCCTCATTTGCATACACCACTGCCTTACTCCATAGTTACCACACTTAGGGTGGCCCTTTCCCCTTAGCAATCACTATTCCCTGGTATTGTTTTATTATTGACTATAATGGCAAAATGCAGATTTCTGTAAACATAGATTTTTCCCCCTTTTTTTTATTTTCAGCATGATCCCGTTTGCACGCCACTGCCCTATGCTTAAATGGCTGAGATCGGCCAAAAAAAAATGATTTATTTTAAAAAATTAAAATTATTTTTCATGCCAATAGCCATATATTTGGCAATTGACGTGCCTACTAAATATAATACATCCTTTCTTTCGAGCTGTCATGCCTCAGTTTTCTCATTTGCAGAAATGTATTCCGCTAGTAACTGAATACATTTTTGCAGGTTACACTTTTCCTGCACGAACACCTGCTTGCTTGCTGAATCGCTAATTCACATTATTTGCATGGTTTTTACAAGCAAATGAGGTAATTAGCATAAGGCAGTGGTGTTCATGCAGGAATAGAGTAGGAGCACTCATGCATGTTCCAGGAGCTCTATCTTACTGCTTCAGTGATCACCACCTTGTTTTATAATGTTGGCCGCACAAAGGTTTAGAAGAGTGAACAACACAACATTAACCTAGCAGCATTAAGATATAAAAAAGTCATAGCTAGGTCATCTCCATGGTTCTTATCTTTAATAAAGTCAGTTTTGTCCAAGCCTGTAAGAGTAGTATGAGATTTAAACCTAAGTATTGTTGTAATGAGTATTAATAAACTAGATATCATTATCTGTTATGTTTAATAATGAGAAAAATCTGTCTTTATCACCAAAATTAACATAAAACAAACCCATGCCCTGCTAAGCCTTGGCGAGAAATCCTGACATTCTCCTCTGCCTAATTTCACCTCCATAGAATTTGGAAATCAATTTTGATGTATTCCAGAAATCACTCAAATACCTGATAAAATATCCTTTGACTTTTATCCTTCATTCTTCCTAAATCCTTAGTGCATAACTTATGCTCTAAGCAAAAATCTGCTTCCATAACTCCTGACAACCTCTCACTCGTTTATTATATTCTTGTAGGTAAGTGTGTTAGCTACCATTTAATCAACTAGTTAGTGAGAACTGTGCTCACAAACTCTGAAATTATCCAGATGTCCTATTCCATAAGGGAGGAACATCTACAGAACTACTCAGCTACTGAATGATAGCACTTCCCGCTTTCCTCTGAAAATTTTCCACATATGTACCCAAAATAATATGTACAGAGTTAATGAATGACCTGTCTTGCAGACCACTGCCTTCTGGCTGAGACAAGATATGGATTTAGCATAGCCAGTGATTATAATTTATGAAATCTTGTGATGATATGGCAGGATCTTTCTTCCCAGACCCCTTCAAAGCATTTTTATAGCCTTGCATCCCATCCTGATTGTACAACCAGTCGAACTATGCATAAGTCCCAATATTAAAAAGAGGTTCACTAGTTATATTTTAGATCAAGCACAGGCTGTGCAATGGATAGAACCCCCTCACTGGGCGACAAGCATTCATATGGCAAATCAGCAGGAGTCTGTTCTGGGTCCTCTACTTTTCTCATTTTTGTGATTGATCTGATGATTTGATGAGTCAGCATTAAAGTTTCAGACATGATTACTGATGCTTTACTCCAAATTCAAAAATAACTACTGGACTCTGGTCTTATGAATATTAAGAGCAAAGGCCATACTGCAGAACAATAACATTGTAGAGCCAGTCATTACAAAATATATTTTTTTATTTTCCCTACTTCTGTTTGTAGTACAGAAACAGTGGGCAATTAATAACCCTTATTTATAAGACGTGACCATATCTTGTAGTTTGATTAACATGTCAGCAAGGAAGAAAAGGTGAAAAGCTCAGTATGCTGCACAAAGAAAAACTGCATCTCACAGAACATATGAACTTTACTGCTTTATCAGACCTCCTATAGCCTCCTTTACAACCGCACCATATTTATCAGCTTGCATGAAAACCCCATTCTGAAACCTAGAGCAGTGCTACAACAAAACTGCAAAAATTGTTGAAAACCTTCTGACCAGATCACATCACTGGTTCCTTTTAAAGAAAGGTCAGCTGTTCAGATTTTATTACTGCATGCAGATAAAATAGTCCTTTAAATTTTCTCTTCACTAGGAATATGTCCATTTATCCAAACAGTGTTTACTTATACCATCTGAAAATCAGATTTAGCTCTGAACCACGACAATGTATTAAAGATACAGGTTATAAAATCATCACAGTTACTTCCTATTTTCAGTTATGTAAAACAACTCTGAAAGTGTGAATTGTGTAGTCGAAGTAAATTGTTTCAAAAAAGAGCAAAATTACACCTCACTTCCTTAAACTTTTTAAGGACACTAAGAGGGTATGACCTGCATGAGTCATTCTTTAAGTCCTTGTTACTGACTTAAATTTTTTTTTGTTTTTTGTTTTTTAGAGTGTCTGGCTAGGTGGTGCTACGGTAGCGTTGTCGACTCACAGCAAGACGTCCATTCGATTCTCAGCAAAAGCGTCTTCTGTGTGGAGACATGCGTGAAGGGGCGTACCTTCGTTGAAGGTTGTGCGTCAGAGCTGGTAACTCGGCACGTAAAAATCTTCTACCAATCATTAGCAGATCAGAGTTCCGCTGTGGCGACCCCTAACCAGGAAAAAGCCGAAAGACACAAACAAAGAGTGTCTGGCTAATGATCATCTCTGCCACTTAATCAACTATACTTATATCTCCCTTTTCCTTGCATGTTACCTATCCATCTAGCTCCTCTTTTCTCTCATCATCTCTGAATTATTATAATGGTTTCTCTTGTCATTATCTTTTCTCATCTCACACCTTTCCCTAAATTATTTGCATAATCATTTTTTGTACTACCTTCCAAACTAATAAGCCTTTCCTTGTCTGAGACCAAGAGCAGAGGTGACCCAGAATTATGACATACATTCATATAAAATTACCAGGTATCAATGCAACTGTTAATGAAAATTATGAATCCCCCTGGCTTTAATGAAGCTGTGAATATGAAATATCCATTTAAAGTTTATATGAGAGCTTTAATGCATGTGTTTTAATGTGCTATTTCAAGGTTGTATCAGTTTGTCTTTAGTCGTTTTGACTGGCTGTCATATGGACATTATCACAGATTTTACTATTTATTCCATTCAATCAGTTTTAACATTTGTGTAATGAGGTCTTATCTTACAGTAAGAAAAGTATTTATAATCATTTCAGTAAAGTACATTTGCTTCAGCATTTATTGGTTTACATCATTTATGTTTATTTATTATTTTGGACTTAATTCCTATGAGTTCTTAGGAATAAATTACATAAAAAGTCCACAATAGGATGGCTTCTCATTACTCTGCAGTCCAATTTTGCATATATCTACATGTGGTTCAATCATCATGATAGGTTTTCAATACTTTGCATAACTGGATAGATTGAGCAATCCAGAATGTCGTAAGTGGTGCTCAGCTATTAAAAATGTGCTGCACATTTGTGTACAGACTAGCATCACATATTTATATTTTTTAGTTTATTCAAACTTATGGAACTTGGATGCCTTGTTTCTAGTTTCAGATTTCCCTGACCAAACTATTTCATCTCAACAGACTTGACTGATATGAGGGAAAAATGTGAGATGCTGAATTATAAATTTTGTAGATTGTTTATTTTCCATGAATGTTTTTTCACACTATGTTTGCTAGGGAATTTTTTTGAATATTAGGCTGTTATTTCTCTATTTTTAGTCACTATTGTTTCATACACCTTCTTCATCTAGATGAAAACAACAGACTGAATCTTATACTCAATGGAACTTTTTTTTGGCTTGAGAGAAAGCCCTCTGCACCTTAACATGTAGGGAAAGTCCCCCATACCTCTGGACTTATATATAAAAAATCCTATGAGGAAAGGAAAACCTCTCAAAGAAAAAATAAATTACCACCAGCACATATGACAAAATGACACCAGCAGTGATTTCCTATGGATAGCAATGACTGAGAAGTTCAAATTCACAGATCTCAACTTGATGGAAGCTCATTCAGTTTTAGTTCAGTGAGGTGCAGGGAAGCTGATTTACAACATAGAGCTCCACACTTGCTGCCTTAAACAGCAACATCATTCCTGGAACTTTAGGAATCCTAGGATTCTTAGTAACTAAAGCTTTCTTCTGTTTCAGTAGTCTAAAGAAGAAAATACCTCACTTTATCTGTGCATGTAATTTATTAAAACATATCATCCCTGGACATGCTCTGATTTGCAAAAACATTTCTCAGTGAGTACATTTTTTTCAAACATATTTGAATATTATGCAGTTTATCAATAATATCCACATATTGTTAGAGGCTGTTTTTTCCTAGATAAACCATACAGTACTGAAACATAACTCATTTATTATGTCAAATGGAAAAAATATAATAAAGTTCCACAGAAACAGAGGTAATGCAACATATGACTTATATGTAAGTATAACTGCGAGGCACAGTGGTGTAGCAGTGGGTGATAGAGTGGTGTAGTGGTCAGTGGTGTCTCACAGCAAGAGGTTCTGTGGGTTGATTCTTGAGTGGGATGCCTCCTATGCATGTCTCTGTTGTGTTTGTGTGGGTTTCCTCCGGGTATTGTGGTTTCCTCCGACATTGCAAACACGTGTCTGGAGTGTTTCTCCATGGGCCTCTGCTGAAAATGGGCTCTGTCCCAGTTGGACTTTCCCAGTAAACAAATGTTAAATAAATAAATATTTGTCAATGTGCAAAAAAGTTAAAATGTAATTCATTGCCCTTAAAATGAACAAAGCAGAACCTCAAAAGAAACCACTAAACCAATGTTGCTGAAAGGAACCAATATATAGATAAATAAATAATAAAAATGCAAGAAAAAAACAGCCAAGCTAGAGTTTTCGCTGCGTGATCCCCTTAACCTCCTGTAATGGATGTCCATGGGATATATGCAAATGACCCCTTAACTATAGCATGTGTTTCAGCTACTCAATGTCCATCACTTTTTTACTTTTTAAGTCTTTATGCTTAAATTCTGGTCAATAAAGTCAAATCCCACCAGCTGTTACATGCATGCTTCTGCCTTTTTATTGACCTCATCAGCACACACACACACACACACACACACACACACACACACACACACACACACACGTGTGCAAACATATGCAAACACAACCACACGTATAAATATTCGTTTAAGTTCATTGAATGAATTGTTACTGAACTAATGTGCTCATCAGAAATAGATTCTGAATAACTCAAAATAACCAAGGCAGTCACTGTGTTTTAACAACTATTTCTTCAGGCAGATAGTTGACAGCGCTGGGATAAACTGCACTTAAAGAACAAGGTTTGTCTAAGACAATAATTTCAGATTGTCATAGTATAGAGCACATTTATAACTTGGTGGCTTTTGCTTTGTCCACCACTTATTATAAATTTGTTATTGGACACTCCTCTAAACCCCATTGCATCAGCTTATTCTACTGAGTACAGTGAAACCATTTGGGAAGGCCCGCCCCTTAGCTTCTCAACTTTGAATTATCTTCTGTATCCTCACCTTCTACATGACAAAAAATGCACTGTATCTGCTTTTGCTGTATTTTACTGTATTTATAATGTCTTTTCCTACTTTAATACTTTATTTTGTTTTTGCTGTTGTTCTTAAAAGTGTTCAATTGCATTTATACTGCCTCTTTTATCACTTCTTGTTAGTAGCCTGATTACATTGAGAACATTGTTTTACTGAATTGTTGTCTTGTACTGCTTTTTGCTGTTGTGACTGTGATTTTAAACACTTTAAATTTCAAATATATCTGCAATTTTTAGCATAGGCTAGATTCAGTCTTACAGAATTTACACTGTCGTGCATCACATGAGCACTAAACTCAGCTCTTCACTGAGATACTGAAAGATCTGAGGCATTTGTTGCTTCCAACTAACTATAAGTGTCCGTTTCTGCTCTTATATTGCACTCTTAATTTGTATTTGCATTCTACTGTCTGTTTGAATTGTCAGAACTGTTTTTGGTCACATTTTACTGCATACTGTACTAGTTCAGCTATAGCATAGCCCAGTTCCTGGCTTGCTGTTTCTGGGTGTGTTTTGCAACCCCTGAGAATCAAATTCAAGCCATCTTTGTTGGAGAAGACCTTTCTGCACGCTTGTGGGAGGAGAGTGTGTCTGAGTCCCATCTAATTGAGAGTGATTGGAATACAGCTCAAAGTGTGCATCTTTATTTGCTAGTTTGAGTTAAAAGAGTTATTTCTTGTTTTATATAAGCCCTGTGTCTGTGCTTTCTTGCATGTATCACACCATCGTGCACTGCCACATAATAGTAGTTACTGGTGGTTATAGTAGCAAACATTTTGCTTGTTAAATTTTCCCTAGGCACTTTGCTTGTGGTCATCCAGAGATATTTTGTGGCTCAGGTCTACTGTCAGGTAAAACACTAAACCTAGCCTCAGAGATACCAACATACCTCTCACCCACTATCCACTCCTAAGTGTAACCCCTCTTGCTGACCATATTATTTTACCTAACACTATGGATGTATAATTTGTCACAGTTTCGCCAGGTAGCTTGGTTGACATGGGCATCATGAGACAGTGTAGCAACTGCCTCATGTTCGACAACCCTCTGCTGCTAGACCATACAAACTCAACATGTGAGAGATATAACTATACTAAGAATCTTGAATCCTTGCTCTCTCACACACCAGTTAATGCATATGACAATGAGCAGGTTGTCAGCATGCACACCTCACCTTCTACTCCACCCAAATCCACATCACACATACCTGCATATGCAGAGGTCCTCACCAGAAATATACCTAAACACCAGGGACCTGCCTAACACAAACAGAAGCACACTACACATAATACTTCCTCTGCAGAACACAACATGCATAATAGCTCACATACCAGTGTCTCATCTGTGAAGCCCTTAAGGCAAAACACAAAACCAAACATATTAGTCATATGTGATTCCATCGCAATACACACAGATGTTCCTCTCACTAGGCTGGATAAGGAGAAGGTCATAGTTAGCTTTCTGTGAGGTGCCAGGATCCGCTATATCACACATGCACTCAAGTCTCTCAACAATAGGTTCTGTTATAACTCTGTCATAGTCCATGTCGGTGTGAATGACTTGAGATGTACCCTTCTGGACTACATGAATACAGACATGACTGAGCTCTCAGACTATGCATCTCTGGCTAGTATATCCCGAGCCTTAAGCAGCATTTGACGTTTGCCTAGGATGATACCTCAATACAAACAGAAAATGACTGACTTCAATAATTGGCTTAGTTTCTGGTGTCATTACAAGGGGATACAGTATCAGTCAGCCTGGCATGACATGATCGACAGACCTCAGTGCTTTGCCAGAGATGGTCTTCATCTGTCAACCCTGGGATTTTGGCTACTGGTCAAGGCTCTTGCCACCCCCAGAGTGCCTTTTTTAGGCAGTCTCTCAAGGACAAAATTTCCAATGTAAGAACTCCATCTAAGAACAACCTCAAGGTTTTGCTGCTAAACACTAAGAGTCTTAACATGAAAATGCATTCACTGGAAGCAGTCCTCACCTTGGAAGACATAGACATCTGTGCAGTCACAGAGACCTGGTTCAAGACTGTGGAGAGCACACAAGCCATATCAGGCTACACCTCCTTCCACACGTTCAGACCACAAACTCGGGACGACTACAAAAAGGAGGGATCCATATTCATAAAGGATACCCACACACTCTCAGGTTGTAACCTTGCACGCACGAAGCATGGCGAGTTAATCAATTAACCAATTAAAAATAGGTAAAACTGCCCCACAGTTTGCTACATTGCTACTCTCAATCTCATGGAACCACTAGAACTTCCACAAGAGGAGAAAAGTATAAATGTCTCTCAAACACCATCATCATACACACCATTCAACTACCCAAATATTCAACTAACCCATTACTCAAGCTAACACACTAGCCTAGCAGGTTCCTTGAGTTCACTTCCTGAAAAGCTATGGAACAAAAAGTCTAAGATTCCACAAGAGGAGAAAAATATACTAAGCCTGATCATCCCACACACATGCAGCACAAATGCTCCACACCGAAATGCTCCCTCCCTGGTGAGTAGCTCATATAAATATCTCCAGGATAGTGTGAAAACCAAGTAAATAAAACCAAGACTCTTTCCACAAAGGGCAAACGTCCAGTCTGGTGGACCCCAGCCATTAACAAACTTTACAATAAGAGGAGAAAGCTACTACAAGATAGAGCAAAATCCCTAAAAGGGAAGATATCTCTGATCAATACTAGTAAAAAAACAACGATCACTCATAAAATCATCCAAGGCCAATTTTGAGAGAAAAATTGCCATGGATTCAAAGGACAATCATAAGGCCTTTTTCAGCTATGTTAGAAACCTGGGTGGAAACTCCCAGATATGCTCAGAATTAGTCCAAAATGATACAAAAATCACTGAACCCACAGACATTGCCAACATACTGGCAGACAGGTTCAGTGCAAACTTCTCCCCCCTCTCCCCCCCCAAGGAGAGATAACTACCCCACCAGAGTGTAGCCTCCCAGACATCTCAAATGCACAGGTGAAAGATGCTCTCTCTAAAGCTAAAAACACAGCATCAATGGGACCGGATGGTGTCCCCGGCTGTGTGCTACACGAACTCAATGAGGAATTAAACCCACACATAAGGCTGCTGTTTAATCTCAGCCTTACCACAGGATACGTGCCCAAGGAATGGCATACGGCAACTGTGGTCCCACTCCACAAAGGCGGTGCTTCTCACGGACCCTGGTAATTACCGCCCCATAAGCTTAACAAGTCTAGTCTGCAAAGCTATGGAGAGGATCATAATGGAACTCATAAACAAAGACATTGGGGACCTGCAGACATTGGACCCGACCCAGTTTGGCTTTGTCAAGGGAAGATCATGCCTTTTGAACTTGGTCGACTTTTTCTAAACAGTCACTAAGGCCATTGATGAGGGAAACGCAGTCCATACAGCCTACCTTGACCTTGCAAAGGCTTTCGACACTTTACCCCACTCGGGTATTGTAGAGAAACTCACCAGCTTAGATGTAAACCCATATGTCACAAGATGCGTTGCATAGTGGCTTACGGACAGAACCCACAGGGTTAGAGTTGCTGGTGCCATGTCAGACTCCAAGCCGGTCACAAGTGGTGTCCCACAGGGCTCAGTCCTGGGCCCCTATTGTTCGGCATTTACTTCTCAGAAGTGCAGGCAAACATGGGAGGACTTTGGCTGACAAAGTTTGCAGATGACTGCAAACTGGGTGCCATAATTGAAACTGCATCAGACACGGATATCCTTCAGAAGGGACTCATGGAAACAGATAACTGGTGCCAGAGCCATGGCCTGAAGTTAAATGCCAAAAATGTATAGTCATACCCTTTGGGAAAAACAAGGTAACCCCAAGCTACCATATAGGTGGCAATCCATTAAGCACAGAAGAAGTTATCAGGGACCTGGGGACCCAAGTTGACAGTGGCCTCTCTTTTGACACTCATGTTGCCAAAGTGGTTAGGAAGACCTTCTACATTGCCCACCTGATCATGAAGGGATTCACATCCAGATCTAGTGAGGTCATTGTTCCCCTGTACTCTTCACTTATCAGACCAATGATTGAGTACAATGTACCATTCGGACTGTATCTCTCACGACACCTGCTGCAATTGAAAAGACCCCAAAAGTCTCTCACCAAAAGGATAAAGGGACTCAAAAATTTGTCATATGCTGCCAGATTGAAGAAACTCCAGCTCTATTCAGTCGCATACCGTCTGCTCAGAGGTGATCTGTGCCTGACATACAAGGCCATGTCCAACCCAGAATTAATGGACATGCTCCACCTCAAAAATCCAAATCCACCAGAACCACTAGAGCAAGAGACTTAAACCTCAACACAGATATAAATAGGACGTGCTGGAGGGATAGATTCATCACCCAGAGACTCCCTACACTGTGGAATAGAGTCCCGGTCCATGTGAGGCAGAGCACCTCGCTGGCTCTGTTCAAGAGAAATCTTGACCTGTGGATGGGAGATCTAAGGTTTACCCCGGGAATCATCTCTGTGTCACGCTGGACAGAGGCACAACAAACTAATGGGTACAGTATTTTTTCATATAAGGGGTGGCGTAAGCCACAAAAATTCGGGCTAGGCTTATAAATACCTTGGGGCAGATAGCCTAGTATAAACCTATGAACCTATAAACCTATAAAGGAGGGGCTGTATCAATATTTATTAAAGATAATTGCACCTCCAGATTAATTAGACAGCATTATTCCCTGGAGATACTTCCAGTGCAATTAACTGTTGGTAGGACACCTATTCAAGTCATTGCCAGCTACAGGACCCCCTCCATGAATCAGGACAGCCACTCTGCCTATTTGGATTTACTTGAGTCTATCAAGATACATCTGAACACCATGGTTCTGGGCAACTTAACTACCCATCTACTGACTGGGGAAATTAGTCATGCACAAACACACTTGCCCAAAAGTCCCTCAAATTCATTAACTTCAATGCCCTGGATCAGCTAGTTGACACCCCCACAAGGGGTGCCAACATTCTGGATCTGGTGCTTACCAATATGGGGGACCACTGTAGCACCCCCATTGTGAGGTCTTCCCTGGTGAGATCTGACCATAAGTCAGTCTCACTCGAAGTTACTATCACACTTGACCCACCCCTAGCATCACCTAAACTGAAAAACATCTCCAAAGCACATTATAATCTCTTATAGGATGTCATAAATAGCTTCTCTGCACCCCTCACCCTCAGATGGAGCTGACAACTATGCCAAGATCTACGCAAATGCTTTATACAAACACTTGAGCAACTGCATTGACTCAGCCGTACCTGATAGGACCAAAACAAGCTCCTCAAGAAAGAGACCTGTCTGGTGGACAACTGCTATAAGCAGGCTTTACAATGAGGAAAAATTGTTGTCTAAGAGTAAGAAGGAGCAAGCCCTAAACTGGAAACATTCACTCCTCAGCCAAAACAAGCAAATAAGACTTCTTGTGAAGTCCTACAGAGCTAACTGCAAATCCAAATTAACTTTCTCAAATAAGGACAACCATAAGGCATTCCTTAGTTACATCCATAACCTAAAAGGAAAGTCCCAGATTTGTGCCAAATTGGTGGTTAATGATACCACATATAACAAGCCTATGGACATTGTTAACCTGTTAGTGAGAGGTTCTGTTTAAACTTCACTCCCCGGTCCCCACCTCACTTACCTCAAGGCATCCTTACCACCTGTTCTCTAGCTTGTATCTCTAAAGAGCAGGTTGTGAACACCCTCTATAAGGTCAAAAACACAGCAGCCATGGGACTTGATAACATCCCAGGCTGCGTCCTACATGGGCTCAAGATCCATTTGATACTCTTTTTAATCATAGTCTAAGCACTGGAATCATCCCAGCTGGATGGAAAAAGGCTACCTGTTATCCCCTTGCACAAAGTTGGTGCTTTCACTAACCCCAGGAACTATATACCTATTAGCCTGACTAGCTTTATTTGCAACAGAATGGACAGAATCATCATGGAACTTATCAACAAAGATATTGATAACCTTCAGACACTTGACTCTACTCAGTTTGGATTTGTCAAAGGGATATCATGTCTGGTAAACCTGGTGGACTTCTTTGAGACAGTCATCAAGGCCCTTGACGAGGGGAAATCTGTGCTTACAGCCTACCTAGACTTAGCCAAGGTCTTTGACACTATTCCCCACTCAGGCATAATTGACAAACTCACCCAGCTAGCTATCAACCCGTATATCATAAGTTGGGTCACTGACTGGCTCACTGATAGAACCCATATAGTCAAAATAGGGGAATCCACCTCAAACAGCAGACCTGTAACCAGTGGTGTTCCACAGGAATCATGCCTGGGACCTCTACTGTTTGGAATCTATTTCTCAGAAGTGCATGGAAAAACTAAAGGTCTGTGGCTGACAAAGTTTGCTGATGACTGAAAACTGGGAGAGGTCATATAATCTCTAAATGATGTCAACATCCTACAAGAGGGTATTACACAAACAAATGACCAGTGCCTATTTCATGGCCTTAAAATCAATGCAAAAATTGTATTGTCATCCCTTTCGGTAAGAATGATGCTAACTACCATATCAATAACAACACCTTAAGTACGCACTCAGTGGTGAGAGACCTGGGCACACAGATTGACAGCAATTTTACCTTTGGTCACCATGTCTCCACAGTGGTAAGAAGGGCATTCTATACTGCTCATCTCATAAGTAAGGGCATTGCTTACAGGAAAAAAAAAAGTTATAACCTCCCTGTACTCTTCCCTCATCAGGCCAATATTTGAGTACAATGCCCCTTTTGGTATGTACCTTTCCAAGCACCTGCAGCAATTGGAGAGACCACAAAGGTTTCTCAGAAGGAAATTTCAAGGTTTTCAGCATTTGCCCTATGAGGATCATCTGAAATCACTGTCACTTTATTCTGTTTCATACAGACTACTCAGAGACAATTATTGTCTTGTCGCCTCACAGTAAGACGCTGACCGGTTCGACTTTCAGCTAGAGTGACTTCTGCATGGAGACATGCGTGAATGGGCGTACCTTCATTAAAGGTTGTGCGTTAGGGCTGGCAACTCAACACGTAAAAATCAACTGCCAATAATTAGTGGACCGGAGTTGTGGCGACCCCTAACTGGGAAAAGCCAAAAGACATATAAGGCAATCTTTTACACTGCTTTATTGGAAATGCTGTATATCTATAAGTCAGATGGTACACAGGTTACTCGCTCTAATGGCTTTAACCTCGTTTGTGACATTAATAGAACCTGCTGGAGGGATAGATTTGTCTGCCAGAAGTTACCACACTTTTGGAATAGACTCCTACTTCAAGTCAAACAGAGCACCTCATTGGCCCTCTTCAAACGCAATCTGGACAAATGGAAGGGTAATCGTAAATTCACCCCAGGGGTTCCACCTATGTCCCTCTTGGACAGGGGTGAGAGGTGCTGATCTTGGAAATAAGGATAAAACCTGGCTAGGCTTGTAAGGGCCCTAGGGTCATTAGCCTAGTAGCTCCCTATGACACGTCTTCAAATGAATGTCAGATATTGTTCCTGAGAGTTTCTGACAAGCCGTCTGCCTTTCTTCTCTCATCAAAAATATCTATACCATATCTAGCAACAAAGTTTTATACAAAAACTTAGGCTCAGTCTCAGTCTTGCTTTTCATATCCCAGACTGTCAATTTGTTCATTCTGTCCTTAAGAGCTAGATGAATATGTCATCTTCTTGCCCCTAGGGGCCACATATTGGGTAAAATCTGGTTATCCTGGCTTAGCTTGTAAGGGCTCTTAAGCCATTAGCCTAGTAATCTCCTATGAACCTATGAATATATAATCAATTCTGGTATCCAGCACAGCAAAATTATTAATGCATCGTTCTGCCTGTACGGGTACAAGAAGTTATTCTAATGCACTTTCTCACTACTAACATACACAATGACTACTGAGCAACCAATATTTCCATTTGTATTAAATTTAAGTTTCAGTGGATTTTTATCAATACTAAACATTGCTAATTTTCTTCATTTTAATTAATGAATTGTTTGTTTACTTTATTTATTTATTTATTCATTAAAGTTTGTTTACCAGGTTGCAGTACTTAAAAATGACAAATTTGAAGCCTAGCCTGTGACAAGCTCTACAAAAGCAGCAAATAAAGAAAAATGCATAATACGTGCACTTATACTGAATGCAGTATAACATAAAGTGCAACAAATTAAAAAAAAAAAACTATGGTAGGTGATATCAGTAGAGAGTTGATATATCCATAAGATATGACAGAATAAGAAAGGAAGAGGGATATCTCTCTCTCTCTCTCTTTCCCTCTCTTTATATATATATGTATATATATATATATATATATATATATATATATATTATCCAACTGGTCAGAAAGTTTACGCTGAAATCATTATGTAAGTAAATAATGGAGTACGTTGAGATATGACATATGAATTTTCTTTGGTTGGAAAGGTGGGCTTTGAATTGGGGTCAGAATTTAGTGTACTTAGAGAGTCTCTTTGCAGGAAGAGTGAGAGACTTTGTCACAATTGTGGTGCTTCAATAAACTGTGTGACATTGGGAGGAGACGTGGTATCCAGTGCTTTTTCTTTGTTTCTTAGTTTTCCACTACAGCACTTTGGTCACCTTGTTTTTAGTTTTAGTATAGGAGCTTCTTTGAACTGACCAAGGGGGTACATGATAAAAATGTTTTTCTTGGAAATCAGCCTGTAGTATTTGATGGCTGGGGTTCGACCTGGAAATGACCATGGCCTCTACATATAAGTAGAAGTTCTTGAAGATCCAGAGGAAGATTGTTGGCAAAAAGTGGAGAACCAAATTGCCGTAAGACCTTATCTTTATGGAACACGAGTTTTAAGGTACCTGATGTAGAAAGATGTATATCTAGTTTTAATTTGAAGGACCTCATTTTGAAGAAGTCTTTGAACTAACCTGCATATGTTCTAATACCCATTTCAGAAGTACAATAGAGTAGAATGGAGTGGTCATCTTGGTAAAACGCCTGAGTGAGGTCAATGAATACAGCCCCATAAAGCTGCATATGTTTAACTGTATTTCTTCATCTGTATTGGTCCAAAGAGCAGTTGTGCTTCTGCCTGCCCATAAATTCCATTGCATTTAGTAAAAGATTTGGTGCTGTAAGGTGACAGCTGATCATATATGATTTTCTCAAAGATTTTACTTAGATTTGGCAAGAATGACATAGGGCAGAAGTCAGAGGGTTTGGTGTATTTGCATTGCTTGAAGTGATGAGTAACTAAAGAAGATTACCAAACGATGGCTGTAATCTTGTTAATGTTATAGAGGCTGTATTTGTGGAAGACAGGGAGACTATGAATTCCCTGTATGCAAACAACTCATCCTTTCCCTCTTCTGCAAGTCTATCACAAAACAACATTGATGACTTAAACATCTCAGATATTCTGAAATATCGACAAAAGGAGCCCAATGATCTTCCTCTGGTGATGTTCTGACAGTCACTGAATTAGTGAGTAACAAACTACAAGTTACCAGTTAACATGCATGTCTGGAGATGCATTGGGGGTGTTCTGATGTGTTATGAAGTCAGTGTTTCTGGGGACAGCAAAAAATATAATTATAGACTATATCACATGCACTGTTGGTGAGCAGTGCTCTGCTCTCTTCTCAGTTAACATGATTTTGGCCACTCCAGTTTCTCTTTCTATTAGGGCATTTTGTTCCTTTGGCTGTCACCAGTCTTTGTCTCTCTCTCTCTCTCTCTCTCTCTACTTAGCAAGAATGTAATGTAGCCAGTACTCTACTGGTCAGACATCCATATTATCAGAGCCTTTGTACTTACGTTTGCCTCTGAAAAGCAGCTCATACTGCTATTGCTACTTAATTACCCAGATTAAGTGATTGCTAACTATGTTACCATGTCAACATGTTGAATCTTAACTCTCACAGTCGAAGTTATACATACATGCCTGAGGGGAAAAGAGCTTCCCTGAGGAATTCATACTGTTACCTGCAAATAAACATCTCGCAGACAGTTTCTGGCCTCCCAATCATGTATCTCCTCTGCCACTTTTTACAATGCATCAATCATTTACCTATAAAGCATCAGCATTACTCCATTTGGAATACAGTCCAGCACAATAGTTGAGAGCATGGCTTACGGAAATGCATTTTCTTGGGTTACAAAAATCTGGGTTATGTAACATTTAGTAAAATCATTAAACTTCCTTACATTATTATGACATCTCTTAAAAAAGAAGTGAATTTATTCATTTAACCAGGCAAGTGAAATGTTCTATCTCAGACATTTTCAGGTATGACACTGGTGTCAAAGGAAAGCATAAATATAACACAAATGGGCAGATTAGACTTGCAATAAGACATGATGGCTTTGGAGAGCTGAAGTAAAGTAAAATGGCATGCTTACAGAAAACTCATAGAAAATTTGGTATAACAATCAAATTTCACACAACTATTGCTACAGTTCAGGAGGGAATGTAACCCTCAGGATTTGAGGTAGAAAGCTTAACCGGTGAATGTGCCACATACATACACAGAGCATGCATAAGAAATCTGTCCTCTGTATTGCAACAAGCAACCTTAAAAACCTTTAACTTCATTTCACTGTTATTCAAGACTACATTCTAATCTGCCTTCCTTGCTTCCAACAGGGAGCCTTATGTGACTGGCTCAGCTGCATTTTTTTGCTTGTTTGTTTTCACATGGCTTTATATTTGTCCCAGTCCATGCAGCACTGACCTCTGTTATTTCCTCAGTAGGTGCAGTACTTCACAACTCTGCATGCACACTCTGTGCTGGTTTTGTTGAATCACTTTCTACATCTGAAATGGAACTTATACACTGACTTCAAAAGTATAATTGAGAAAGAAAACAATTAAATAAATAATACGATAATTTCTGTAGCTATCAAATATGCCCTAATTATTTCTGAAATGCTGAAAAAAAACATTACCCTTTTGTCTTTCCATATGGTAAATAAAACTGATCTGGCAGCAAAACTGAATATGTTTATAAAGTGCTGGCATGATGCTGTCATATTTTCTTTTTGTCTTTGCAAACTAGCACACATCTTGTCACATGAGACAAGATGCTTAATCTGTTCTGCCTCCCTTAATTTAACTTGCTGTTGATGTAAACCTAGAGTGCATATTCCTAATTATACCTGCTGAACTCATTTTCTTCTCTAGTTAAATATGCAAATACTAAAAATACATGAAAGCGGTATCACAGTTTATATTTATAATTAAATAAACTTGGCTCATGGTGGAGAGATTAAAATCTGAGTAAAGCAAAAAGCTAAACAGGAGGTTTGAGAAAATCAAAAAAGTGAATAAAGAAAGGAATGTCAGAAAAATCTGATTACTGCACACATACAGGTGCACCACCCACACACTCACACACTTCAACCACCTTTTCTATATATCTGTATATATATATATATATATATATATATATATATATATATATATATAGCTACCTGTTTATCTATCTGTTTATCTGTTACCTGCTCTGCTACTTAAAGAGCACTGTTTCAGTAAAACCTGAAGTCTAAGTGAGAAACTATGGAGATACTCAACTGTATCTGGTCATAAAAGTACATGTTTTAGTTATTAATATTTTAGGTGCACTTAACTGTATTTTATTATCCTATTAAATCTCAGCATAAAATGATAAAATATCTTTTAAATTTACTAGGCAACAGCTGCATAGTAATAGTAAACATTATAGTCTGAAAATTTCATGTTATATTGCTAGTTCAGTTGTTTATTTCTGAATTGATTTTGTTTATTGAGGTAGGACTCCGATCACAATGGACCATTTTGAGGCTCAGCCCAGGAACTTATTAGCGAAACATTAATTACTAATGAATATAAGGGGGCAGAAGCCAATATCAATACACATACAGATGCAGTTTCCTTTAAAACATGAAGAAAGTAATACCAAAAAATGAGTAAGTATAGCATAATGAAGTAGGCAGACTATATGTTCAGGCTCTATAACTGAAGGGAAAAAAAGAAAAAAAAATGCAGCAGATGAATAAAACAAAAAAGTAAAATTCCACACATAAGTTGTGTATTGTTCAAGAATTGAGGTAGATGGTGCAAGGAACAAAAGAATTCTGGAAAAGGTAGGTAAGACCCTAGGAAAAACACTAGCATTAGGCTTGCATGAGCAGATGTGCTTTGTACTGGGATCTAAATTTACAGCAAGATCTTGGGTTCTTTAAATGTGGAGGTAGTGATTGATCGTTTTCTTAAACAAAATTAAAGTTAAGCATCCAGAAATGGGAAATGTAGCAAGTATTATCTGTAATGTGTGAAACAAGTGTGTACCAACATCAAACATACTATGCTAAATATGGTGCAATATTTATGCCATGGAGAAAGCAAAACTAATCAATACAAAAAAGCAGCACCAAAAATATTTGAAGAGTAATACTGGTATGACATCCACATATGGAAAATTTCACAATACAAAAAATAAGAAAAACAAAGGGGTAAAATTAAAGATAGGGTTAGTAATGGTGAAGTTAAGGAAATAGAAACTGAAGTTATGAATTACCTGTGAAGTGAAGGACTCATAGTGTGGAAAATCTAATTTGGGTAACTACACAGCATGATGGAACAATCAGTCTCCAAATTAGGGAGAAACAGATAGAATGGGAGGCATCTGATCATTTGCCAAATGAACATATTCTGGAGTCTTCAGCAGGAAATCAGTACAAAAGTTCAGTTGGAGTTGCACAGCAAGGGAAGGAGAAGGAAACAGTGGCAACCCTGATGCAATCAATGTAGTGGAGTGATAGGCCAATGACTTCCCGTATGAAAGAGCAATAGACGATGCAGAATGCAGCTGAAGAGAATATGTTACAGGGAGAACATTCTGGAACTTTCTATAGAATGCCTGGAGGAAACAGAGCAAAGATGTGCTCTCAGTTTAGAAGAAAATGATCTAAGGGAAGAGTTGCTTGATTTAATAGAGATGGATGTAAATATTAAGATTGATGAAAGAAATTGATTACAGAAAATAAACGAGACCCAAAATATTAGAAGTCTGATAAAACAGATGAATTCTGTAATCAAGACTATTAACAGAAATTCATGTGAAATAACAGAAGTAAATAGGATATACTAATGTGCAACAAAATCAATAACAGTCTTACCATAAAAATGCAAAGCAACTGTGTAAATGAAGGGAGGAATTAAAATGCCATCATGGAAGCATCGAACTGAGAAAACTATAAAACAATTCAGACAAGAAGTGTCACTGTAAGAAGAGTATAGAAGACAGAACAGATCAGAAAAAATACTTAGAAAAATAGACTTGATAAAAGCAATGTGCAACATCAGAATAGACCTGGATCTAGCATACACTATTGCAAATAAAAAACTAAAGAGAATCAACATGGGCAGAAAAACTTAGAAGATATGCAGATAAACATAAAGGGAAAAGTACAAAATAAGCAATTCATTAATGACCCAAAAGGTTTTATAGAGAATAAGAAAACAAAGCAAAAGGAATAGAAACACAAAATAAAAAAAAAAGAAGAAGAAGAAATGGAAACATTTTGGACAAATATTTATGAAGACCCTGTGGGACATAAAAAAGATGCTGAATAGACAGTAGTAAAAGAAATAATAAGAAATTCAAATGTACAGGATATGAAATGAGACGAAGCAAATGCCATATTGAAACTGAAAAAAATAAAAATAAAAATAAGAAAAAAAACACTAACTGGAAAACTCCAGGCTCAGATGCAGTATCTAACTTTTTGCCAAAAGTATTAATATCTTTACATGGGCATTTAGCTTCGAGTAAGAACTACTTATATGTGCATCCCAAACAGATACCAGCCTGGATAACAACAGGAAAAATTATACTGTACCTTAAGAGTGAACCTAAAAGCCATCCTAAAAACTGTAGAATAATAATGTGCTTTCTGACGATGTACAAACTGTATACTGGAATTGATGCTGACCGAGTTCATAGTTATTTAGAAGAGAGCTCAATCATGGCAATAGAGCAAAAGCGTAACAAAAGAAAGTCATATAAAACCAAGGATCATTTGTTGTTAAACAGTCATTAAAGAGAACTGTAAAAGGGGGAAATCTAAGCATGGCATGGATAGATTACAAAAAAGGATGTGATTGCATCCCACATTCATGGAAAAAGAAATGCTTACAGATGTATAAGATACATTCTATATCAATCAATTACATTGCAGTGACCATGATGCAATGGCAAAACATTTTGAAGCTAAGCCATGTGATATAGGACAACTTATTATCACGAAGATAAACATTTGAAGGGAGATATTTCACAGTGAATCTTTGTTGTTACTGCTCTTTGTCTTGCCCTTAACCCAATAAGCTGTCTACTTAACAGATTAGATCATGGTTACAATTTGGTTCCAAGACAACAACAAAGTGTAAGGACTTTGAATTTTTTTTTGTGCATGACTTAAAACTATATAGTTCATCAGATGAGGAACTGAAAGCACAACTGCAAGTGGTTAAAACTTTCTCAAATGATATAAGAATGTCAGTAATTCTTGATAAATGCGCAAAACAATATTTAAAGCAGGAAAGCTGCAGAATCAAGAAGCTAGCAGTTTTGGACAAGAATGTGATATAAAGCAACTTGAGCAGGAGGGAATGTATAAATATTTTTTGGATTTGATGAAGGATTGAGAATAAAACATGAATAAAATGCAAACAAAACTCATTAAAGAATATTTTAGAAGACTTAAATTAATATTGAAAGCAGCCCTGACATCTAGCAACAAAGTCCAAGCTATAAACCAGTTTACTCTCCCCGGTCTATCTTACAGTTTTGAGTTGATTGATTGGCTCGAAAAACTATTGGATTCATTGGACAGGAAAACAAGAAAAATATTTCATGCTTATGAAATGATATATAAAAATCAGTGCACACCAAGATTATATATGCCTCACTCTGTAGAAGGTATGGGCTTCCTTGAAACTGAGAACATGTATAGATCTGCAGTTGTGGTACTGCATGCATATCTGCTGACCTCACCAGATCCAAACATAGTGAAAGTTTAAAAACACAAGGAGAAGAAATCTAAGATGACTTCCATGCTTAAGTTTAGTAGATGGTGCCATGTGGGAATAAAAATCAAACCAGAAGTGTACAAAAATCAGGCAGGAACTGAATGTTCCAGAATTAAAAGAAAGCATATAAGAGAAGGATCAGATGAGAAGGCAAGAAATGTAAAAAAGGCATAGATATTTAACAAGCACAAAAAAGTTATGGAACAACCTCATGTCAATCAGGATTTGATAGAGGCATGGTTAAGGAGAGGCAAATTTAAACCAAAAGATGAATGGTTAATATTAGTGCCTGGGATAATGGAATATGTACACATTGGTTTATAAAGCCCATTGAACATGTGAGAGAAACAGACAAATGCAGGTTCTGCAAATCAAAACTGTGCATCTTTTTGCTGAATCTGATAAACTAACGGCAGTGGGTCAGTATACTGAAAGGCATAATAATGTGACAAGTCTGCTGCATATGCGATTGCGCAAACATTAAAATACTGAAGTTCATAGGCTCATAGGTTCATAGGTGTTTACTAGGCTAACAACTACAAGAGCCTTTTTAAGCCTAGACATGCATCCCAAATCTCTGACAAGTTCTTATACCCTTGATAAGTGTAAGCATGAGCCTAGGAGATGAGCCATTTACAGGTTACCTACTTGCATTACAGACATAGGTGCCAGACCAGGGATGAATTTCCTGTTTCCCATCCAATTGTCCAAGTTGCACTTGAACTGGGTTAGGGAGGAACTGTGCTTCACATGGATAGGGAGCCTATTCCATAGACAGGGTAGTCTCTGGGATGCATACCTATCTCTCCAGCAGGTCCTATTTATATCCCAGGCAAGGTTTAAGTTTTTAGAATGGGTAATTCTGGTACTGTTTGTTTTGTGGATATGCAGGAGGTCCATAAGAGTGGGGTCTGACAATGCCCTGTATGCCAGGCATAGATCTCCCCTCAAAGGCCTGCAGGAGACAGAATACAGAGATAGGGCCTTGATGCAGTCTGCATAGGACATACTACTTACTCCTGTATTCTTTTAGTGAGGAACCTTTGTGGACATTCCAGTTGTTGGATATGCCTGGTTAGGTACATACCAAAAAGGGCATTGTACTCAGTGATAGGTCTGATGAATGCCAAATACAGTGGAACAATGACTTCCTTGGACTTAGATGCCATACCTTTGTTTATAAGTTGCACAACATTGAATGATTTCATCTCCACTGTAGAGACATGATGATCAAAGGCTAGATTACTATCTATGTGTGTGTCCCTACGTCCCTGACTACTGGGTCAACTCTAAGGGGTATGTTGTCAATATGATAGTTACCAGGGATGGATGACTTCCCAAAGGATACTATTATGCATTTCTAGACATTTAGTTTTAGTACATGGTTCTGACATGAGTTGTTTGTCTGTGTCAGCCCCTCCTGGAGAACATTTGTGTCAGTGTGGGATTCAATAACAGCTCCTAATTTGCAATCATCTGTAAATTTAGTCAGCCAGAGACCACTGACATTGGCCTTGACTTCTGATAAGTAAATGCCAAAAAGGAGTGGTCCCAGGACTGATCCCTGAGGAACTCCACTTGTGAATGGCCTCTTTGTAGAGGTGGACTCGACAATTCTAACTTCCTGGGTCCTGTCTGTGAGCCAGATGGCTTTCCACCAGATGAAATACGGGTTTGTACCTAACCTCTTGAGTTTGTCAACAATGCCCGAGTGGGGTATTGTGTCAAATACCACGGCCAGGTCAAGGTAGGCAGTTTGAATGATTTTGCTCTCATCCATTGCTTTGGTGACCTTCTCAAAGATGTCCATCAGGTTGAGTAGGCATGATCTCCCCTTGATGAAACCAAACTGGGTTGGGTCCAGTGTTTGTAGGTTTACTATATCTCTAGTGATCATTTCCATGACAATTCTTTCCATGGCTTTACATATAAGACTAGTGAGACTTATGGGTCTGTAGTTTGCAGGGTCTTTCGATCGCCCTCCTTTGTGCAGAGGGGATGACTGTTGCCTTTCTCCATTCATGAGGCATGAAGCCTGTTTAGAGGCTACAGTTAAATAATAATTCTAGAAGTAGCCAAGAAGCACAGGAAACATGAGTCACAAAACTTTATAGAAAATAATGAAGTTTATGAGACACAGGCTCACTCATTACCAAAAATTCAGAAAACAGATGCAAGAAGATCAGGTATAGCAGTCCATGAAAAGAAGATAAAAGTACTACTAATCATTGAAATTGCTACACCCAGTCATTACAGTATCTTACGTACAGAGAGACATGCAGTCATAAAATACCAGAACTTGCAAGCAGAAATGAGAGCAGTGTGGAAGAAGAATACCCAAACAGTTCTAAAAGCAATAGGAGCAATGGGCCTTATAAAAAGAATTTACAGTGGTGCTTAGATATGATATGAATGCATGTATCTTCTTGTGAATTACAGGAGTCAAGTTTGAGCATATTGTGGTGCTGTGAAGAGCACTTTTGGTTAACATCAAAGATTGAAATACTACTAGTTTCATGAACTTTAATCATACATTGACTTAGAAATTTGGTTCATTACCATTGTGGCAGTAGAAACACAAAAATCTTGGAGAAATTAAACTAGTGAAACTAAATCTGATGAAACAGTGGCACTTTAACCAATATATATTTGGCCCAGTCCCTTCAAATAACTACCCCACACCAAAATGAAATATGATGACTTTTATTAAGACTTTCTTAATCACACCTTTATTGAATAACGTTCTTAAATTTATTAATCACAACATGCACATCCATGTAACAATTTACCAGGGCAGCATATCCTGCTCACCCTGCCTCAAAATAAGCAGCGTTAGCTCAACCACTCGCTTACTCTCAATTATCAAAGCAGCAGACCACTGCTCATTTTCATTCTCAACTAACCCCCATGAATCCAAAGCACAACACCAGAGGGGAAACAGAAGAGGGACAAGCCTGCCCCTCTTCTCTGTTTAACTGACTAAGCCACATAAGCAATAACCAAATCCTTGATGCTATAAAAAGAGGTTGGGAGGGCAGCAAGTTCATGCCTAAATCTGAACTCCCAACTCAGCTACACTCACATAAAACCACCTTAGCCCCTCCTTACACTTACTTAACTTCCTCCACAGCACTCATCCATCCAAACTTAACCCTTCCTTACCCACTACTCTACGTAGACTCTTCCCACTTCCTACTCAGCCCTAACATCTCCCCAACCTTTAGTCCCCCTTTGCGGCTTTGCCCAGTTTTCCTCTAACCATCTAACAACTTAAATTGTCTCTGGACAAATTAGTTTGCTCCCAAACCTCATTTAGTATATAACTCTGCCAAAGGTAAGTCAATTATAGTCTGTATGGTGTAGAAGTATTTCAAAACAAATAAAATAAGCAAAAGGTAATTTCAGCAGAACATGCATTTAGTTCTTTAGTAAGCTCTATGGCTATAAGGCAATTTGATAGCAGGTAAAGGTTACTGAAGTCTTTTTAGTATTTTTTTAAGATAATTCATGTTAAATGTACATTGCTTATTTATTCTCTGTTCATAATAATATTTACTGATATTTACTGTTTTGTTTTCTTTAATGAGATAGCTCACTGGGTCTGAGACTGATATAATGGGCTTAAATCCCACCTCATTGGTGACTGATGGATGTAAACACTGTGAAGTACAGGGTCTTTGGAGCCTGAATCTACACAACTGACTCATATTATGTATACAGGGGTGATTGTCCTTAATGTTTATGGGAAGTGCTTTCTGTTATGGTCGATACTGATCATACCCAAATAAGATTTACACCTCCAGCTACAGGAATTGGCCATAATCACTGACTCAGTTATATTTCACCAGCCCCAGGCTGAGCCCATTGCTTACTGCTGCAAACTTACCAGTTATAACTGAGACTTGACCAAACAATTTTCTCATGCACACATGATCACAATGTTTCCCAGAGGGGAGACTGACACTGCTCAAGAGACAAAACCTCTTTTCTGTATTCACAGTACAAGCTGCACCAGTTTACTAAGATTTTAAGTTTCTGAAAACACTTCCGTTTGAGCCAAACAACATTAAATTATAATTTCTACTCTCCAAACAGGCTTTCTTCAAAAAGGCCACATACTAGCAAGAGAATAATAGATGTGAAATTATCTGACTTTAATAAAATAAGAAACCAGTGACAATCATTTATAAATTTACAAATTAAAATTCTTTAGTTTTCGAAAATATATGATTATACAAAGAAGACAGCATTATAGCTGCAAATGGAAAAGGAAATATTTCCTATGGCTAGATTGATAACAGAAAAAAATCCAACTGAACCTTTTGTTGTTATTTCCACTTAATCGTTTTATATGACTGAAGCATCAGTATTAAAATAAAGTCTAATGAGCCTATGACTGAGAAATCTATGGTTTACCTTTTTTTCATAAGTTAGAATATTACTCAGTCTAAATAACAGTTCCAGCCAAACAGAAGAGAAGGAGAGTGGTAGACACGGTGAAGTATAATCCATGCAGGTTAGACAGATTTCAAAGTCAGATAGCAGTATGAGAAAAGAGATGAAAAAAGAACAGCAGCTCTGGATTAGTAGACTCAATGAAATTTAGAGAGATTTTCAAGTTTACACTGCAATTACAAAGATAATGAAATGGGCTACTGAATCTAAGGTGCAGTAAAGATAACAGAGGTTATATAGATTTCAGCCATAAATGAAATCTGTTTTTCCTTTTAAAACAAGATGATAGAATGTGCAGAAAGCTCTATTCCATGATAACGGAATTCAGTTTGTTAAGGAAACAATGATCATAGAAGGTATAGACATTTGCATATTATTTATATGAACAGTTATAAATCTAATTAAACAATTATTTACTTTTCTGAATCCAAGAAAACAAACATGATTTGTAATTTCACTTTTAGACTTCGTGTGTTTTCTTGAGAAGCCTTCAGTAGCTTAACTTTGAAGAAAAAGCATATTTCTGATATCAGAGTAAATTTCCACTGGTGTTATGCCCCCTGTTTTGGCGGGAGTTTCTTCTTCCACCAGTGTTTCTGTGACACGGGAGATATTGTATGTATGTATGTATGTATGTATGTATGTATGTATAATTATTTACTTGCCTGTGATGCTTGAAGACTGGAAAACTGTTGGTTCTAATACCACACCAGGCAGTGGGAATAATTTCCAATACTGAGACATACATACATACATACATGCAGATATTTCAGACACAGGCATTAATGCCCTTCTAGTCTGCCAATATACCAAAACACTTGTTCGAATAATAAGTGTCCATGTTATTCTTAAAAATATCTAAACTAGTACTTGCTTTAATGCAATCTGGTAGTCTGTTCCATGCATCAACTGCTCTCTCGGAGAACTAATTAGTACACTTCTCATTCCTATCGAATCTTCTACATAGGTTATCTGATGATTCTCTACTACTTTTTGATAACCCCAAACATTTCCAGAGGTAATTGTCTCTAAATGTCCTATATACCTGAATAAGATTTCCTCTTAGATATCTATTAGAGACACTGTACAAGTTCAGATATTTTAGACTTTCATAATAAGTTAAATTTTCACATCCATGAATTTTCTTGGTATATTTCTGATGTACTCTTTCCAGTTTACTCATGCTTGTTTTCTTATAAGGTTTCCATATTGTTATTCCAGGGTTCCTATCATGTAGTTGAACTTTTACAAGTTCAAACCTCATATGGTCTAGACCATAAGTTCGAATTTGTAAAATTTTGAGCTTTTCAATGGAAATCCCCATAAGAAGAGGTTTTCATTTTGTTCAATGGGGTGCGAACCCTGAGTTGGTATATTTAAGTAGTGGGCAGTGTGGAGGGCACAGCCCCCCACATGGGAGGTGCAGGGGGGCTTGTCCCTCTGCTTAAAACAGTTTACTTTGTTTTCCATTTTTTTATTTTTATCCATAGTCAAAGTTTTGTAACTTCGAACGTAATGGTTTGCACATTACGTGTTCGAAGTTATAAGACTTTGACTATGTGATATACACCCATTATTCCATACTCAATTTTGGGTCTAATGTAACTAACAAGCAATGACCTCAACATTTCTGATTTCCTAGACTTTATAAATCTTTTTTATATAACCTACAGTTCTATAACTATAATTAACCAATTGGTTGATATGATTAGAAAAACCTCAAAGCTGGATCTACCCATATACCCAGGTCCTTAAATGAATCTACAGTTTCAATCACTGTGTGCTCTATTAAATATTTACCTTTCAGTTTATGTCTCCCAAATATCATATACTTAGTTTTTGATGTATTTATCACTACATTATTCTCTTGTGCCTCAATGGTCAATTTAGTCAAGTTCTTTTGCAGGCATGCCTTATCTGTAATCAATTTACCCAATTTCAGGTAATCTGGATATAGACTGTACAACACCTCACCTGAAAATGTTAGGTCTGACAGATACAATCTAAACAAGTAAGGGCCTAGGACAGATCCCTGTGGGACACCCCCACTGTAACCAAGAATTTTACCTGTCCAATTGCTGTATGATACTTTCCATGTTCTATTTGTAAGCCATGCAGCTGTCCATCTTATCGAGTGCATTGATACCTAGTAGTTCTAATTTATTGATCAGTGTTATCTGTATGACCCTGTCAAATGTTGAAGTTAAATCTATATAAATTACATCACAGCAAAATTTTTCTTTCATAGCTGTCATTATATTGTTATAGAACATCATGTTACAGGTGGCAATAGATCTGTTTTCAACATATGCATGATAAGTCCCAACCTATCCATTTCTGACAAAAACATCCAATGTTGCCTTCTCCATTATTTTTCCGAAACAGAGACTTAAGGGTGTATATAACTCTGGGTTTGTCCTACTCTTCTTTCCATTAAAGACAGGTTTAATAAGTGCATGTCTCCAATACTGAAGAATCTCCCCATATTTATATGACCTAGTAAATAATAAATATAATGATACTGTATGTTCTTGCTGAAATGTTCTCAGGTCATTACTTTTAATTCCATCTCCTCCCTGTGCTTTGTTTGGATCCAGTTTGAGCAGTTCTTTTTCAATATAAACTAATTTCATTCCAGTATCTGATGTTACCTGGACATCACTAGGACAACTTCTCACCCCCTTTGTGGAGCCAGACTGTTTTGTATAAGATTTTGCAAATGTATAATCTGTTATGTCTGAGAATAAATTTTAGAATCTACACACAGTTTATCAGTTTTATGTCTTTACTCCTCCCACGTCTTATGTATCTAAAATGGTTTCATATTATGCTCAATATCTTTATATAATGGTTAATTTGTTTGTCCAGCTTCTTTATTTCAGTTTTCAAAGTTGTAGTTTGACCTTTCTTCCATTTCTTATAATTCTTGTCTCTCACCTTAATGACATATCTTGTTCTTATGGAAATATATCCCCCTGACAATGTATGCCTAGATTGTGATGTTAAACATTTTTTTTGATTGTTTGCACTCAAACAATTTTGCTTTCAAAATTCTCCACATTCCATCTGCAATATTTCCACTGAACACATCCCTCCAGTTAGTTTTGCATAGTGACTGCCTTGCTTTCATATAATCTGTAATTAATATGATGTGCATTGGCTTAGATTTCAGTTTGGCAGAATTATCTAGCAACCAATTATCCTTAATAACTCCATGATCACTGCACATCAATGGTGGTAAGACTTGACTTGAAGTAAAAATAATTTCTTTAGGAACACAAACAATGTTTAGTATGTTCCATTCTTTGGTAGGTTTTTTTTACAGTCTGAAGCAACTGTTGTTCCTGAACATACATTGTGAATAATTTCCTCACTATTGTTGTTGAATCAATATTATTCCCAGTCTGTTTCTGATAAATTTTAGTCCCCAGCTAATATTATTCTTCCCTCCTGTGTTTCATGCAAGAAATGTATGACTTCCTCTAGGTCATTAGGACTTGATTTTAGCGGTCTGTACAGTCAAGTAATTGTTATATATCCTAGGGCTGTCTTTATTGGCACAACTACACAGTTTATACTATTGGTGTTATTACTAAACATGTAATAATCAGAGGTCTCATAATTATCTTTAATCCCAATCATAACCCCTCCACCTCAGTATTTGTTAGAATGTCTGCTACAGTAAAAAGATTTATACCCTGACAGAACTGGTTTCCAGTCATAGTTCTTTAACCATGCTTCACAAACAATAAATATATCTATTTTGTGGGAACGTAGTAAATGTTCCAATGAAAAATGCTATAATTAGTGCTCCTAGTATTAATAACCATCAGACATGCATCAACTGTTGCTGTCTGTGAACTGTTAAACTTTTTACCTGGCAAAAATCTGGCCTAATATTTGTCAAATATTGCAAAATATCTGCTGCAAAGATTCTCCTCCCTGATCTTGACAAATGCATGCCATCCTGTCTGGACACGTGTGCTCAAAACTAGGCTTGGATGCTCTACACATTTTCAGTTTTTAAAACGGGGCATTTTTTCCATGTAGGTATTTACCCAAAAAATGTTTTCATTCACTGTGACCTGACTATTTATTATTTATTTGACATTTGTTAACCAGGTTAGTCCAACTGAGCTAGAAGCCCATTTTCAGTGGAGACCTGAGGAGAAAAGCTCCAGAGAATTATATATTAGAATTAACAGAGCATAGAAAAATGCAATTTAAGTTATACAATATAGTAAAAGTAAAAAGAAAAAAAAGTACAACATGGAATATCCACAGAAAGATAACCAAAATACAGCAACAATAAAACAAAATAGAATGAGATCAATGCAACAGAAAATCTGACAATATCAAATATATATATATATAGTATGTAGTTTAAAATGAGGCCTGGAATATGCAATATAAAAAGAGGGTTGGAGTCAATGTACCATAAAAGTGTCAGTAACTCCAAAAACAGATAAAGTACATACAGAGTAACATAGTTTTAGCTGTAGTGGATGCATAGTAGTCACACTACTACATGAGTATAACTACTTGAAATTGACAGAAAGGCAGATTTTTATGAAAATAATCATAAAAATTATTAATTAAAACTATCTTTTCTATATTTGATTTGTGATTTGTGAAAAGTACATCCTAACACCAGTACAAGTCTAAGAGGGCTAAGTTCCTTACTAACAGTCAGAGAGTCTTGGCGGCTGAGATAATTTGCAATGGCATGAATAAAATCAGATTCATACTTCCTTATATTAAGGCACGCCAAGGCTTGTCTCACATATTCTCATTTTTGCTCCTAGCAAACATAACACTATTCAATGTTCATTATCTTCTCTGCAAATGTTAGTATCAGTTCCTGCAATAACTAAATCTCCAATTACAAGAATATCTTTTCTGTCCAGATCTGAAGAATCTTCAGCTTCTAATACAATAATATTTGCTCTATCAGTTGTTACAAAGAAATTATTTTCATCACCATTAATGTTATTAATCCCACTGTTTTCACTGCATGTTAAATTTGCAAGCATACAATTCTCATCCAGCTGGCTTTGTACATCCACAGCTTGAGCCATGTAGTCAACATCTGTCTTTCTCTTCTTTTTTTTCTTACAATAATGTTCTTCAGTCCTTCCACATTAAATTTTGATTTCTTCCTTTTCACCTGCCCCTTGCCTCTTTTTTCTTCTCTTTTGGAAAAATTATGCCTTTTTCTGTTGACTGAAGTTTTTCTGATAGAAAAATGTTATTATTCCCTGTAATCTGTGTGTTGCATAACAAAGCAGTGTCCTTTTTAGTACATATTCTCTTTACTTTACAGCCATTCATCAGTTTCTTTTTCTTGCTTATTTGTTGTGAACTTCTGCATCATAACAGAGTGTGCTTCACTCCTGCGTGTGTCATCCTTTATATGAGTTGTTGAACCAAAGACCAATCTGCATGATTTAGTGGTACCACAGGCAGATGTAAAAGCATGTAACAGCACTTACTGAAGATAATAGGGGTTGTTTTATTTATAAACATTTCTTCATTTATACTTATTTACATTAATTATGTATCCACATTCATAACATATATCTTGTCATGTCTTTCTATATTTCTAAACGTTAACATATAATCTATAAAGAAAAAAAACAAATATTTCCATTCTTCATCATTTCAAAAAAAAGCACACACACACGCACGCACGCACGCACGCACGCACGCACACACACACACACACACACACACACACACACACACACACACACACACACACACACACACACACATAGAGCCAAACAAAAATATTTTTCATTTTATTTATATTTTTCTATTTATTTGTTGCATTTGTTTACCAGGATTGCCCAAGTGGGCAATGCGAGATCCATTTTCAGCAGAGAACCAGGGAAAAAAGCTTCAAAAGCAAAAAACATTTTATAAGTACATCATAGCTGGACTAACATGATAATTAGACAAAAGAGATAAATTTTACAATACAAATCATCCAGGAAATGTCAAAAGCAGTTTACTATCAGAGAGTCCTAAAGCAGCTTCAATGCCTTTGAAGCAAAAATAGTAATGCTTTGATCAATAGAAATGCAGATGAAGTAGGGGCTTTTCTGGAGGAAGGGAACATGAAAGTAAAATAAAGAGCAGAAGATGTACTTAGAGTAGACTAGTCATAACAGATGGTAAAAATGAAAGAGGAATATGTAAGAAGAATGTGCAGATAACATAGTAGTTAGCCATCCAGTTGGAATATTGACACAGTGTAGCATTTAGATAAGCATGGAGGCTTCTCTTAAAATTCAGCTTATCTTCTATCTCCCTAAGTGAGGCATGTATTGCATGGCATTCCATATATTGGAGATATAAAAGAAGAGCATTCCCTGATGAATTCCTGGACTCAAGTTTGTTGAACATGGAATTTATCTTTAAGATCAGAGATGGGATCTGTAAGTCAAATTAGCAGTGAATTTCTCGATTTTATTGTAATATTTTTCAAGTTTCTAGCAGGATATTTTGTAGGCTGGTAAGGACAGGGGAAGTGTATAGATGTGCTAGTAGGAAATAAGCATGCATAGTAGATTTCTGACCTAGGCTAGTGAGAAATGGCTTGGATCTGCATAGGAGTCCAAGCGTTTGGCGAGCTTTCCTTATGACATTATGTATGTAAATATCATATCTGAGCTTTTTACCAGCTGTTACACCAAGCAACTTGGTGTTGGAAACCTGCTCAAGTCTAATGTTTTGAGCAGAGTAAATAGTAAAACTGTTTGGGTTTTGGGAACTGGCTTTAGAAAGGAACAGCATCAGTTTAGGTTTTTAGCATTAAATTTAAGGTGAATGTTATGTATCTACTGTTCTACTGCTGAACAGGATTCCTATGTAATGGCCTGTAGCTGACTCAAGGTGGGGGAAGAGCAAAACATTACATCATCAGCTACATATTGAATCATTGTGGATATGATGATGTAACAGGGTAATGCTTATTTATGTATATGTTGAACAGCAGTGGTCGGGTAGAAAGGAGGAACATGTGTTTTGCCGCCTTGGTACTTCAGTGCAATTGCTGAGGTAGTTCTTGAACCATGATAATATTGTGTGAGATAAGTTAAAGTCTGCTAGGGTTTGAATCAGTGTTGGGTGTGAAACACTGATGAATGTTTGTAGAGATAAAAAAATATATCTAAGACTTGTTTGCCAGCATTATGATATTGGTTGACAACATGTAGAAACTAAAGCAGAGCAAAAGTGGTACAATGGTGGGGACAGAATACTGTTGGCTAGATGAAAGAAGATTATTGTTGAGTAGCAGAATATGAATGTGGTCACAATGTTCCAGGATGTTTGAAAGAGGAGGATCACTAGTTACCTAGGTCAGTAGACTTTCTCTCTTATGTAGTGGTAAAATGTACAATTGTTTCCATATTTCAGGAACATATGACTTGATAATTGATTAATTTATGAGAACAGAGACTGGAAATGCTAAGACCTCAGCTGCTACTTTGATGTACTCTTCTGGCAAGTTATCAGATGTTAAAGTAGCTTATTTCACTTTAAGGTGGAGATTTTTGATGGAGAAGTAGGAATGTTTTTCAGTATAAAAGTATTTGTTTGAGGTGGACTTTTAGGCCTATCATAGTAGGGTTGAGAAATTGTGGATCGACCTCGTGTGGTTGTTGTGTTGATGAAGTGGGAGTAAAATGAGATTGCTATAGTGCTATTGGTATAATTTGGCATGGGACTAGGTTGGGTTATTCTTCCAGGGTGAAAGAAGTCGTTCATGGTGGACCAGAAAGGTTTTGGATTGCTCTGGGAAGTGTTCTGAATGTTTGCATTCTAATATTTTGTCCTTTTGTGAAGGACTTTTATTTGGTTCCATACAGAGCAGTAGGTCTGGCAGGCTGAAAGAATTTTGTCATTCTGCCAGATCTTCCAAGCTTTTCCTCTAAGTCTTATGACTTGTTCAGTGGCATTCGTTATCCAGGGTGCATATGTATTTTGTCCATATGTGTGTTTTCCTTAGTGGTATTTGTTCATTTAATAAGTTTAAAAAGATATGATTAAAGGTGGTAGTAGCTTTGTCTAAGAGTATCTGTTTTAAGCAGTGCCAGATAACCTGATGAATACATTGTAGAGTTAGCATTGTAGTTACTAAGGTTTCTAACTAAATGATGGTGATGACAATTCTAAGCCAGCATATACTATTCTTTAAAATGTCTTTATATATTACCACCCTTTTCCACAGCCATCATTTTATTTCATCTAGCACATCTTTACCTTCTCTGTTTTTATTATAGAGTAACTTTCAATATCTTTTTCTCATAATATCCATATAGCTACAATATTTGTCCCATTTTTTTAAATTTCACTTTCTTTCTTTCAAATATTTTCAATAGTATATCATGTACACTATTATATTTGTAATTCCTTTCCAGTTATATTCACATTTTCCCAAAAGAATAGAGTTTTTGCAGTCTAAAACCCATTTTTGTTTCTTCTACATTCCACTCATCACATTTTATTTTGTCTGATACCTTATATTTAATATTACTTTAAACTGATAGCTTGTACAGAAAAACTCTGTAAAGGGAATCCCCTGCTTCATAAAAATTCCCAAACATTTTCCTTTTACTCTTTATAGTACTTTTAACAACTCCTTAAATTGGATTTATATTATTGAGTTTCAGAAACAAGAAATTCATATGGCTGAGACCATATGTTTGAGTTTCTGAAAACTCAAATAAAAAAAAAAGACTATGGGGGAATTCAGTAAAGCTAACACAGCTATTTTATGTGTGTTCCTGATGCAGCAGGATGCGAACATGGGTGCAGCGAGTTTTAGATTCAGTAAACTCCATGTAGAGGCATGCAGTCATGCACATTTAAGTGCAATGCTGGAAACTTTTGTAGAATGCACATTTCAGTATAAGTAGCTGAAATGTATGCTAATGAAATGAAACAACAAAATGGAGGAATCCATCTTAGTTTTAGCACTTGAATTTGCTTATTCGTGCTCAGCACTTCTTCAGAACTTGTTAACACTAAATAAGCTACAAATTACTACAGCACTCAACTTCCTCTTTATGTACCTCTTTTTGTACTTACTTTCCTCACTTGCTTAGAGAAAAAACAGCTCTTATACTCACTTTCCTCACTTGTCTAGAGGAAAGTAGTTTTTTATTCAGGCATATCCAAGGATCAGCTCCCAGTGTTCTCTCCTGTCTATCTGATGAATCTGGGCATCTTGCGGCAATGTAGCAATTGCCTCATGTACACAGACAACCCTCTCCTCCTACCACCCAACACCACAACCTGTTTGAGATGCACTTATCTAGCCAATGGAGGTAAAGCTCTCTCCAACCAAGACTAAACTTGACAGTCAAGACGAGAAGGTAAGCACTTGCACCACACCACACTCATCACATAGTCCCACTAAACCTACACCACCAAAATCCACACATAGAAACGCAAAAACATACACGGAGGTTCTCAATAATAATCTGCTCAAGCAACAGAGACCTCCAAAGCAGAAACGCAAGCAATCTCCACCTCCCAACACAACCCAAATGACACATAGCCCACAGACTCAGCGTGCCAATAAACCACAGCCCATAAGGCAAAACAGTGTACCCAACACACTAGTCATAGCTGACTCTATAGTCAGGCACACTGATGTTCCACTCACCAGACTAAACAAGAAGAAGGTTACTGTCAGCTGCCTGTCGGGTGCCAGGATCCTCCACATAACCCACGCACTCAGGTCACTCCACAACAGGTACAAATATGATTCTGTCATTGTCCATGTTGGTGTGAATGACCTGAGACATACCTCCCTGGACTACATGAAAAGAGACATGGACAAGCTCTCTGATCCTGTAGCCCAGGCAGGTATAACCCTAGCCATGAGTAGCATCCTGCCATCGCTCAGAATGATACCTCAGTACGAGGACAAAATGATTGACTTCAACAATTGGATACGTTTCTGGTGTCATTCTAAGGGGATCCAGTATCTGTCTGCCTGGGAAGGCATGGTCGACAGACCACAATGCTTTGCCAGAGATGACTTACACCTGTCGCCCCTGGGATTCCGGATACTGGCTAAGGGTCTTGCCGCCCCTATAGTGCCTTTTTAGGCAAGGTTCTAATGACAAATTCACCACGTAACAGGAACAGGCAAGCAAAAACTTAGGTAATGCTACTCAATGCTAGAAGTCTAAAATCTCAAAATGCACTCACTCGAGGCACTCCTTAAAATGGAGAATATCGATATCTGTGCAGTGACTGAGACCTGGTTCAAGGCTCTAGAGAGCACCCCTGCATTACCAGGCTATAACTCATACCACACTTTTCGGCCATCTAACCTGGACCAGATCACCAAAGGTGGAGGTGTGTCCATATTCATTAAGGATATCCACACCTCCAGGCTAGTTGCGCAGCATAATGCATCTGAGGTTATCCAAGTGCAACTAACTTTGGGGAAAACTGCAATTCAAATTGTAGTTTGCAACAGATCCCCCACCATGCCCCAGGATTCCCACTCCTCTTTTCTTGGTATACTGGAAAATATCAGGGTTCAACCAAACACCGTAATAATGGGAGATTTCAACTACCCCACCATTAACTGGGAAAACTACTCATGTACCAACTCCTTCGATCAACACTTTCTGGAATTCATAAATTCCAATGGCCTGGATCAACTTATCCACACCTCCTCAGGGGCAACAATATCCTAGACCTAGTCATTACCAGCATGAGTGACCAGTGTTACACACCTGAAGTCAACTCCTCATAGGTCAGATCCAACCATAAGCTAATCATCTTAGATATCCGCATCCCGCCTCCACCCACCATTAGGAAAACCATGGTAAAAAATTTCTCCAAAGCCAGCTTCATGCTTCTTAAGACAGAAGTGTTGAACTTCATGACACCCATGCAGATGGACAATACAGTTATGACTGCTGAATCCTATGTAAATGCACTCTATAAGCACTTATATGAGTGCATGGATCATGCTATCCCAAACAGAACCAACATGCTATCCTCCAAAAAAAAGAAGCCAATCTGATGGTCCCCTGTCATAAACAAACTCTACAACAGAAGGAAGAAGATGTTGCAAAATAGAGTAAAATCCCATGAGTGGAGGAGCTACCTGGTCAACCTCAGTAAGAAGCTGAGATCCCTTATAAGATCCTCCAAAGCTAGCTATGAAAACAAAATTGTCACTGATTCTAAGGGCAGCCACAAAGCATTCTATAGCTATGTCAAGAATCTCAATGGCAACACCCAGATCTGCTCTGAGTTGCAGCACAATGACATGAAAATTACAGAACCAACTGATATTGCCAACATCCTGGCAGATAGGTTCAGTGCTAACTTTACTCCCCTCTCACCCCCTATATGGCACATATCTATACAGGAAAAATGCAGGGTCCATGTAATCACATCTATGCAGGTAAAAGCTGCACTCTCTAAAACCAAAAAAACAGCATCTGTGGGACCAGACGACATCCCAGGCTGCGTTTTACATGAACTTCAGAATGAACTGGCTCCCCACCTAAGCACCATGTTCAATCATAGTCTCACGTCAGGCTTTGTGCCCACTGAATGGCACACAGCAACGGTTATCCCACCCCACAAAGGGGGAGCCACCACTGATCCTGGGAACTATCGCCCTTTTAGTCTGATGAGCCTGGTCTGCAAGACCGTGGACCATATCATCATGGAACTCATAAACAAAGACATGGAAAATCTCCAAACTCTGGACCCCACCCAGTTCAGGTTTGTGAAAGACAGATCATGCCTTCTGAACCTGATTGACTTCTTTGAGGTAGTCACCAAAGCTGTAGACCAGGGTAAGGTGGTTTACACATCCTATCTTGACCTCGCCAAGGCTTTCGATACCATCCCCCATTCTGGAATTATAGATAAACTCACTAAACTAGGTATAAATCCCTACATCACAAGATGGGTTGCCAACTGGCTCACTGACAGAACCCACACTGTAAAGGTTGCAGACTCCAAATCTGACTTCAAACCAGTGACAAGTGGGGTACCACAGGGTTCAGTCCTGGGACCTCACCTGTTTGGTATCTACTTCTCTGAAGTACAGGCTAACACAGAAGGCCTCTGGCTAACGACGTTCCCAGATGATGCAAACTAGGAGCCATTGTCGAGTCCCCAAATGATGTGGACATCCTACAGAAGGGCCTCACTGAGACAGATGCCTGGTGTCAGAGGCATGGCTTCAAGCCCAATGCCAAAAAGTGCATTGTCATTCCCTTTGGTAAAAACTCTGTACCCATGAATTACCACATAAATGGCAGTCTACTTAATGCCGAATGTGTGATAAGAGACCTTAGGACCCAGGTGGACAGTAGTCTCTCCTTTGATAATCACATCACCACAATAGTCAGGAAATCCTTTTATGTGGCACACTTCATCAAAAAAGGGTTCTCATCCAGGAAAAAAAAAGTCATTGTTCCCCTCTTCTCAGCACTCATTAGACCCATTATAGAGTACAATGCCCCTTTTGGAATGTACCTCACAAGACATCTGCAGCAGCTGGAAAGGCCAGAGAAGTAACTCACAAAGAGGATTACTGGCCTCAAACAGATGCTCTACACTGACTGTCTCAAAAAACTCCAGCTTTACTCTGTAGCATATCACCTACTTTGAGGAGATCTCTGCCTAACATATAAAGCTATGTTAAACACAGAGCCATTGGACATGCTACACCTAAAGAAATCCCAATCCCACTGAGCTACATGCTCTAGGAACCTAAACCTTGTCACCACAATAAACAAGACATGCTGGAGGGATAGAATCCTGTCCCAGAGACTTCCTATACTCTGGAACAAGCTACCCATCTATGTCAAGCAAAGTTCCTCATTAGCACTCTTCAAGAAAAATCTTGAGTGGATGGGAAATAGGAAATACACCCCAGGGATCACTTCCGTGGCTCTGCTCGATAGGGGCACAAGGAAATTAACTTTCTTGTGTGGCGTAAGCCAGGGAACCTTATTGACTAGGCTTACTTAGGCCCTTGGGCCAATAGCCTAGTACCTAACTATGAACCTATGAACCTATGAACCATGTGGACTCTGTGTCCATGTTGGTAGTCTATGCAGACCCAGAAGCAAGGGCATGTAAAAGTCCAGAAATATGGACAGAAAGACCATGAAAAGGTAACAACACATATATAATGGGCAATGTATGCAATGTGGATGTCCAAAAGCTTCAGGGGGGTGTCAGATTGTTATACATTTAAAATTATTTTAACCACATTCTTGCACAGTGTGCTACTTGCCACAACAGGTATTAAATATGAATAACATAAACATCATGGAAAAGAGGAATATAAGGTAGTGTCACAATAGGTAGAGTAATACCCTGCATTGTGTCTTTAAAATCATGCTTCCTTGCTGTTGCCCAACTTACATGGCTGCTAACCATGTAGATTCGAGGTTGTCAGCACGGTTATTATGCAAATAAGTGCACAGATCAGTGGATTTGTTGAATCACAAAAAGCAGGAACTGTGTAGGGATGTTCATTTCGTGTAAGCTCCTACATGGTGTTTACATTTCTCATGGATGTTTATGACATCAGTGGGGTCTGTCAGGTAACTTTGTTGTATTTCTGGGTGTTTTACACATATTTGCACAGTGTGACATTTTGTGCAAATGGTTATAGTGATGCATACATGTTTGTGCGACCTGACCACCCACGTATTAGACATGAGCTAGACATCGAAAAATAGAAACTGGATGCCTTCAATCAATATTGCAGAGCACTGCTGGGCATTGCACAAATCTAAATGGAGCTGGGCTCTTCTCATTTCCTCCAGTTATGGAACTATGCATAGCTACTCCTGTGGCAACAGATGTTAGGTATTGGACTGGAGTGCAGATGTTTCTGCATGCAAGTACAGAGTATGGCAACTTTTCTCATACTGTTCTGACATTGGAGCCTATAGAAATGAAGTGTAATTAGCATTTTTGTATGTTTCATGACAACAGGGATGGAAATATAAAGTTTTTATACCTTACCTTAGTTATTTACTGCTGCACTCTGGTGTGCAATGGTGCACACAGCGCACTACTGTGCACTGAAGCAGGACCTTTAAATCATGCTAATTATATCCTAAGCAGGTGAATTCCATATCCTACATGGACATGGTTGACCTACTAAAGAAATGTATAACGTATGCATATAACCTACATTCTTTTTTCCCTTGATACTTCAACACCATTGGAGTCGAGAACTGGAACTTTAACTGAGATAATGCTAGGGACTTCTGCAGCTATTCTACATCTACATGTGTTAGAGACCGAAGTTAAAGCTGCTGATGCTGCTGACAATAGGCCTAGGCTGAGAAGGAAAACAGTGTTCAGGCCCAGGGTAACCTTCCAGGTGCTACATGAGCTGGAGATTGTAGAACACTACAGGGTGGGCAGGGACATATTACAAGAACTCTGTAAGCTCTGCAACCTTCTCCTCAAAGCCAGAGCCAACTGAGGGGAACCCATGCCATTGGAAACTAAGGTATGTGTACCCCTTAGGATATAAGCTACAGGTACTTTTCTAAGACAAACTGGTACATGATGGAAGTGTCATAGACATCAGCATCCAGGATTCTCCACCAGTTCATGGATGCTATGCTTCTACATGCCAGTGAGCACATATAATTTCCCCTTACTGAGGAGAAGGCCAGCAATATGCAATGGTTCTACCATGTAGCGCACTACCCCAAAATACTGGGTTTCATAGACTGAACTCATGTACACATTAAGGCACCACCTGGTGAGTAGGTGAGTAGGGTAGAATATACATTTACCATAAGGGCTACCACCCCATCAACTGCCAAGTTATGTGTAATGCCCAGGGGATTATCTTGAATATGTGTGCTGGCAACCCTGCCAGTTATCATGACTCCCATGTCTGGCACACATCACAGCTGTACCAGATGTTTGCTAGGGGGACATCCCACAGATCCCTTTACTGGGGGCTGCTGGCTACAGCCTGGAACTGTGGATGATGGCACCCATCAGAAGTGCACACACACCCATGAAAGAATGCCATAATGAGGCACATGCACAAACTAGGAACCAGACATATCCAGTGGAGCCTTGCAGTATACTCCATGCACATGTACACAAATATTTAGTGCGTGCTATGCTCCACAAGCTGATCCTGCAGAAACAGCTGCAGCAGGATCAGCAAGGGGAAGGGATTCACATCCCCCACCACTGTCTAGGTCACCACAGTCACAGGAGGACTCTGGGAGGAATCCCAAGCTGCTGTCCCTGTAGGCAGACATCGGTGCGTCCTACTCACATACAAACATGAAAAATGATGACAGGCAACTCACATGACCTGTGTCTATCCATGTATTGGCTATGTACTGCTTGCTTCAGACAGAGTCGGCCCTGAACTACAGTTGTGTCAACCACTGCATTTGTAAGGTAGGCCCTTAACCTACAGTGTTGTCTTATAGAGTTGTATGACATATCCATTGTATCTATGAACTTGGTGCAGTATGCAAGTAAATAGTGGTGTATTTGTACAGAAAAATTAAATAATGTGACTAATATCACTATTTTACTGGTATGTGTCCATTTTTAATTTGTAGACCTCATGCATGAAACTGTCATACAGTCCTATTGCAGCAGATTAGAGGTACAACAATCAAGACAGAAGTTAGAAATTATGGCTACAAATTGCAGTGTCTGACTTTAGACATGTCTGTATCTTAATAGCAGATGTGGATTGTTTTCCCATCCCCCAAAACAGGGGTGTCCCCTTGTAACTGCCATAACAGTGAGTCATCTATGCTTCCCCCAAATCAATGGTAAATGGTTGTTTGTCACAATTATTATTACCCCACATTTCCAGGAGAATACTGTAGATTTGAACACACATAGTATGTGTTAGGTAACTCATGTAGAAAACTGTACAAAGTTATGCAGAGGATTTTGATATTAATGAACCTTGTTCTGGCAAGCTGTTTCTGTGGTCAAAAGGACTAAGGCAGGCATCCTGCCTGATGAAGTTGTAATACTGTTGAGGGTTTGAATCCTGATATAAGTGGAGGTTTTAGTTGTGTACTAGCAATAGGTTGTGTTTTACAGACTGTGACTCTGTGTCCCATACTGTTATCAACTTTGTCTTAATTCCACATTTGCGTGATGCACCACATCTTAAGAACCTATTTCATAAGACTTAGCCAGTTTGCATGGAGCACAGCAGTGCTGAAATAGGATTTATATCTGACTGCCAATGACAGGCACCGAATACATTCAATCAATGACATTAGTAATCAGGAAATACCTGCCTGGATCAGGGATAGGAGTGGGCTGTAGTAACAGGTATATATTACCTAATACTAAGACTCAGATGTAAGCAATGCGCCTCATTTTTGTGCACTGCTTACCTACATGCAAACAGTACAAAAGAAGGTAAAGGCACATGCATGTACACTTAGTTAACTATATCACAAATCCAGTGTTTCTCATGTTAAAGCTCTTTTTCTCTCTCTCTCTGTATGTATTTATATATAGGTTCATAGGTTCATACTAGGCTATCTGCCCTAGGGCATTTATAAGCCTAGCCAGAATGTGTTTAACTTTCGCCACCCATTTTAAATTTATTTTGCTATGCCCTTTTTCGAGGTTAGTATACTGTGCCTCTGTCTAACAGTGACACAGAAATGATCTCCCATCCACTCATCAAGATTCCTCTTGAAGAGAGTCAATGAGGGACTCTGCCTAACCTGGACTGGGATTTTATTCCAGAGTGAAGGGAGCCTCTGGGTTATGAATCTGTCCCTCCAGCATGTCCTATTTATTTCAGTGTTGAGGTTCAAGTCTCTCGAGCGTGTAGCTTGATGGGATTTGGATTTTCTGAGGTGCAGCATGTCCATTAATTCCGGGTTGGACATGACTTTATACGTCAGGCACAGATCGCCTCTGAACAGGCGGTATGCCACTGAGTAGAGCTGGAGTTTCTTTAACCGGGCAGCATATGGCATCTGTTTGAGCCCTTTGATCCTCTTGGTGAGGTACTTTTGGGGTCTTTCCAGTTGCTGCAGGTGTCTGGTAAGGTATATCCCAAAAGGGGCATTGTACTCAATTATGGGCCTGATGAGGGATGAGTAAAGAGGCACGATAACCTCCCCTGATCTAGATGTTAATCCCTTCATGATTAGGTGGGCTATATAAAATGTTTTTCTAACCACTTTGGCCACATGGTTGTCAAATGAGAGATTGCTATCAACTTGGGTCCCCAGGTCCCTAATTACTTCTTCAGTACTTAATGGATTACCACCTATGTGGTAATTTGTGGACACTTTGTTTTTGCCAAAGGGGATGACTATACACTTTTTGGCATTTAGTTGAGGCCATGGCTCTGGCACTAGTTGTCTGTTTCTATGAGGCCCTTTTGGAGGATGCTTGTGTCAGCTGGAGAGTCGATTATGGTGCCCAGTTTGCAGTCATCTGCGAACTTGGTCAGCCACAGTCCTTCCGTGTTGGCCTGTACCTCCGAGAAATATAAGCGAACAAGAGAGGTCCCAGGACTGAGCCTTGTGGGACACCACTTGTAACTGGTTTGGAGTCTGACATGGCTCCAGCAATTCTAACCATGTGGGTTCTGTCCTTGAGCCAGTTTGCAATCCATCTAGTGACATAGGGATTTATATTTAAGCTGGTGAGCTTATCTATAATGCCTTTGTGAGGTCCAGGTAGGCTGTGTGGACCACCTTCCCCTCGTCAATGGTCTTGGTGACTGTTTCAAATAAATGAACCAGGTTTAAGAGGCAGGATCTGCCCTTAACAAAGCTGAACTGGGTAGGATCCAGTGTCTGTAGGTCCCCAATATCTTTATTTATGAGGTCCATGATGATCCTTTCCATAGCTTTGCAGACCAAGCAAGTCAGGCTTATGGGGCAATAGTTTCCAGGATCTGTTGAGGCACCACCTTTATGGAGAGGGACCACTGTTGCTGTACGCCACTCTTTGGGCACATATCCTGTAGTAAGGCTGAGATTGAACAGTAGTTTTATGTTTGGGTTTAGCTCTTCTTGGAGTTCATGTAGGATGCAGCCGGGACACCGCTGGTCCCATTGATGCTGTGTTTTTTTTTTTGGAGGGGAGGTGGATCTGAACATCTGACATGATGTCGGGGGGGGCACTGACTGGGATATATATTGCTGCCCTTTTTGTGGGTTGGCGCTGAACCTGTCAGCTCAGCTGTGTGTTTGGTGTGGGTTCAGTGTATTTTTTTCATTGGACTAATTTCCTAATATAACTATATATATATATATATATATATATATATATATATATATATATATATATATATATATATATATATATATATATGTGTGTGTGTGTGTGTGTGTGTGTGTGTGTGTGTGTATATCCATAGTGCCCTACATACCTCTCAAGCTGTTAGAGCAGGACATCTGGACAAAGCAACAAATGATGGGGGGGCAAAGGCCCAAAAATAGGGACACGTTTTAAATATTGCACTTATAAACATAGAAAGGTGATAGATCAACAGGCATTGCATTAGCAAGAATTTTCTGAAGGATATGACATGTGAAATTCAAATGTCTGCCATTATTTTCTGATGTCATTTCTCAATGATTTCCGATTGATTTTCCAGAAACCTACAATAGTGTGTGAAACAGACTAAAATATCAATCAAACATCTGCATGATATGAGAAAATCTGGACAGTTGAGAGGTATCATTCCAAGACACCAAGTCTCCCCTAAGACTACATGTGGAAACATTGCAAAATCACGGCACAATATAAGTGTATGTACATATATTGATAAGTCATCCCTTTGTTTCCCCACCAGCAACAACACCAACAAGCATGACAACCCTGGGTCACCTTGAGTTTTCCACACATATATCAATTACTGTACAAGTTATATATGATGTTGTGTTCTCCCTCATGAACAGGCCAAATGTATGGTGCTCTCAGGCTTGCTCATCTAAATGCAAACAGATAAATACTCTCAATAAGGGTATTGTTGTTACACAACTAGGCTGCTAAACAGTATCTGTCTGCTAGGCTACTAGCCTCAGATGACACTACGAAGAAATGTGACTACGTAGACCTCCCAAGCTGTTGAACATATGGCTTAATTATGTCATCAAGTATAATTTCACTTGCAGTCCAGCATAATCCAGACTTGAGCTGTGGTGTGTGCCTTAAGTTCTTTGATCTGTAGTATGTAAACCTAGATAGGTAGGAGTTCTAATCTTACTGCTGTCAGCTGTGTGTGTGTGTGTGTGTGTGTGTGTGTGTGTGTGTGTGTGTGTGTGTGTGTGTGTGTGTGTGTGTGTGTGTGTGTGTGTGTGTGTGTGTGTGTGTGTGTGTGTGCGCGCGTGTGTGTGAATAAACAAAAGGGGAGTAGGTATCCCAATCCCACTTCACAGATGCCATTGTTTTCCTTTGTTTTTGTGCTTACACAAACATCCAGTCAAAGCAGGCCTCCAAACTCTTGTCCCCCTCACGGCCTGCTGATGTCTTGTTAAAATCAGACTTGTGCTGTCTTGCATGTGTTAAGTACTCTCATATGTAGTATGTAAACCTAGATAGGCAAGGGTTCTATCTTCACTGTAGTCAACTATGTGTGTGTGTGTATATATAAAAGCAATGTAAGTGCGTATCCCAGACTGACTACTCAAATGGCATGGTTTGGCACTGTTTTTGTGCTTGTACAACCATCCAGTCAAGGCAGTCCTCCAAACTCTTGTCTTCAATGTGGCGTGCTGATGTCATCTACCATTAGATGACATTTAGTCCTGTTGAGATCAGACTTGTGCTATGGCATGTGTGTTAAGTATTCTGATCTGTTATATGTAAACGTAGATAAGTAGGGGTTCTATTCTCATTACAGTCAACTGTATCAACTGTATGCATAGGAGCTGTTGATAGATGCTTTTTACAGCAGCCTAAGGGACACTGTCCTCTTGTCTTCAACAGACACAGCTGACATCATCAGCGATATCAGATTATTGAACATGTATATGTTACAAAAGGCCATGTTTACACACTGGCCTGACAGATGGATACATGTTACCTCATCCTACATAAGACAGACAACAGTGACATTCCTGATATTGTATGCAGAAAAATCATATTTGCAATGGTGATGGACAAGTTGACACATTAGATCACACAGGAATTCCCATACTAGATCACACAGGAATTCCTGTGGACTGTGATTTTTGGGGATGATATTGTGATCTGTATTGAGAGTAGGGAACCAGGTTTATTAGACCCTGGGGAGGTGGAGATATGCTCTACAGAGGAGAGGAGTGAAAGCCAGCAAGACTAAAACAGAATCTATATATGTGAATCAGAGGGAGGATATAGAAATAGTTAGGATGCAGGGAGTACAGTTAGGGAAGGCATATGATGTGAAATACTTTGGATCAACAGTTCAGAGTAATGCTGCGTGTGGAATACAGGTGAAGAAGAGAACATGCAGGGTGCAGTGAGTGGAGAAGAGTGTTAGGAGTGAATAGTGACAGATGGGTATTAATAAGACAGAAAATGAAGCTCTACAAGATGGTAGTGAGAACAGGTATGTCGTATGGGGGGGTCTATATCAAAAGAACGAAACACTGTTTCATCGAATACATAAACGTCGACACATGAACACTGAACTAAGCAAACATTGACTTACCACAAGAGAAAAATTCAAAGCATCGACCTGTTTTGTTTGGCCAACACCACAAACCTGGTGTGATTTCCATAACAAAATAACACCAAAACAAATAGTACACCTCTGTATCCTAACATATTTCCAAACATGACTAAATACACACCAAAGAACTGAGGTTTATATCAATAAAATCCTTTACTAAAGTGCAACAAAAATATAACTATGTATAACCAAAGTTGTGACTGCCGTAAATAAAGTAAAGTCCCATACCGCACGTATAACAAATGAATATCAGGTGAAATGGTGCATACAGTGGAACAGTGTAGTTGTACTACATTACACTGTCAGTAATATAGCTACAGTACATAAGAAATCCATTATTCTATATTCCTCACGCCTCTGAAGCACAGTTTGCAAGCGATGTTCCCTTTCCATAGATTTCCATTTTTTAGGAGATACTGTACATCCTGACATAAGCTGAAGATGAACTTCATATACCCTGTTTTGTTCCCTAACTAATACAGAAAGTACACTTGGAATGTCTGATATACCCCTACCCAGCAAACATCATATTCATCTATGCCAACCTCCAACATAGTTTTGGGTGCATGGTAAGCATTGCTCATTTAAGGACGACACATTCCAGAAGGAAATAGGGTACAGTGTTGGGAATCGTGTAGCTACTAAACTTCTTGTAACCTGTTTGCGCTGATGACCTAGGACATAAACATCAGAGAAGTAACCCAGTAACTTTTTACCCTCGATTGGGAAACTATCACTCAACTGTTTAAAAGCTGAAACAACTGCGTTTTCAGGTACAAATGACAGTACTATCAGTTCTTTCACAGAACGTTGGAACTCAAGTGAGGTTACGTATAGATGTGAGAGTTTCAGTTGCTGAACCTTGCACCATACATTTTGTGAGAAGTGGAATAAACATCCTTTGCTGCACACATCTACAAAGTTTGCTGCAATACTCTTAATAGCAGCCAGTTCAAAGTCACAAAGAAAATATTTGACCGTAGGGGTTAACTTGGACACAGCTAGTAAGTTAAACAAACACTCCCACATAAAATTGTAGGATTTAAATGACTTTTTAATCATCAAGCAATATACTAACGGGACACACTTTTGTTTACCAACATGTCAGATTAGTGCATGTATACTATAAAGTTGTCTGCAAAGTCTTTCTTTTGTTAGGAATACTCCATCCATGAACCACATATCAGAGTTACAAAGATCTATCAGATTTTCTTTCATTGTGAATAGTAACACATGGATGTTTAAATATATGTCAACCTTCCATTCTTGCAGAAATGTAGACTGCTTCAATTTGTAAGCATCTACAGATACTGTACTAAGAGTTGTGGATGGTTTACTGTGTGTTAACATTGTCTTACGCCTAACTCTATTGACCTGCTGCAGCAGTGATCTCCTGGTTGGTAAAATGTAACAGTGCTCTCTACAGTAGTAGCTAGCACATCATCTACAACTAATGCAAGAATGATTCTACAAACACTAGCCATTCCCTTTAGCTTTCCACATGCTCTATATCTCTCCACTACTGTAGGGTTGGAAGTGTGATCGTGACATGTTGATTTCAATAAAACTTCCTGTACACCTTGACTGGATGTAATTGCCCTACCTCTACATTTCTGACTACATTTCAACTGGCAACACCAGTATTTACATGTTTTTAACAAATTCTCTAAGTTATGTAAAAATCCATCTATGACTAACATTTCCTTCCCTTTTTGCGACATAACTGTAATGTAGCTGTTACCTATCACACCAGGTCCTTCAGGCACACTGGTAGCCATGATTACAGATGCAGAATGCTGTATGCACAATTTAGTATCGTAGCTGATGTAATTTAACCATTTCCTGTAGTGATGATCAAGAATGGGTGTGCTCCGTATTGTGTGTATAGGTAAGACTTTGGAAAATGTTTAACATTTGTACGGTGACTTAGTATCCCTTTGCATTATATAATATTTACAAGTGCTGAATGTTTATTACCATAGTTTGTTAGCATTTCTGAACTGTGCAATGTAGCATGTCTACATCACACGTTTGAATGAATCTCAGACTACGGGATAGCCAACTATAACATTTAGATCTTATTTTTTTTTTGCTCTTGTGGTACGTCGATGTTTGCTTAGTTCGATTTTCATGTGTAGACGTTTATGTATGCGATGAAACAGTGTTTCATTCTTTTGATATAGACCCCATATGGGTTGCAGATGGTGTCACTGCCAATAAAACAGGCATTATAACAGGTGTTGGCAGAGTCCCAGATGTTACAATTTGCATTGTGTGTGTTGAGGATAGACAAGAGTACTAACCACATATTAGAGTGTCAGCTCATGTTGTATGGTTTGGAGACAAAGACAGAGTGGTGGGATTATGTTGGTTTAGACATGTGCTGAGGACTAATGCTGGGTAGATTGGGAGAATGACACTAAGGATGGAGATGGCATGTAAGTTGAAAATAGAAAGACCTAAGGAAAGTTTTATGGATCAGGTGACAGAGGACATGCAGGTGGCTGGTGGGACAGATTAAGATGCAGAAGACAGATAGAAATGGAAGCAGGTGATCTGCTGTGGTGATCCCTAATGGTACTATTCAAAAGAATAGGAAGAAGATGACACCTGTGTTTGGAGAAACCTCATCTGTACACTTGTGGCAGGACTGTACAGTAGGAGCATCTGTTTGAAGGTTGCTGTGTCTGTACTCAGTCTGGGCTTTAAGAGTGTTTCTTTCTATTACCTGCTCTGGATTGCATGCAAAGGCTGTAACACTTTGCCCTCAGGCATACAGAAACATCAATACAATTGCTTTCATATACCAATAGCTGATGATGCTATGTAGCAGAGGACATCTAGCTGTACTTCTCAACCTCTTAGCCCAAGAAATCTGGACAAAGCTTGACATAATGGGGGTACAGAGACCCAAAAAAGGGGCAGATTTTAAATATTGCTCTCATAATCTTAGAAAGGTGCTAGAATAATAAGGCATGTATTAAAATGCATTTTCTAAAAGATAAGAAGTCTGAAACTCAAATGTATGACATCATTTATGTATTTTATTCCTCAGATCATCCCAGTGATTTGCCAGGAAACCAAGAATTTTATGCAACAGACCAAAATATTGAGGCAAAAATCTGAGCAGTTGAGAGGTATGGATCTAGCTGTCAGAAACTCTGTTGCATAACAAGTGGCAATTTACACACTTACATATCAATAACAGAGGTTTTGATCCACCCTATGAAGGACCTCATAATGTACACCCCATAGACTACTGACCTGAAAATAGCAATCAGATCACATATGTCCATCATCTTTGCATTCTCTTTGCAGATACCATGTTCAAACCACCCATTATCACCTATCATTTCCCCTCCATTTCCCCTGGTAGCATAGTTGACATGGGTTTTATGCAGAAAATGTCTCATGTGCACTGAATAGTTTGTATCTCCTACATCAATGAAGTACACATTTCAAGAGATCTACCTATAGTAGGAATCAGGAATCAATGCTCTCTTGCTTCCAGAATGGTAACACTAAAAAGGTTGTCCACTCACACACTTTTACTCCTACTCATAATATGTACCCAGCACAAATCATCATGTAACACAAAAATGCATGTCAGAGAGTGTGAGCTGTCTATAACAAATCCAAGCACCAGAACTGAAAAATAAAAACTAATTTTAATACAACAACAGTTTTAACAAGAGGCATTATCTGAAGAAGTTTTGTGAATTTAACAGAATGAAAGTGCTTATCATTCTTGGGATTTTTATTGTTAAACTTTCAGTAAGTTAAACATAATTTTTTTAGATTCATAGATTAGCACTAAGCCAACTGCCCTCATTGGCCATTTTAAGCCTAGCCAATTACCTCATGTGAGAATCAAACCCTGCACCTTGTGCTTCTAAAGTAAGAACCTTAACATTACACCAGTCTCCCACCCCTGTTTGTTTTTGAGCTCCAGTGTTTGGATTTATTTATTGGAGGCAGCTCACCCTCTCTCTGACGCGTGTGTTTGTATTTCTTGGTCTCGCTGTTTGTCTTCGTTTCTAGTCATTTTTTACAAACCGTCATGTGCAGAGGTACTCCCCACAAACCAACCTAAACAGCAGAAACATCCTAAACACAATAAGGCTATAAGCAGGCAATACACGTTAAGAAATATCATCACCACTGTCTCACCATAGAACTGCTTAAGGCAATGGGCATGTATCACAAAGGTTTTCATAATAGTTGGCTGTATAGTGAAATGTCCAGATGCCCCACTCACCAGCTTAAACAAGGATATTTTTAGTGTCAGAGGTGTGGCAGATGTAGTCATCACAGCACACATGCAATCAAGTCTCTTACCAACAAGTCCCATTCTTAATCCAGCATACATCATCTTGGTATGCACAACTTGACACATGACTATATGAAATATATGAACACAGACATGCTTGAGCTATTTAAATATGGGTCTAAGCTAGGTATGTCCCTATGTCTGAGCAGCATTTTACCCTTGCCTAGGATGATACCAGTATATAAAGAACAACAGATTCTCTGAACTTGCCTATGTTTCTGGTGTTGCTCTAAGGTTTTACAGTACCTGTCAGTGTGGAATTTCACCATAATCCCTTTATTAGGAAAGGTCACAGAAGCAGAATAGCCAATGTGAAAATGTGCAACTCCAGAAAAGTAAGAGCCATACTGCTAAACCCTAGGAGTTCACATCTTAAACCGCACTCTCTGTAATTACTCTTCACAGTTAAGATGTTGAAGTCTGCACAGTCACATTTACCTGCTTCAAGGATGCAGTAAATACTTTGGCCTTGCAAGGCTACAGTACCTTCCAAACAATCAGACAGCAAATGGAAGTTGTGCAAACAGCAGGCAGTGTCGTTATCTATTTACGTAATCGAGCATGGCCACGTTAGCTCTCAGTAGATGTAGTTGCTGATCTACCCCCATGAGGCTGATGTTCCCTCCCAACAGACATTCCACCACAGACAATGTGCGTTCCATGACAGATACACTGTGCTCCCTCACAGACACATCCCATTCCAACATGTCATTCAACCTATCCAGGGAATCAACAGCATGGTGGAGACAGTCATGGATGTCAGACTGTGCTGCATCAATAACCCTGAGCATTCCAATGGAGTTCACTTCTGAATGTGCCTGTGACTCCATGACAGACCTAATGATACATCGAGTGACACATGATGAGACACTTGAAACAGGTTGGGGAAGGACAGCAGGCCTCCACTGAGCACCCATATAAATCTGCCTATGTGGCAACTATCCAACAGTTTGGCTATGGCCAGTGTCAACAGTCACTGAAGCCACAGTAGTAACCACAATTCCTGGTCAATATCATCTCCTTCCAAATGTCCAATATCTATGGCCTCAGTGGGATGGGTATGCGTAGGCATACTGGCTGTGTGTGGTGTTAATGATGGGGGTTGCTGGATGTCAACTTCTGTGTCAGAATCAGCCTCTGCAACCCCTGGCTGTGCCTCACTTTGGCCACCATCATCATCGGTGTCTGATGAGACACTGACATCTGGTGGCATAAGGGACATAGAGCCACATCTATGTTCACATGTGATAAAAAGAAGGAAAACAGGAAGACATTAATGCCTGCACTACTGTGCTGCTATATATGTTAAGCAATTTAGACTCCTGTCACTATTAGAGACATTCATACCTCTCAACCTCTTAGGGCAAGGAATGGTGACAAAGCCACGAATAATGGGTGGATAAAGGCCCAATAATAGGTATCATTGTGACATATTGCCCTTACAAGCCTAGAAAGGTGATAGAATAGCAGAGATTGCTTCACCATGACATGTATGATTGGTATGCATTTTTTATGTGGGATCTGTCATTATTTTATGTCTGCAATCTTTAATGGCCTGTCAACAGTTTGCAACTCAATAACTATGATCTTAAATATGGGCCAGAGGTATGGACATTCTGCAAATATCTGTACAGAGTTAACAATTATGCAGACAGTCAGCAATCCATACAGCATGTGGTGGGTGAGAGAATGGACTCAAGGCAAGAAGAAGGTGGAAATGATGGTCAGCAAGCACAGTGGGGAAATTAATATAAACATTCTTACTAAAGATGGCAGTAATGTTGGTATTCTAAATGTCTTTATTTCCTATTTGATTCTAATCTAAAAAAAGAAACAGGGAGTGAGAGAGACAGAAAATACTATTAAAACTTCTTAAATGTAATGTAGTATGCCATCTGATATTTACAATTATTGCTGTTTTTAGCATGATTATTATTATTATTATTATTATTATTATTATTATTATTATTATTATTATTATTATTATACCAGGCTTGTTTAATGCTGCATCATAATTCTTCACTGGTTCTAACATTACCAAAATAATAATTTGCAGGTTTGGAATGAACATATTTACTGTGATGTCTGTCACAGAAGAACTGCAGTTCAGAAGTATAGAGTGTTCCTTAATTCTAACTTGAATGATATGTTTGTCTAATAGATTTTTCAGCATATCTTAGGTCAAAAATTGAGTAAGGCCATGACTGGCTGGCTCACAAATGCTCTTTGCATCAGGAAAGGAATATTATATCATGTTTGTAAATATAGTGCAGAATCACTTCTCTTTTGAATGACTGAGACCCTATCATTAGAAAAATCACATGTTTGATCATAACTGATTGATAAGACACATAACTTACAAGCTACATATATGTCAATATTAACACTTTTCAGGGAGACAATCACTTGCACCCCATTACGTATACTGTAACTCCACAATTTCATAACAGGGGAGAAAACAGAAAGTTGTAAGAAGTGTTATATAAAAAAAGAATCCAACAATGCATACATCTCAGAGATGTGACCTAACCTTGATCACATATTTAGATAGTAATAACTTGGTCATTTGGGTGTCAGTCACTTGTAGCAAATTTCCTTGCCTTTGTCAATATAGATTTCTTATGCTTGTATATTTAAAACCAATGAAGATTTTATTATCTTCATAGCTGTGAAGCATATGAAACCTGCAGCAAAATGAAATCTCCAGGAATTGTGTGCCCTTCTAACTACTATCTTGACTTTTAAAGTGTGGGATGCTGCTGCTGGTGCAATGATTTCCTACAGAAAAGTTGTTAGAAAACTTTTAACGATTATCATAAAACTTCAAGGCTATCAGCAACCAATTAATAACAATAGACAGGATCAGTGAATAGATTAGTTTCTAATAAGAATTTGCAAGCAGGTGGCCACTGGTTAGTTGTCATCTGACACCCAGAATTAGAGTTAGGTTAGTGGACTTGTTTTGCTTATCCCAAAAGGAGAGGTGGATAGAACAGTTTTCTTAGATATTGTTTGTTTCTTCCTCTGGGTGAATCAGGGCGAACTGTGGTCTCTGTGACAGAACTATTTAAATATTGTAGAGTGGGTGAAATAGAATGTTTTCTCACTCATGGGCAAAAACTTTTGTCCCGGTCCCCTTCAAGAAATACATTACACCAAATGACATTTAAGGACCTTTATTAAATTTCCATAAACATAAATGTTACTCAGCATTCATTCATTTCAATCAAACATGATACAGGTGAAATAAATCCATGTAAAATTATCTTAAGACAGGACAGTGTAAACCTGCTCATCCTGATCAGTATGCAGCATGCATACCTCCACTCACTTACTTATGAAGCAGCGTACCACTCACTTCCGTTACCATTTATCTGTACTTATCAAACAGCGTAACAAATCACTTTCATTACCATTTATTGAATTATACCATCAATCCAATAAGCAGCTTCACCCGCTTGCTTATATACTTATCAAGCAGCATAACCACTCACTTTCATTACAATTTATTGCATTATACCATCAACCAAATAAGCAGCTTCCTCCGCTTACTTATGTACTTGTCAAGCAGCGTAACTGCTCACTTTCCTTTTCCAACTTATTGAATTGACCATCCAGCACCAGAGGGGGAAGAGAAGAGGGCAAGCCTGCCCCTCTTCTTTGCCCTGTCCAAATTAAACATAACCATATCCCAACTAATAAAAAGAGGGAGAGAGGGCGGGTAGCAAGTTCACGCCGAAATGTGACTCCTAATCCAGTTAAACTTACCTAACATCCTTTCAGCCCCTCCCTACCCCTACCTCACTTCCTCCCAAACCTCATCCATTCCTATTTAACCCTATCCTACTCCTATTCTCCCAAATCCTGCAACTCTAGCCCCCACCTTAAAGATGTCCCTGGACAAAATGGTCTGTTCCAAACCTCATTTGTCCCAATCCCCTTCAAGAAACACATTACACCGAATGACATTTGATGACCTTTATTAAATTTCCATAAACATAAATGTTACTCAGTATTCATTCATTTCAACCAAACATGATACAGATGAAATAACATCCATGTACAATTATCTTAGGACAGGGCAGTGTAAACCTGCTCATCCTGATCAGTAAGCAGCATCCATACCTCCACTCACCTACTTATGAAGCAGCGTACCCGCTCACTTCTGTTACCATTTATCGGTACTTATCAAGCAGCGTAACCGCTCACTTTCATTACAATTTATTGCATTATACCATCAACCAAATAAGCAGCTTCCTCCACTTGCTTATGTACTTGTCAAGCAGCGTAACCACTCACTTTCCTTTTACAACTTATTGAATTGACCATCCAGCACCAAAGGGGGAAGGAAGAGGCCAAGCCTGTCCCGCTTCTCTGCCCACCAGCCTGACTAGGCTTTTCCCCCTCTTCCAGCAATCTAAACACCATCAAGGCATCCGACCAAACATCATTCAGTGTACCCCATCCCCACTAACCAAGGTGGATATAGTTAACTCCTAAAGCAATATCATATAACAAATATAACCAATTACCAAAACCGCTGAAAACAAAACACTGACCCTTCACCTATGCTAAGATGACCTAACATACCCACTGCACATGAGCTAAGTAATCCTTACTTCATGACCAATGGCAGCTCCACACAGACTTCAAGGGCATTAGAAAAAAAAACACGCAGTCAACTACATGCCATCATACCAAATTGCAACCCCATTTACAACCCAATCCAGTAATAACCAAATCAGCTTTCCTTAATTCCAGAGCAATAACAATTCTAATGACTCCCCCATCATTACCCTTCAACTGGATAACCAACACAAAGCCTACTGTCATCTGAAACCACACAGAAATGAGAACAAACCATGATGCCTAATCCCAGCCCCATATCACTGCTTCAAATAACCAAAAGAGTATAATAAAATCCCATTGTCTAGCAATCCCACCATCACACTAACTATCCCTCATCTTCAATAAAACAGCTGAACAGCCATCATGGCATTCTAGCAACTCAACAAAACAAGCCACACTATTTCGTTATTAAACTGTATTGCATACCATCATATCAATGAGATCTCTTTAAAGTCGGTACAATATCCTCTTTTTTGTTTCTCTTTCTTCTTCTTCTTCCACTCCTGATGCTCCCCACCCAAAACAAGCAAACAATCCATTATGTTGTAATTATTGGCAAGAAAATATAACAATTCCATATGAGACTGCCTTGCTGGAAGACCATGACATCTTTTCACACCACTCCATCAACCGACATCAACCTCGACTCCCCCCCCTCTCTCCTGTCAAAGCCACCTTCCTTCCACCTACTTCCATCAGTAACTTTTGCCCACTTGTGCTCCCCATGTGTAATCTCCTCGCATGCCACTGCTTCCATCATCTGCAAATTCACTGTGTATCACCACCACTGGTACTCAGCACACACCATCTACAAAGAAAAGGAGATGAGTAAACCCTCTAAAATGTAAAGAAAAGGCTCCATCTTATACCCACCTATTCCAAATTACAGCCACAGCATTCCAAGACCCCATCTGCAAGAAAGAAAAGACATGTAAATCATCCAAAATACATAACCCCCATTCCAAGACATCTTCAAGGACAACCTATCCCGCCAACATGGGAAGGAATGTACTACCGCCACTCACATCTATGACAAAGCAGCCATAACTGAAGCTATACTTCCAATGACCCTGGCAGATACCCAATATAAATTTAACTACCAGTTGAATATGTTAAACTAAACCCCACACACAAAGGGACCTAGCAATATCCACAAAGTCGGGTAACCTTGCGATTCCCAACCACATCCATCAGTGCCCTGTGTAAGCGAAGCTAATTTATATTGTAAAGCCATCTGCCTAGCTCTTAACCTTCCATCTCCAAACGAGGCACACTAAACACACAATGTGGAACAATTGGACACAATGCACACTGTAACTGTTACAGTTAACAGCATATTTGTTGCCCTACCACAATGCTTTATTAGTGCCAGTGGGTTAGAAAACAGTACACTCAAATATGATTCTTTGGAAGGAAGAGAGTTCTACTTCAAACCAAGTGTTTGGGTTCAAGGTTTAGTTCTGATATGGGGTACTGTGCATGGAATGATGTAATATGTGGAGGTTGCATCTGTCTGAGTTAATGGTCACATGCTGAATGTGAAAGATCCTGTATGACTTATCAAAAGAGCAGGGCGTAGCTCATTTAAATGTTAAATATAAATCAAATATCTTATCTTCTTTACCAGGGAATACTTTTGCATATAACCACAAGTTCTGGCATATCGTAGCAATATAAAAGCAACCTATCCTGCCAACCCAGGAAGGAATGTACCACTGCCACTCACATCTATGTCCACCATGCCAGCTCCAACCCTTCTAAGCTAACTTATATTGTAAAAACCATCTGTTTAGCTCTTAACGTTCTATCTCCAAATGAGGCACACTCTGAAAGCTATAACACAATTTCAAACTTTCCACCCTTCTCGGATTCTCTGATGTGTGTGAATGTATTGTCTTTGTCTTATATTACAAAATCAGCGGTTTCCAAGAAATGCTATGTTAAAACTTTCCAGTATACTATGGTCATCATGTAGTATTTAGGTTTCCAACAACAGTGTGTTTGCTCAGTAATACCCATCCTGTTAAGTTTCCTTCAAGTGCACTATGGCCACTACTCAGTGACAGCCATCATTTAAAATTGCTACCTTTCAGCTAGCCCCTTAGCAACACTCAGTTCTGTCTCCACTAGTGACGATTATACCGAATTCAGATGCCCCGGTCACACATGCACCTCACCATTCACACACACCTTCCACACTGGAACATCTTTCCCTTTAAAAGCAACTCTTTGGCTGCAGCCTATCATCTCACCATGCCTGAATGAATCCATGCCTGCACTGAAGACCAAACTGCCCTCAGATGGCAAGCCATAGAGGCTTGCAACCCCTGCTTCATACATGATCACAAAGTGTATATGTTTCTGTATACAAGTAAAGAAATGTAGTCAACCTCAATGTACAGTTATAATATTGCCAGATCTTATATTGCAAAAGTCTTTAAGCATTACCTTTCTAAAATGTAAAGCTAAAGAATATAGCAGAACATATACATTTCTTTTCCTATTATGACTGCTAAATCAAGCAGATGTGATAGTCTACATATGGGTAATATCTCAACAAATAATGTGCCGACCTTGTATGAAAATTAATTCACACATTTGGTGACGTTTAGAAGTACTGAAATTAGAAATTAATAAATATATTTATTAATAAATATATTAATAAATATATTTCCAAATGTATCATCCATCTTTAAGAGAAAAAGCCAATCTGTCACTGATCAGAACTGTGCATAAAACGTTAACTTAAAGTAAAACACAGTACAATACAATAAACATACTGCGGGCTCACTCCGCTCCGCTACCCTAACCCCAATTCCCACCCAACCCCAGTGGTCCTACATTTATACTTCCAGGGCCACATCCCCTTCCTTACTATCCAATAGCTATCAAGTACTCATTACAAGTCAAATATCTACACACCCACTCCCATACTGAAACTAACTATTCCACCCCTTAAATATTTCTTTGCTCCAGACTCTCTCTCTACCTACCCCCTACTTCTGACTACATTCTATACTCTCCCTCACCATGCCCTTAACTCACAAGCCCAGATTTATAAATCCATTTCTCTCACTTGCAACACTATCTATTCTTTCTATACCCTATGTCCTTACCTTTTATGAAAATCTACAGTATACCACATCTCACCAACCCCTAAAACAAACATTACTATTAAATCAGCTAGCCTTCCAAAGCCATTCAAACATAACATCTACCTCAACCTATCCCTTGCCAAAATATTATAGAGTAGCCCCTTTTTACTTTCCTCCAATATAGGAAATCACAAAATAATTGCTGTAAACTACTGAAGCTTTCATATAGTCCTCAAAGACAATCTCTCCTTCATGGTGACATTCATCCCAACCCAGGACCAAACAGCAATGCCCCTATAAACCCCTTCCTACCCCATCTATCCTCCCCCTTCACTCCCAGTAAAACCCTAAATTCTCTACTCATAGCCCATCTTAATATAAGGAGCGTAAACAATAAAGTTAGCCAACTACACGCTCTACTAGATGCACACTAATTTGATATCTTATGCTCAACAGAAACCTGGCTCAAACCAGTAACAAAGGACAATGAAATAATCCCACCTAGTTATAATATCTAGAGATTAGACTCAACAACCAAAAAGGGTGGTGGGGTAGCAATTCTGTACAAATCTCAGTTACAGGTTACTTCACTAGGAGTACAACCACCTCTAGATAGCAGTGTTGAAATCCTTATCTCCAAGCTCTAGGTCAATGATAATAAATCTATATATATATATATATATATATATATATATATATATATATAATATGTTCCTACCTACCTCCAGGCAATAACATCAGCATCCTAGGAGGTATCCTCTGCTGGCTTTCTACATCCTTCCCACATAAAACCATTGTACTCGGTGACTTTAATATAGACTGGAACACCTGTACCACACACAAGCCCACAACCCATATAAACCTTTATGGCTTTTCCCAAACAATTACCACCCCTACCAGAATCCATAAACCCAATAGCAAAGAAAGTACCTTAGACTGGATCTTAACTAACAGCCATCTTCTCTCTTACAAAGTAGGTATCTTTCCTGATGATATTAGTGACCCCCTCACTTACCTATATATCTAGACAAAAAAACATTTATCCCAAACCAAACTACCTTTAAAACCACCCGGAACAAAAAAGATTTCAATCCAGCAAATTTCCAGGCAGAGCTTCAAGCCTGTGACTGGTCACCCTTAAAACAATTCCCTCTTGAGGAAGCAGTATCCTATTTTAACTCCAAATTTTTACAAATCCTGTAATTCCATGCCCCCTCACGCTCTATAAGAACTAGAAGTAAAGCAGCCCCATGGCTCACTAAAGAGACTAGGCAACAAATCCTACTAAGAAATAAAATCTGTTCCAAGTGGAGAAACACTAAAGACCCAATTGATCATCAATACTTTAAACAGCTAAGAAATGCTACCAAAAAATTAATACTTCTTGATAAGAAAAACTATTATTTTAAACTCCAGCAAAAGCACCAACAACAACCACAAACCTTCTGGTCAAGCATAAATAGACTTTTACATCCAGGCCACTCCAAAACACCAATGCCATCAGGTCTCTCTCTTAACACTCCCAACCAGATTGCTGATGCTTTTAATACTTTTTTTGTTGAAACTGTCCAATCTCTAGCAAACACCTTACCACCTGTTAGTTCTACCCTCTCACCCTCCCTAGCAAGCATACCTTCTACCTTTTATTTAAAACCAGTTCCTACATCCCTCATCTATAGTCTACTTCATAATCTTAGACCATGTATTCCCTCAGCTGATCTCCTACCAGCTGAATACCTTCAAACTGCAGCAAAAGTAATTGCCTATCCCATTTCTATCCTAATTAATAGAACACTCACTGAAGGCTCCATTCCTTCTCTCTGGAAAATCTCTGACATAATCCCACTTCACAAGGGTGGTAACTTAACTGAACTCTCTAACTTTCGACCTATAGCCCAACTTTCTCCTCTAGCCAAAATCATGGAAAAATGCATCCACCAACAACTTCTTGACCACCTTCTCCAAAATAACCTTCTAGCTGACTGTCAGCATGCTTTTAGACCTTTCCACAGTGCCACCACTGCTTACCTATCCTTTACTGATTGCATTAATAAACATCATAATAATAACATGCTCTCCTCTGCACTCTTCATAGACTTATCTAAAACTTTTGATATGGTTACCCATCAAATACTTCTTAATATACTCAAATCATTCTCACTTGACTCACAGGCATTACACTGGTTCAAGTCCTACTTACATAATAGACAGCAAGCTGTCCTTTGGGGCAATAACCTATCCAAACATCTCCCTATTACCCTTTGTGCCCCTCAAGGCTCTATCCTGGGACCTCTACTCTTCTCCATATTCATTAATGACCTTAGTATAAATCTACCCCTAGCTACCTGCATACAGTATGCAGATGACTCCACATTGATTTGTAAAGCCTCCTCTTCATCTGAACTCCAATCCATCACCCAAACTGTATTTAACCTAGTCGAAAACTGGTTCCAACAACATTGCGTCCTCCAAAATGCCAAAAAAACAAAACTATTGCTATTTACTCCAACTCTTAAATCCTCCCCAATAAATGTCACTATTACATCCAACAATGGTACGAACATAGCTCCTGACCCAACTACCAAACTCTTAGGTCTAACAATTGACCACAACCCAAACTTTGACTCGCATATCAGCTCAACTATTAAAACAGTAAACAGAAAACTTGGTTCCTTGTATAGGATAAAACATTTCCTCACCCCTGAAGCCAAAACTACCATTGCCCATACCCATCTGGTCTCTAGCCTCCTCTATGCCTCCCTCATTTATACTAACCTTTCCAAAAGCAACCTTAATAAGCTAACTACTTCTTATAACAATATTGCCAGATTTGCTGCTGGCTCCCCATTTAGAGCTCACCATTGTCTAAATCTCAAACATCTATGATGGCTAGAACTGCAACAACTCAACATCATGCATAAGATTTTGTAACAGCCTAGTAATACTCCTATTCTCAGTAGCCTCATCTCCCCCTACATAAATCTTACTACTCCTCGCTCAGCAAATAAACTACTGGTTCCCATCCAGAAATCCCACAACAAAGCAGGTGACTCTCTCTTCTCAAATTCTGTGGGGAAGACTTGGAACAGGCTTCCCAGCAAACTTGCATCTCTGTCATCATTACCACTCTCCAAAAAGCAACTAAAAATCCTCCTAAAAACACAATGTCTACGCCCATGTACTAACCCTGACTAACACTCCTCAGTACATTACTGTATACCTCTCACCCAAAACCCATAGTGTGGGAATAGTAATCCTTCCCTTACTCCCTTTTTAGTCTCCTACTCCCAGGGTAATATCACTCACTATGTTCTTTGTACATTCATTCTGCTGTGAGCAAAAGTCTTCCACCTTGTATATAGACCAACTATCTTTTTACTTTGAGTGTAATATTTGTTTACGTGTATATATCCAAATTCTCTTGTTTTTTTGAGTTATATTTTTAAGACAACCTGAATACTTCATTTCAATCTGTACTTTCTTTTCTAACATACTTTTTGTTGAAAGTCATACCCTTTACCATGTAAATAGTACTGTATTGCTGTGTTAAACTCTGTACTCACTTTCTGTAAAATTAAGTTCTTTGATGAAAATCTTTGTGAATAATGTATTGAAATATTTTTTGAGAGTTTGCTGTCCTGTTAGCTTAATGTGGAGCTTATCTCCCTGGGCCTCTACTGAAAATGGACATGTATCCAGTTGGATTAGCCTGGTCAACAAATGTAAAATAAATAAATAAATAAATTTCTAAAAGTATCCCACTGAACAAAATAATATAAACTACCTAATGAATTATCCTCTGCTACAGAGAAATGGTTGTGCCTAATGTCAAATGACAAATAATACCAGTCTTTTTAAGATGATGCATCTGGATAAATTTGTTGTATGATTTCATTAATCTGAACACAAAATCTGGTTCAGAATTAAACTCCTTATCAAGACAAAATAACCTTGATTTACACCTTTCTCTTAACTCCCATGAAGATCCTTCAAATTCTTTCACAGACTATTAATTCCCATGTAAATACTAATATTAATAAGTAAGGATACAAAGTCCATTACTCAATGGCTGTTCCTTTACGTTGAGGACACTCTGAGAAACACAGCTGCAAACCTGGCAAACGCACATGTGCTATGAAACACCATAAGCTGGAAGCCGGTGAAACCGATAAACAGTACCTGTGAATCTGGTGGGTGCAGTCCAGCTGGAAGAGGCCACAAGATGGTAGCCAGTCACCAACAAAGTCCTTCTAAGCCCTAGGATCACTTCCTCTAATCCACCTAGTGCCATATATCATAACGCTCAGTCCAAATCCCCTACCTATCATAGATGCCCTTGAAATAAAGAAAAAGTGTCTCCTTAAATTAACAAACTGCCTCTTAACAACCGCCCAATGACACCAGCCCGCAACCAACCATACAGAAGTCTAACCCTCAGGATCATAACTAAAGCCCCTCACCCACAGTCCCCAACCATAAAACCTTCAACACACTCTTCCAGCAATCTAACATTCACAGACAGGAACACTGTGTGAAAAGAGAGCAAGCCTGCCAAACAACAAGCACATCCCCCAAACCTTGACTAACTACCATTACTTGCCTCCGAGAACCACCATGTTTTTCTAACAGTTATGCCCCAGCAACTGCCACTCCATCATGCATGCATTCAGACATGAATTTGCACATTAAATCAAATTTCTGCACTCTTATTCAATCAGAACTACTCAAAAGTATAAGTACTCACATAATGAACTAAATAATCCAGTTGTTTTTTCCCATCCATGCGGTTTCACCACAGCACTCACAGATCATTATCGTGTACTCCACCATTAGCTTCCCTGCTGATTCCTAACCATACTGCCTAATTTTATGGATGAATGTGTGTGTATAACAATACATACATTTCTGGATTTACAGAAGCACCCTTCTGGTGAAATCTGCATAGAACCAAATTAAAGGTGGGACAAAAACTCTTCAATATTCCATCCTAACAACCCAAACCACCATGCGGTTGCTCCCAGTCTGTACCAAATCTAACCTCCTCAGAACAAATGGCAGTTCCCTACACTGTCTGAACATCTAACTGGTGGGACAGCAAGCCAAAACAGTGATGATTATTAAATATTGCTCCTATAAACCTAGAAAAAGCTAACAAACTTGCTGTTTTTGTTTTTTTTTTGTTTTGTTTTTGACATAAAGTCCAAACTCTTGACAGCTGAGAGGTATAATGTACCACAAAGTTGTTCTTAGTTAATTCTACACCGTGTATGCATGGCCAGCAAACATTACTCACTTGTGCCTCGTGGCATAAAAACCCTTACGACGAGACGTACTGTGCAGATGAATGCAACCAAACCACAGATCCGCATGGAATAACTATGCTACCCCACACCACCATCATCTTTTAAGATAAACTGCTACATTCACTTTCCAGAATCCCATTCTGTACGAGTAAATGAAAATCCCTTGCACCTCAACAGATGCATTAATCTACCTTCCTTAACCACCTTAATGCACATGCATCCTCAATAATCAATTGAATGAAAACAAAGTAAGTGAGGAAGAAAACAGAAGGTGAAAGAAGAAAATGGAAACATTTTAATAACACCCTAAATAATATCAAACATGGGCACAATTCACCACATCATTTAAAGCTACAAAGACAACATATTAATGTTCAAATTAGGTTTAGTCTATAATTTATTTAACCTACACCAGACATCCCCACCCCTTGGCAAATTAACTGTAGAAAATTTAGCACCCCGATGTACTAATATCACCATTAGGACTACAATAGATTTGAAAATCTAGTATTAGAGAAAGGACAGAAAATACTGTACCACTCTACTCACCTCATTCTTCATATCACTATCAACACAAGGCCTACCTGACCAAAGCTCTTACAGGTCATCTCGGATGTAATCCTGCTCTGTAATAAGTTCACACCAAAATGTGACTCCTAATCTAGTTACACTTACCCAACATCCTTTAAGCCCCTCCCTACCCCTACCTCACTAGCTCCCAAACCTCATCCATTCCTATTTAACCCTATCTTACCCCTATCTTTCCAAATCCTGCAACTCTAAGCCCCCACCTTGACGATGTCCATGAACAAAATGGTCTGTTCCAAACCTCATTTATAAACAACCAGTAATATAAACTTTTATCACTGACAGGAAACTTGCCAGAAGTCTCACTGACATAGCTGCCTTGGGACACAAAATGCTTTGCATTTGGGTGTAAAAGTAAAATTGCTGTAGACTGATAGGTCTGCCATGTTGAATTTGCTATCATGAGGGTATTATCAAGCAGCTTGAAAAACTATGCATTGGAATCCCTGAAAGCCTCACAATTCCCTTTCTGAAGCTTGTGGTGGTGTGTTACATTATCATCATCATGTAAAGTGTAATGCCAATGAAAATGCCAAAGAATTTGTCTACTCAACATCTGATGATATTCTTGTCAATGTCTCAGAGAAAGGCAAAGATCATAAAATCATGCTTCTTGAAGACTTTATCTATCTTTCTGTCTATCTACCTATCTATCTTTCTTACTTTTGTATGCAGTCTCTAAGATTTAATATATATTTATACTGTCATAAATTTGTATTAGTGCTTTAGACTATGTGTCCTCAAAGTTCAGCTTCATAAGGTCTCAACTCACCAAGTTCAAGTCATGCCAAACTCAACATGGTCAAACTGTAAAGCATGTGATTTTTGCTGGTCACTTAGTCTAATTACTTAATCCTACTAAGCCAATGGTTTCTTTTCAATGAATACCAGAGGTGGACTTCTTACTGACTAAGGGAAATTTGGCCAGGGTATTGGGAGACTTCCCCAGAGGAGTGCTGCAATGGTGAGGGAGAGAGAGAGAGAGAGAGAGAGACAATATGATAGAGAAAGGAAATACTGAGATTGAAGTGGAGCAAGAAAACTGGACAATTTTGAGATTGCTGATTGTGAGGAGATTATGGTAACAAAAGTGCAGGAAGGAAGATTATCAAGACAGGTTTTGGTGAGTTTAACTCTTTACAGCCAGGTGATGCTTGTAGGTGTTTCTGCAGTTACATCCTCCTGATGCTTCTAGGTGCCAATATTGCTTGTTCATATTTGTATTAATAATTTCCAAAACATGCTACATACAAAATATTAAAATATTTCATCTTAAGACGTACGCAATGGCCAACACAACTATGCTAATATTTGTTTTCTGGCTAGTGTAGGTAAATAGATATTAATTGTTCATAAAATATGTATTTATATTGTTATAAATGTCATGCTTTGCTAAATACCTTGACAACCAAGTAGCACAAATAGAACTGCTTAGTCTCATGTGAAAGCTCTCAGCTGGATGAACATAGTGCTACCAACAGTATGTGTGCAAATTGAGTTGTGGCTGAGATGTTGCAAGTTGTTTACAAGTTATTGCAAACTTAAAACTTACTTTGTTTGCTGTGACTTGTAAAAACTAGTTTAAAACATAGAACCTAAAGAATACCACCACTATAAAAATTATTCTTCCCAGTCCCCATCAATAAACACACTACACCAAATGACATTTGATGACTGTTATTAAACCTTCATAAACATAACTTTATTGAATAATATTTAATTTATTAATCACAGCATGCACATCCATGTAACCATTTAGGGTAGCGTATCCCCACTCACTCTGTCCAAATAAGCAACGTTATCACTACTGCTTGTTTACTGTTACTTATGAAGCAATGCCCCACCACTCACTTTCATCCCCCAACTCATTGAATCAAACACCCAACACTAAAGGGGGAAAAAAAGAGGGACATGCATGCCCCTCTTTTCTGCCAACCAGCCTAACACAGGCTGTTCCCCATCATTCACTCCAAAACCTTCACAAACCATCTAAAAACAAACCTAAAAGCTCTGTCATATGAATACCCATAGTAGCCAGTTGCCTTGACAACCTAAAATTAACAAACCAATGAGCCCTCTCCAAAGCCATAAAACTACCAGCATTCTTCCAAAATAACCATGGTACTACTTCCAACTACACAATGCTCATACCTGGGTATAACCTCTTCAACATAAACAGATCCCCTCCTATACTACTTCCAACTATACAATGCTCATACCCGGGTATAACCTCTTCAGCATAAGCAGATCCTCTTCTATCCTATCTACCAAATATCTCTTCAGAATTATTTCCAAATCATTACCTACCAAATGAAACATCAGGACATACAGAAGCTGAATTTGTGACTCTATAAATGCAAACTCCTCCACGAGCTGATGCCAACTAAAGTCTCTGACACCATGCTAGATGACTGTCCAGCCAAAACTATGTAAATCCAGTTCTGTACCAGCTGGAATAACTGCAGCCCTCTTTGACACCCAGTGAATGTAAGAATGACCAAAAATGACAATCTCTTTTCCTAAAGAAAGAGAGAGAGAGAGAGAGAGAGAGAGAGAAAATTAATACTAAGCCAGTCATCTTAGCCAATTATCTAATATAAGTCAAAAAAGCATTTGAAGACTAATAATCTACTCTCTTAATAATGTCACTTGATCTGCCTTCTCTCTCTAAGTCTGGTGCCCTTCCAAAATGAAAGGAATAAGTGGCAAACCTTTCTCCCAGAAAATCAATACACTGAAAAGCTCTCCTCATCACATATACAGACTGACTACTCTTTATTAACTTGCTCCCTACCAATTAAAAAACAAAGTCCTGAGGACTCTCAGCATGAGACCGCAGTAATCTCTTAACCCAACCCACTGGAGACAACCAATCATTCATGTACTTTCCCAGTACTATCTGCCTGCCCTTCCTCAACTGATCTGTTTTAGATCTATACTAAATAGCAAGTCAACAAGATGGATAATTCCCAATAAGGTTCAGACAAGATGTTGTAGTATAAATAACACTTTAATTCAAAAACAGAAAATAGTCAACCGCTTTCATTCCCCAAAGGGACTTCTTCAGAACCATTTTACAAAATAAAACCATGATTTAAATAGCATTTAAAATCATCATGTGACTTACTCACTCAATGTCTCCTTAAAGAAACAGCAACATTTCACTGAATAGATCATAAAATCATTGCTTTTTTTTCTTTAAAACAGGCAGGATAGATATATGTTCATTAATACCAGGCAAAGTTGTAGCATTCAGCCTTATTTGCCATTTAAGTTCACATTCCTCTACCCTATTCTCCCAAAAGCCTCCCTTGTCTTCCCTTTTAATTGTGGCTATGATTCAAAATTCTTATTTGACATTCTGGAAAAAAATGCAAACTGTGTGCATTACCTTATCTACTATCTATTCAGCAGTGCAGGGATGTTTCGACTTCCTGTCATGTTGCTGTTGACTAGCTCAAATTTGTTAATTTGGGGAAGCTTCAGTAACCAGCATGAGAAAAAGTGTGTAGCTTGGTAAAATATTTCCCTTGTATTATAAGAAGTTTGTGATTTGATTGGGTAGTAATCTCTGCTAGCCATAATTGATGGCATATTCTGGATTGGGTTTTCCAGTTAAGCATGTTAGCTGCTAATGTGACTGGAGCAGGTGTGCTAGTCTAACCACAACAGGAAGAATTTATTGTTAAACTCCTAAGTAGTTTCTTCTGTTGTTAAAATGATAAGCTGCGGAGGTAATATCCATGCTACCCACGAGGATTTCCTGTCCTAAACTGAATCTGATCCTAAGTAAGATAAATGTGGTTAACCCAGAAGAGTTAACCTCTGCATATATTTTGACTCAGCTAGCATATTTGTTATCTCATGAACCTTGGTTTGATCATAATTTCTGTCTATATTACAGGGCTGGTAGAATGCTAAAGCACAGTCAACATTATTCCTGCCTGTAGAAGATTGTGCTTAAAATAAATGAGTGTTATGCTCTGTATAAGTTGGAAATCTCCCATAATAAGACATATTTTCTTTGGCCAGCTGACTGTTGGCACTTTTTTAAGTTCATCGTTCATCATCAGTCAGATCAACCTGGCCTACATCACCGATAGATGCCTTCCACAGAAGTGATCTTGTTGCTTGGTTCTGAATAGCTAGGATTACCCTTATCAAGTCATCTTTTAGGTAAATTGTGCTCCCTGAGAATGACAGCTAATATGTCTGATAACTTGGAAATTCTCTTCTTACCTTCATATATGAATAAGAATATGAATATGAATATAAGAGATACATAACAAGACTTAATTTGGTGATTGAGACAAATTACTATTACCACAAAACTGTAGTATCACTCAAACGTGAAGTGTATTCAATATAAGAAAAGCAGGAAGTCACTAAAGAAGACTTTTTTGCAGGACAGCTTGTCAGCCTTCACCTGCACTCCCTAGCTATATATAGATATAGATATGCCAACTTATCAGTGCATCATGGACACAAAGAAGAAATCTCCATGACAGTGCAATCTTGATATTTCAGAACTGAGCCTAATAATTACAGAATACCAAACAGACAAAACAGAGTCAGTTATTAGCATCTCAACAGCAGGCTTGCAACACTTCTGACTCTTGGCAATAATACGAGTGGATGCAGGTATAGGTTTGGGTTAGCATTTTGGCCATATGGCTGAGGTAAGCTAGTAGAAATATCTAGAAAGTATAGAAGACTGAGGCAGTGATTTCTTTACTGCCTTAATATGGGTAGTTAAAAATCTCACTGTAATGCTGTGGGACATTTGTGTTATTGTGGTATTGTTGAACAGAGCAGAGAAACTAGCCTCTATTTTTTTAATAATTACACAATTGTCTTAAAGATGGAACCATTATGTGTTAGATATGCCTTTAAAAAAAGAAGTGCTATTAGGCTGGCTAAGGATGAGGTTACAGCAGGTTGGCACTCTGTGGTGACAGGTAATGTTTCTTCATGTCAATTAATACCAAATATAACTGCTAATGGGATGTGCACATTGCAAAGATATAAAGGTAGTGCAAAACAATGATGATGGAGGAGATGAAATGTGTATAACCAACTTAGTTACAAAGGTAAGGGAGATAAAATGTTGAGTGTCTTAATAAAATGACACTTTTCTGTTTAATAACAAAAGCCAACAAAAGAGTAATGTTATTTCTGTTCTTAAGGTGCTTTTATAGTTCTAAAGTAAGGCACTAAAGTTAGATATAACATATTTTGAACTGCAGCTGTTCCATATATAAATGTGTATCATGGGATTCAATAAACTCTGTGTAGGCTTTGCGTGAAGCCTACAAGTTGTTTACATTTTAGCGAGATGAACAGCAAAGCTAATTACATACTCATGATGCTCATTGCACTTACAAGAAAACAAGCTAGGTTTCATAGACACCAACAGTGTTGCCTGATAGGAAACTATGCAGAGCAGAAGAGCACAGAAAAAAGAAGCATTCACGTTTGCATATGGGCAAACCTGCTCCACAAAATCACATGGACAGCCACAATGACTACCAGGGTTGAACATACTGCAATAACAGCAGTAATAACACAATAAAAAATGTACTGAATGGAATGCACTGTAAAACAATTATTTGCAGAACAAAATAATGTAGGGGGAGGGTAAACAGAAAAAGGCAACTACAAGGAATGATACACTGGGCAGGGAATGCGTGCTGATGAAGATGTGCACAGACATAAATGATAGGAATGAACAGAGAGGAAGAGGGCATGGTAAATATGGAAATGTCCCCAAGTTAGGATAGGCCAATGCATGTACACTTCCAAGGCAAGTCAATAGCATAACATTATGCACATATGCAGATAGCACGTTATGTACTACTGAGCAAGTATATTATGATACAAACACATATGATTATATATATATATATATATATATATATATATATATATATATATATATATATATATATATATATATATATGTCATGTCTGACTCAAAACCGGTCATAAGTGGTGTCCCACAGGACTCAGTCCTGGGACCTCTCTTGTTCGGCATTTACTTTTCCGAGGTACAGGCCAGCACGGGAGGACTATGGCTGACTAAGTTCGCGGATGACTGCAAGCTGGGAGCCATTATTCACTCTCCAGCTGACACAAACATCTTTCAAAAAGGTCTCACAGAGACGGATAACTGGTGCCAGAGCCATGGCCTAAAGCTGAATGCCAAGAAGTGTATAGTCATACCCTTTGGCAAAAATAAAGTTCCCACAAACTACCATATAGTTGGAAACCCATTAAATACAGAAGAAGTAATTAGGGATCTGGGGACCCAAGTTGATAGCAATCTCTCCTTTGACAACCACGTTGCCAAAGTGGTTAGAAATACCTTCTACATAGCCCACCTTATCACGAAAGGATTCACATCCAGATCAGGGGAGGTAATAGTGCCCCTCTATTCATCCCTCATCAGGCCCATCATAGAATACAATGCCCCTTTTGGGATGTACCTTACTCGCCACCTGCAGCAGCTGGAAAGACCCCAAAAGTACCTCACAAAGAGGATCAAGGGACTCAAGCAGATGCCATATGCTGCCAGGTTAAAGAAACTTCAGCTTTACTCAGTTGCATACTGCCTACTTCGTGGTGATCTATGCCTGACATACAAAGCTATGTCCAACCCAGAATTAATGAACATGCTCCACCTCAGAAAATCCAAATCCCTTAGAACCATGCGCTCGAGGGATTTGAACCTCAGCACAGAGCTAAATAGAACGTGCTGGAGGGACAGATTCATAACACAGAGGCTCCCTTCACTTTGGAATAGAATACCGATCCATGTTAGGCAGAGCACCTCACTGACTCTCTTCAAGAGGAATCTTGATGAGTGGATGGGAGATCGTAGATTCACTCCGGGGATTACTTCTGTGTCTCTGCTAGACAGAGGCTCAATTAACTAACCTTAAAAAGGGCATAGCAAACTCAATTCTAAGGAAGGGTGGCGAAAGCCAAACACACTCGGGCTAGGCTTGTAAATGCCCCAGGGCAGATAGTCTAGTATGAACCTATGAACCTATATATATATATATATATATATATATATATATATATATATATATATATATATATATATATATATATATATATATATATATCATGATCACACAAGGTCACATCTCAATGGAGGTGAATGGTTGTGATATACACATCACTGACATGCTCACTGGAGAAGACACTTAGCAAGGATGATATATACAGTAGGGAGAATGTGCATACTCTGAAGATCTGAAAAATGATTTGGATGAATATGACAGGCATGTCACAACTTAACCACTCAGGGACCCATAGTAACAGGCTCCTGGACAAATGTGGAAAGAAACAGGCACAATCATGGGAACTTAAAATATCATGTCCATTAGCTTGCAAGATTGACAGAATATTTGATTGTAACTTATTATACATGTTCTGCAGTAACAGACATGTACAACTGTAATGCTTTTATAAGGAGAATTCATCACACCTTCCACAAAAGTGACCACTTTTTGGAAGATTTAAGAGGGACAGTATTAAACCTGCAGTTGAAATCAGGGCAATCCTGGTGAGTTGAAAATTTTGCATGATACATACGCCACAATCCCCTCCTGCAAAAATCAAACACTCACCATCAGTTTTGTCACTGAGCTGTACATTTACTGGGTGCAACATAGGACAATGTGTCATACATGTATCTATTGGAACACTTTGAAGTGACATCCGCACTGTTAAATCCTAATGGGTATGCATCCCACAAAATAGTTCCCTATGGCTTACCACATGTGGGAGCTCAATGTGCCTTATGTGAAACAATTGACTAAAACATCTCTGCCTGACATAGCTATCAGCCATACAGATAACAACATATACAAACTCCACACTATTATGAGTGGATTCTCTACACATAGCTGGGTATTGCATGCATCTGCTACATGTGACAGAAATGGATATTGTCTGAAGCATCTGCAGTTCATGTTTGAATTAAGAAGTGATCTGTGATAATGAATGCTACAGCAGTATGTCAGACTGATAGCAATGCATCAACTAAGCCTATGTGCATAGAAATTACAGCAGTGCAAATTTAAATGTCAGTGATCAAGGAAGCTGTAATTGTTATCAGAAGACATTTCTAAGTAAGGCAACAATATACATAGCATCACCCCATGTCACCAGTCCTCAAGAGACATATTACTACAACTCTTTTGGAAGGAACATGTAACCAAATGGCAGCAATGGGCATCAATACAGTAGCTCAAATCCCAGATTGGAATACACTTTTGTAGGGCTACAGTACATCCACACCTTAACATAGCACATGCAGGTGAGAACAACATCGACATGTGCAATGTTCATAGGGTCATAGGAGATTACTAGGATAATGGCCAAGATCTCACACAGTCCTAGCCATTATTATCTGATTTTATCCAAATCACTCTCTCTAGGTAAGGAGTGATAGTAGGGGTATGTGCACATGTGTTTGATTTTATTACAGTCTGATCTGTCTATATCTGCCACAGGCACCACCCCATGAGTGAATTAGCAATCACAAATCCAGTGGTCTGGAGATGACTTGTAGAGGGTCATGGAGAGGCTCAGCTTCATGATGTGTATGCATCTTTGAGAGGATGACATCTTCAGTGATCTGCAGAAAGGATAGTATGTGGACAGAGTGAAAAAGGGTATGTTGGATTTAGGCAGCTATGTAAAATGTTTTCTGGAGTGGGAGTCAAATGGGAACAGATTCAAAGCATCATAATATGATCACTGTGCATCACCATCCCTCACACAGACACCAGATGACTGAGGTTAGATTCAAACACAATACGTGTCTAGGCATACAAGCTTAATTCCATACAATGGAAGACTAGCACCACCACCACCTGCTAGACTGCACTTTATAGAGGATGACATCATTAGCTTTTGCTCAGAAGATGATTGGAGGAGTGTCTGACATAGCTGTAGACTCACATCCAAGTGTTAAATTATCTCCAGACTGATAGCTGAATGAAGACACACACACGTTGTCTACTGTGAGATTAGAACCCTTATTTATCCATTTACCCACTCTAGAAAACACAGTATTCAATGCTAGCACCAACACAGAAGTCTAAAGTAAATGCTGTCAGAAAACACTTTAAAGAGGATTACATCATCAGTGTATGCTGAGAAGATGATGATGAAAGGAGTGTCCAACATAGCTGTGGACCCACATCCCGGTGTAAAATTGTCAACACACTAATAGTAAAGGAAGACAGCAATAGGTAGGCTTATGCTGATATGAGTCTGCATACACACACACACACACACACACACACACACACACACACACACACGTCAACTGCTGTGAGATTAGAACCCCTACATATTTAGTTATACAAACTAGAGTACACAATACTGAAATACTAGCACCACCACAGAAGTTTGACTTTAACTCTGTCAGAGTGCACTTTTTAGAGGATGACATCATCAGTGTATGCTGAGAAGAAGATGTTGGGAGGGCTGTATTAAATTCCTGTGAAATCATGTAGCAGTGTAAATGTATCTCCTCAATGCTACTTGAGTGAGTGCAGCAGGAACTGGACTCATACTCACCTGACTACGCACACAACCACTCAGATATCAACAAATACACACACACATTGACTGCTGTGAGATGAACTTTTATTTATTTCACATTTGTTTACCTGGAAAGTCCAAATGGGCCAAAACCCATTTTCAGCAGAGGCCCAAGGAGAAAAGCTCCACATAGTTACAATACATAAAACAACTTAGACTAGTAATGATTTTTTATACAATAGAGGAAACATTAACATAGACATAGTAGATAAAGTACTAATACAATCAATAATAGATCCATAGAGTTTGCACAGTTTGTATGATCTTACAATATTACAGATAGCCTAACTATAATAAGAGATAAGTCATAGGGTAACTATTATAAACATGGTTAGCAGTTGGTAAAAGCATATAAAGTATAAGCAAGAATAAAATTAGTATAGGTAAGTTATTTTATAATCACTTTGTGGAGAAGTGAGGGGGAGGGTGGTCAGGATGAGAGCCATTGAGGGATGGGAGAATTTGGATGGGGACAGTTACTGTTAAATTAATAGTGTGTTGCTATATAGTTATGCATGACAAGGGGTAGGCAGTGTAAGGGGAAAAGTGTAGAGATAGGTTACTGAGGTATTTTGTAAGTAGGGAGAAATAGTAGTTCTTTGATAGCCTGGACTGTTACATGAGCAGAGCCATGAGTCAGTTAGATCACTTTTAAGTAGTTTTTTAAACTGAGTGGAGTTGATAATGGTTCTATTAGAGTAAGGAAGTATATTCCAGGTTTTTGCCATGTTGGAGGAGTATAGATAATCTCCTGCAGCATTTGTAAATTTGGTAACCTGTAATAATGATTTATTTGTTGATTGGAATAGGGTTGTAAAATATTTAGTAGAGCTGGAGTTTTCTCAGACTGATAAAGTAGTTTAGGAGCCATGGTTATTTGATTATAGGCTAAGAGTTGTAGTAGTTCTAGCCAGGAGAGTTTTTAATGTGTGAGATCCCTTATCTATCTAGTTATATAAGCTAGAGAACACAGTACCTAATGCTAGCACCACTGCAGAAGTTTGACTTGAAGTGTCAGAGTGAACTTCGATGACACCATCATAGAGCACAGGTACATTTACTGTTATGAGACTTGGGTGCAAACCAGGATTTGTGATATGATTGTGTGAGCCCTGTTTGCAAAAGTACTTATAAATACATGCTCTCAACCTCGGTCAAATAAGCTGTCATGAATGCACCTTGCAGAAGTGAGTCAGACATGTATCTGTTTTTCAGGATGTTGTGTCGATAAGACACACACACACACACACACACACACACACACACACACACACACACACACGCACACATATGCACGCACACACACACACACACACACACACACACACACACACACACACACACACACACACACACACACACACACACACACACACACACACACACACACACACACACACACACACACACACACACACGCAGGAAACACCAGTAGTGCAATGAGTTATGTGTCTTCATATTTGGATGAATGTATGTCCACATTAATACATGTTACTGACAATATCAGTGGGATATGATCATGCAGGATCATATCCCTTTGAGTGTGTTTGACAATGGTCCAAGTACTGATATATGATTTGCAAGTGCATTACTGCAGGACACACATAAATACTATAAAATATGTGTTCCATCAAGCAAGCATGTCACTTTCCTTCTCTTGTGTTTATGAATGCATTTCCATTTATTGTAGGATTACAGGTCAGTAACTAGAGTCGGACATGCTATACATCTCTTCACAAACCGCATCACTGAGAAGGTTACCTGTGCAGATGATGGCAAAGTATTAGCACATGATTGGTTTTAATTTCAGGAATTCAGTTGAACTTGTGAAGTAGCAGTATCTACTGGCACTCACTGCTATACTGTGCACAAGCTGGGACATACAGTAACTGACCTGGTTGGGGTTAACTGCATAATACATCTGCTTGTTGTTAATGTTGCACTCTTTTTTAATTTCTCCAAGACTTGAGTTTCTAATACCACGATGGGAATGGTCCCCATTCATAAGTCAAAGTACAATTAAAGTTCATGAAATTAGTATTGTTTCATTCTTTGTTGTCAGCCAAAAGTGCTCTTCGCAGCACCCGCAATGTGCCCAGTAATGACTCCTTCTGCAATTTGTAGGGGGTTACATGGACTAGTAACATATATAAATATGATTGTAGATTACTTTTTATAAGACACATTGCTCCTACTACTATTGAAACTGTCTGGGTATCTTTCTTCCACATTGCTCTCGTTTCTGCCTGCAGATCCTGATATTTTATGACTTTCACATGTAAGGCTTGCAAGGTATGTTGTGAGAGAACTAGCTGGCAGCAAGTATGATGTGCATGCTGTAGTCTGCCTTTCAAATGCTGGGGCCTGAGTTTTATTACCTAAAAAACTGTTGGCCTTGCCTTGATCATTTGCGCAATGTTAAGTGCCAAGAAAACGTGGTTCTCTGCTTAAGGAAAACAATGAAATAAGTATGCCTTCCTTCATGCAAACAGGCTTAGCAGCCATGGCTGTCAGCACTCTGGACAGTACTGAGTATGCTACCTTCTTTCTCTTTGGCATAGTATGTAAGAGCAATGAACTCTTGATCAAATAACAAATGAGCCAGGGTTTGATTTTCTCTCTCTTTCTCTCTCTCTCTCTCTCTGTTTTTTGTTTTATAAATAGTGACAGGATTTCATTAGCTAAATAATTGTGATCACAACTGCAAATGTGATTATTGCTGAGTACACTAAAGTATATGTCTTCCCCAAATTGTATTAGTAGTGCCTACATCAGTACATTTCTCCAATTAGTAGCTGTTTTGCAGGCTTCACTGCAAATTAGAAGTTGATTGCTTGTACGGCTTGTTATAAATGAAAAAGGGTTGTTCATCTTTTGAAATGATTAGTATGACTCAGCAGATATGCTAACTATCTGTGTAAGGCCAGATATAATGAAAAGCGTGTGCAGTATGCTTCTTCACAGTAAAGACAGTTTCCACATCATATTAGATGAACATTTCATCCATCATCCTACTAAATATACTACAGTATATTCTGACGAGGCAGATGATGATAGACACAGGGCTGTAGAGGACGTAGAAGGTACTGTCCTGGCCATACCTCTCAACCATACAGAATTACTTGTTTTTTACCGAGTTTTGGGGTCCAAATAAAGGGGTGCCATGATTCCCAAGTGGCACCCCTTAATTTCCGATTTTTTTCTTTTGGTTTATTTTTTTTTATTTATTTTTTTGAATATCACACTGTCGGAGCTGACGTCATCACATGTGTGATGATGTCAGCCCCATCAGAGCTATCAGCCAATCGAAATTGAGCTCAAGGAGCTTGCATGATCATTTCATTAATTTCCAGCTGCAAATGCAAGCGGGAAACAGAAAGTTGATTATTGGCAGCAGCGTTTTTTCATTTGGGGAAACACAGCAGTTTTGAATTGGAAGCAGTAGTTCATTTGGGGGAAAGTGGATTACTGGCAGCAGCATTTCGTTTGGAGGAAGTGGATTATTGGCAGCATTTTATTTGGGGGAAAGTGGATTATTGGCAGCAGCGTTTCATTTAGGAGAAAAGCAGCCAGCAGCAACTCATTTGCATTTTGTTTGGGGATCTAACTGTGGATTATTGGCAGCAGCATTTTGTTTGGGGGATCTAACAGCAGCACTCATTCCAGGGATTATTGGACTCAGGTAAGGTGTGTGCATGTTTCGTTTGGGGGATCTAACAGCAGCACTCGTTTTTGGGATTATTGGACTCAAGTAAGGTGTGTGTGTGTGTGTGTGTGTGTGTGTGTGTGTGTGTGTGTGTGTGTGTGTGTGAGAGAAAATACCCCCATGTAATACACCTGGTGGCTAGAGGTATTCAGGCTCAAACCCTGTACCTTTGGTACAGGGTAAAAAGAGCCTGAAGTCCCTAGCCACCACCATTTCTGAGCTTTGTCCAGATTTTTTTGTGCTAAGAGTTGAGAGCTATGGTGAGAAGTGAACAGAATTTGTATTCCCCCATTATTGGCTTCGTTGTTTGTCCAGTTTTTTTGTGCTAAGAGTTGAGAGCTATGGTGAGTGTGAAGTGAGAACTGCATTTGTATTCCCCCATTATTGGCTTTGTCCAGGTTTTTTGTGCTAAGAGGTTGAGAGCTATGATGAGAACTGAGAACTGAATGCACTAAATGATAGCCATTAAGTTTCAGTCTTCCTAATTTTTAGGAAACTATTGATTTGGCATAGTGGTATGTTGCTCTAACTATAGTGCATAGGGTCCTGGGTTCAAGACTTGCCAGTGATATGCATGGTGGTAACACATTTTATTCTATCAACTTTCCAAAATTATACAAGCAATGTTTAAAATGTGTCCCTGGTTTTTGACCTTTTGCCCCCCCCAAAAAAAAAACAAAGTTGAAAATAAGTGTGCGAAGCTGTGCAAGATGCCTGTGGCTTACACTACTGTAATTATATTTATAGTGTGGGTGTGGAAGTATGATGGAAATGTTCTGAACTGGGCAGCATTGCCATTATTGGTTCATGCATATTGTTTCATTGCCTACAGCACAGTCAACTGGAAAAATGCTCAAACAATAAATTTAAAATGCTCTCTGTTTAACACGTGTGCTGTACTATACAAGGAATATAACTTAATAAAGTCAGGAAGGTGTATCAAAGAAAATAACACATGTATGTTTCTTGTTTTGTGTGTAAGGGGCCAATGATTTGAAAACAGCCCAAAGGTAATCTTTATCCACCACTGGCCAGATGCATTTTCTTTGGATGTGGTGTGTGGGTTTCAATACTATTTCAATGAATGTGAGTTTCAAGGGCAGAGAAGTTTTAATGCCAAGTCTATTTTCATTGTGAGACAGTATTGCTTTGTTTAACAGATGTCTTAGTGTTTGTGCATTGTTGTGCTGCAAAATGAAAAAATAAAATCCAAATAATCATTGTAGAAGTAAAGCAGTATGCACGCATTAGTGCTTATGGTAAATGGGGAGAAAATTGCCAGGTAATTTTATTTTATTTATTTTATTTTACATTTGTTAACTGGGAAAGTCCGACTGGACACAGGTCTATTTTCAGTGGCGGCCTGGGGGGAAAAGCTCCACATACAGTACAGTACAAGTGAGTATTTCATTTACATGTACGAATACATTACAGCATGCAATAGTCAGATATTAACATTTTGTTATCAGGACTATATACAAGTATATTACAGACTCATTTCAGCATGTAGTAGGCAGAGTTTTACATTTCTGGTGGTAGGTTTATATGCAGTACATTGTAAGATTGAGAATAGTACAGTATTTGAGAAAAACAGCACAAAAGTTTTTGTCGCATTGGTGGTAGTACAGTTTATATGCAGTACTTTGTCAGATTAGAAGTAGTACAGTATCTGAGAAAAAAGGAACAAGATGTTTTAGTAGGAGTTTATTCTGGAAAGTCTGTATGCTTGGGGTATAACAGGTATACCTGCTTAACTAGAGGAAGTAATTGGCGATTATTAGCAGATGAATTCATGCAATCATGCGACAGTGCAGTGGTTTGATTTAACTTGGGAAGACATTGGAATGGCTGCAGGGGGACTCTGGTCATCTGGTGCTATATTTGCTTGCCTGTTCATCGGTTTGAATTTGAAAGTTGGTATCCCACAATTCCATTGGAGTGGGTGGGGTTACATAATTATATATGCAATTTAGATGCTAATCAGCGTACAGATTTGTACCTATTTTTCATGGGCCTTGTCCAGATTTTTGATGTTTCCAGGTTGAGAGGTATGGTCCTGGCACATTCATGAACATCTTAATGGTATGTTGGTATGATGTGTACCAGAATATGTCCTGCTCTGTAGCATGAATTGCATGAGATAAGGATAGAAGAGATAAACAGTGACAATAATGAATATATATATATATATATATATATATATATATATATATATATATCTATATATATATATATATATATATATATATATATATATATATATATATATATATATATATATTTATTTATTTCTGTTTGAAGAAAATGTGGGCATCTGAAATATAATGGTGTCATGTGGGAATTGATTTTTGACAGTTATATCAATTATGGCCACCATATAGTTTACCTGATATGCAGACATATCATGCTTATGTAGGAGAAGGGTTAGACAGATGGACAGGCAACAGATACGCAGGAAAGAGACCTTTGAAACAGTCCTTAAGAGCATCGCCTGTTGCTGGGTTGTAAGCCTTGACAAGATGCAAATATACTTGTATACATCTGATCATCACCTGAACATGACACAAACCTTACACACTACAGGAGCACTGACAACCTATTGAGTCAAGGTAGCATGATGGTATTGGCCATCAGCAGAGTCATGACAGTATGCAGAAACCATGAGATGACCTTTACATCCATCAGTCTAATAGATATACACACATATAGAGGGTTGGCTGTGATGGGCTGAATACAAAGATTGATGAAATACACATAACAATGTTTGGTGTCATGTCACATTCATGGACATGTTTTTGGTGTGTTCTCATTATTAAACTGCGATGTTCTGTAGCATGATGTGACTGATATGGGGGAAAGAAGAGTTAGGAGTGGGACAACAGGCTTATGACAAGCAGAACAAGGTTAGATAAATATCTCATAGCTGTGGGGATGGATGCCACTACAAATACTATTTTTTGGACAATATTCAATATATCTGTAGGACAACTCATAACTGTGCCCACTATTAAGATGTGGGTAATTAAACAGATCATGGACATGTAACATCAAACTAAGAAATGATGTGAGATGCATCTGGAATCAAACGCCTGATGATATAGGCAGAAACAGTCTTCAGACAAGTCATTTTTATCAGCACTTTACATATAAAGTTGCACTTTGTTACATTCAGAAATCTAAGAACTGTCAGAGTATGTGCTTCAAAGTGCTGCCTTCACTCTGCTTTAACATTTGTGTTCATCTAGAGCAGCGAGTTTAAGCAGAATTTTGCAGAGATAACTGATCTAGTACAGTTGATGGCAAAAACTCACCAGGTTTTGTCTTAGGATGTGAACAGCCAATTGCCATCATTTGGCATTGGTGCAAGATACCAAACTCCACACAGATGCAGAGAACAAAATTTGAAGTCATTTTTATGGGCCATTTATGGCCAAGTATGTTGTGTGTAATTCTATTTTTGACCAGATTAAATGTGTGAAAACAGGGTTGAAAGGAAACTGGTGAAATGGGGAGGCAAGCAGGGGGAAAACAAAGGGAAATCAATACAGGCATTTGCAGGGGGGATTGAGAGAGATCCATAGATATCCACTTCTACACCACAGCAATGTGTACACATATACAAAATGTGATGAATTTGGATTGCCACCACAACATGGATGGGTGAAAACAACACAATGATGTTGGATTGCCTATTGGATCAAATCAAGTGTGTTGAGAAGACACATATGCAAAGTGCAGCACCATGTATGAAAACATTTTTTTTTGTGGGGTAGGTACCCATTTTTTTTTGTTTCAAAAAGTGAGGAATGTTGGGGAAGGGGCCTAGGAATGTGAGTGTCAGATAGGTAGGTTCGGTGAGGTAGCAGATGCAGACAGAAGAGCATACAAGACAGACACAGGATGGTGATGGACACAAATATAGGGGGACATTTTAATTGGGGATAGGTAGTGAACACCTGAAACACATGCCCATCAAGTGTGGAAGCAGTGAGAATCTAGTCCTCACCCTCAGAACTGTCATCATTGTCCCCTTGCTCAGTTGCCTGTGAGACTGGTTGATGTGGGAATCTTTTTTCGATTTTTAGGAGCACCTTCTCCACTCAGCTGATACAGGCAACAAGGCCACTTTCTATTAGATCTTTCACCATCCCTGGCAGCCACTGGCAGATGATATAATGACCACCTCCACCAGTACTCCTGGAGAGTACCACTGTACCACCAGCCATGGCATTTCTAACTGATGATGCTGGACCAGGTAGGGCAGGGTTTGTGGAGGCAGTAGTGCCAGGTTGCATTCCAGAGGTGCTGGATATTGGTGCAGCAGCTAGTGAAGAGTTAGCAGACCAAACTGCAGCCATTATCCTACCTCCCTGTGCTGAAATGCATTTGTTTTGTTGGTAGAAAGGTATGACATCAGAACGGTGTGATTTCAGTAACCTAAAAAAGGCAGAGAGAAAGAAGGGATGGAGTGAGGCAAAAGAGAAAAGAGACATTAGAACCATGATATGTCACATTCATTATTATAAAAAATAGACATATATTATTATCCTAGCTACAGAGCTTTCACACTGTCAAACATGATTGTGAATTGTTACAAATAATCTTTGGAATATGCACATATTCCATAAATTCTTTCAAAGATACTACAGACAACATGGCATTAAAGACAACATTACTGCATTTCAGCTGTAAAAACAACACTCGGTGAATGTGAATCTATAAGTTAACTGTGGTTATTAAACCTACATAATCTGAATACACTAGTACACTTGCCTAATACAATCAACAACAACTGTAGGAGAAAACATGCATGCTTGCTGTTACAGTTAAGGTATGTGTGCTGAAGCTGCTACTTATCCATGGAATCACAATAATTAATACAACCAGGATCAATTTTGCTGCACAAATACCCCTTGCTTCTCTGAGTCTTGCCAATCTCTCAGCATGCACCTCCCTGTTCACCACAACTTCATCTGCAGCTGTGAAATAGAGAATGAGTGAATAAGAGACATGAAAGCATTATTCAAGCCAGTCTTAATTATCTACACCACTTCATACAAGTTCAAGTTGCTTGATCTGTATCCTTACACAACTGGGGGGAGGCGGTTATTAGCAGTTCTAAACTCATCCAGCCACTGGTTGAGTTGTGCCTGCTTGTGCCTCTTAAGGTCACTGTAGTGGTGCCTACCTCAGTGTGTGGTATGCCAGTCGCACTGGAGACAGCCATGGCTAAGCTGTTCCAAGCTTCAGCCTTGTACTGAGACCCATTATTGTCCACCTGCAGTAGCCTCTGGCTGTAGTGCTTGATGAAGAGTGACACAAAGAGTTTGGTTTCCTCCATACCCCAGCTCTGTGCCCTGAATTTGGCAGTATCATCTCCATCATCTGCCAGAGGTCCTCCAACAACAGTAGCACTGGTTTGCTTCCAAATTGTGACCTCACATTTTAAGACCAGTGCAAAAACATGTACAATAATGCTGACCTCCTTTGTGTGATGGTAAGCAAAGATACATTGCCAAACAAAGAGGAAGTGAGTTTATGAAGCAGCAATGATGTGAAACTTGGCGGTGATCCTTGGCATGTGTGATGCTATACCTGGTCATCACACTTTGTCCAGTGGTCAACACTGAAAGGCTCAATGGTTTCACTTTTAAGCCATGACTTTGGAGGGATCATTTGGATGACTTGACACATATTTTGTTGGGACTTACACACCGTTAAAAGTAATTTGTTCAAGGTGGGATTCAAACCTCTGTAAAAGGGAACAGGTACATTTGCACACAGGTGATTATTCCTCACTACCACAGCAGAATTGATTGTTCACCATTTCCATTAAAGATATACAGCTTAAGGAGTGACTGGTGCTATACTTCAATTAGGCCTGTATGTGTGTGACAATATAAGGTCCTGGATCACGCATTTCAGATGTGATGCAGGACTTATGTTTGCCAATATATTGGAAAAAGATAGATTTGCATAACTTTAGTAACATAGTTTGGAATTATGATACATACCTCACAATAACATCTGTTTTACAGTTATAAGTAGATTATAGGATGGGTCTAGATGACTATCAATAAACTATTGTGTCTATTAGAGATAAGCAACTGCATTTTTTATTACATAATCATCATTGTCATGCTAAACTAGCTACAGACATAGTTAACTGGGGTTCATGTGTCTGTCAGTCATTAATGAGTTATGATACCTGCAAAAGTACATTCTGTTTTAAATGGGAAGTGTGTTTCAAGTGCACTTTGTTGACAGTGGGTACACAGCCTGATTCTTTTTTGGAAAGCATACATTTCTCTGTGCTATTCATGGGTTTTGTCCTTATCTGTTTATTTCACATAGAATTATGGCACCTAAACCAACATAACTCAGGAAACCCCGTTTTAGTGAGGCTAAGAATGAGGTCATCATTCAGGCTCTGAGGCAACATAGACTCTTCCTTCTTGAGAGAGGCTGCAGGGAATGACTGACAGAAAAGACCGTTGGAACCAGGTGGCGGCAGATGTAAATGCCATTGATGATCATGGCACAGTTATGATCAGGTGCAGCATCTAGCCACTGACATGATTTTTTCTGCACGGAGGAGGGCATCTGCAGTTGCTCAAGAACAGCTGGCTCCGGGGGTGGAGGGTGGTGGTTCCTGTCCTCTGTCAGAGATTCCAACAGTTCAGGGAAGCCTTCATATTATGATGGTGCTGATGTGGCTGGGAGGCCAAGTGTGTCCCAGGAGCAATTTCCATATAGGCTTACATATGGCAACATTAAGTGTGTTGTAGAATAAATTATAATTTGGCTGCTACTACTTGTGATACATGTTTATATCTGGACCTTTTGATAATTCATAGTTAGATGAAACAATGGGGCAATAGACATGGTGTGGGGGGGATTGCACGCAGTTTCTTAAGGAGCATATGCCATTTCGTGTTGCTGCTGCAGCTGTTTTCGCAGGATGATATTGTGTAGGATATCACAGACTAAAATAATTTTGGGATAGCTGCTGGGATAGTACCTCAGAGTCCCCCAATGTATTCAGGTACAAAAATATTGACTTGAGCAGCCCAAACACATGCTCTATGATGTTTCTTGTTTGAGCATGTGCCTTATTATAGTTCTTCCATGGATGTGTGTACATTTCTGATGAGTGTTATCAGCCATGGTTCCAATGCATCCCTTGAATGCCCCAGTAAATGTCCATGTGGGACATCATCTCTGAAAAACCTCAGATAGCACTGTGAGGTGTGCTAGACATGGGAGTTGTTGTAACTGCCTGTGTTGACAGGACACACATTCAGGATGATTCCGCTACCATTACACACATGACCTGGCAGTTAATGCAGTGGAACCCTTTCTGTTGATGTAGACCCTTTCCTGTTCCCCGGGTTATGATTTGATCTCAATATGAGTGCATAACTCCTGCATAGTTCTAATTCTGCCCTCGGTGTATGGGGGAAATATCTCTCTATCTATCTATCTATCTATCTATCTATCTATCTATCTATCTATCTATCTATCTATCTATCTATGTCTCTATCTATCTATATATCTATCTATATATATAGTAACTGACATGCTGTATCATAGCATTCTCAAATTGGTGTAGAATCCTCGATACTGATGCCTGTGACACCCCGAGAATGTCCTCTGTGGGTCTCTGATATGCTCCTGTAGCTAAAATTCTAAGTGCTACACATATCTTGGTCTCCACAGGTATTGGCTCCTTCAGTTTGCTCATGGTTTCAAGTGAGGATGACAGAATCTGCAGAGTTCCTGGAGCGCATCTCTATATACCCTGTAACAGTCTACTATTTCCACTTCATGCAGACCATGAACAGTTAAACGGTGTCTAAATACCCTTTTCCTCCTTGCCCATGGTCTGTCAGCAGCAGAAGCAGCAGCAGCATAGACGTGAGCCGGTTAAACACACACATGAACAAGGCCAGCAGGAGCCCCTAACATTCTTTCTTTTCAGTGAATTTTCTGTGGATGCATTCCAAAAAGGTTTGGAGTACAAGGCAAATGGTTATGCAGAGTGTACACAATTGCTTTATAGCTTGCTGAATAATCCCACTATCTTGGATTGGTTGATAAGTATATAATTCAGCTGCTTATGTACTAATTAGCATGCCATGATGCTTACATGGTTTACGTGGTTCTACATTTCATGTAGAGATGTTTACTGAATGCAAATCAGGGCACTATTCTGTGTGTGTTATATCTCGACATGAACAGTATTTCAAAAAAACTTCAAAAAAAAAAAAACATCTGAAGAAGCGTGGCTGTATCCACGCGAAAGCGCTCATCTTCCCACTCATTGAATAAAAGGTTTTATTTTACTTTTCTACATGCTCTACTGGATTTTTACTTATTTGGTTAACTTGCTACTTGTTGCATCGTGGAGAGACCAGTTTCTGATTTTACACAATATGAACAGTATTTCAGCTAGCTGTGTAGGGTTTATTGTGTCCAACTTTAGGATTTTTTTCAACAAATATAGAGAATCAAGCCATCAAATTAAACAATTTTCTGTCAATATACACAGTTCTTAATAAAATACAGGTTACGAACAGAAAAGACAAGTATATTTTGAATCATGCCCTGTCAGATGTAAATATAATTCATCATCATCAGCCCCCTTTTTTCCATTTTTCTATATGGGGTTGGGGTATCGTGTTAACTGTCGCCAACTCTCTTGATTCAGTGCCACACTCCTGCCTTCTTCAGCACTCATGCTTGACTGTCACAGATCTTCTTTCACACAATCTATCCACCTCTTTGCTGGATGTCCCCACTTCCTCTTACCTTCTTCCTGTCTGTCCCAAATCTTCCTCACCAGATCGTCTTCTGCTTTTTCTACACTTGTGCACAAACCACCATAGAGGTGATGGAAATGAAGTGCCTGAGAAAGGTGGTAGGATGCACATTGTGGGACAAATGAAGTAATGAGGACATAAGAGCAGAAGCCAAAGTAGCTCTGATTGCAGAAAAGATCAAAGAGAAGAGATTACGGTGGTTTGGGAAATATAATTAATGGAATACATATCACTGCAGGAATTTGTGGAAATGGAGACATTACAAATGGAGGGCAGACAAGATATGATGAATTAACCGGTGTTTCAAAAAATCAGATATGATTGGTTTGGTAAGAAAGAGGCAGGACTAATACAGTGAACGGCAATAAGGTGGGTTCATTTAATGGCAGAAGAAGGGAAAATCTCAAAGATCAACAGGCATAAATACTTAAAGAAAACAGATTGACACAGCTACAAAAATAAATTCTTACAATATAAGGTAACTTTAAGAAGAAAATGGAAATTAATGTCATACATTATGAATTATAGCATTATAATGTTGCAGGTCAAATCAGAATATTTCAGTTAAGGGTATTTCTGTTTGCATTTGTGAGAAACATGGTAAAATGCATTATGTGGACTTTCAAAGAAAGAACATATATCCATCATGTAAATTGCTTAGAGATGGAATAGGACAAACTGTGGATTACCAAACTCACATTATCAAGACCTATAGCTGAGCTTAGTATTACTAATACTGATAACAAGTTGAATGTGAAAGTTGTAAGAAAAATGCTGGGATGGGGATAGTATAGATGCTTAAAACAGGAAATTATAATTTATGAGCTAAAAAGATCTATGTTGAGATTAGGAATATGGAGCATCTATGGGCACAATGGGCTTCCATCTGAATAAGTAGTTAGGAAGTACAGTAATAAGCTCTCTGGTAAGGCTCTATAGTCATATTAAGAATTAACCAGATTAGGACTGTAGTCTAACCCAAATGGAAAGGAGGAAGATCTAATCTAGGGAACTGGAGACCAATTTCTTTGCTAAATATAGATGAAAATCTGCTTGCTAATACCATGGAAGTAGACCGGAAAAATATTGCCAAAAGTCAGTCAACAGAGGCAAATTGATGTCATCCAAGGCCAGCTGCTCATAGATACCAGTTATTAAACCCTTATATGTATATTAAAGGCAAGCCAGGGATATAGTGATAGGTTGAAATAATACTTTCAGACATTAAAAAACTGTGATTCAATCAAATGGCAGTTTCTGATTAAAGTTTTGTTGATTTATTTATTGACATTTGATTACAGGAAAAGTCTACTGGGACGTAAGAGATCATTTTCAGTGGAGACCTGGGGGAAAGCACCAAGTACATGTAACAAACATGAACAATTAAAATAACATAATACAGGTAGGTTAACTTTCAGAGAGTCAAATTCCATATGATTGTGTAAACATACATACAAACATACACAAATGAGCAGTAAACAATTTGGGAAGTTCGCATGATACAATTATTGTCACATATTGACAATGGCTTGGAAGTTAAGTTAGGGATAATAGGGAGTTTGTCCCTCCAAACAATATGTGTCTGTTAAAATTCTGTGGGTGATACGGTTAAGTCATAAGATAGTAAGGAACATGTTAAACATGAAAGTCATAGAGTAGTAGTAAATGATGCGTTAGGATCTTTGCAAGTATAAGAGGTAAGTTATGGGTGAGTGAGGAGCTATGGAAGTGGTCAGGACTGAAAGGAGGGAGGTGACAAACAATTACAGCTCCATGTGGATGAGAGGTTGTAGTATAAAGGAGTTTTAAAATGTGCAAGTTTTTGGTCAGTTTTAACTGTTAGGGGAAGAGAGTTCCAGATCCTGACTGTGGAATAAGAGTAGAGGAGTTGGCTTGCCGATAGGTTTGGTTTGTAAATTTGTAGTAGATCTTGTTTTTCAGATCTAAGTGATCTTTTGAGCAGCTAGTTGCTGAATAGTGAAGAGAAGCAGGGCATTCTGAGGGTTTGTAAACTATTTTGTGTGCTGTAGTTAACTGTATGTAGGAGAGATAAAGATGTAAATGTGTTGTTGTCATCCTAAAACAGTTTCCATATTCAGTACCAGTGATAGTGAAGAGAAGCAGGCCATTCTGAGGGTTTGTAAATTATTTTGTCTGCTGTAGTTAACTGTATGTAGGAGAGATAAAGATGTAAATGTGTCCTAAAACAGTTTCCATATTCAGTACCAGTGATAGTGAAGAGAAGCAGGGCATTCTGAGGGTTTGTACATTATTTTGTGTGCTGTAGTTAACTGTATGTAGGAGAGATAAAGATGTAAATGTGTTGTTGTCATCCTAAAACAGTTTCCATATTCAGTACCAGTGATAGTGAAGAGAAGCAGGGCATTCTGAGGGTTTGTAAATGATTTTGTGTGCTGTAGTTAACTGTATGTAGGAGAGATAAAGATGTAAATGTTTTTTTGTCATCCTAAAACAGTTTCCATATTCAGTACCAGTGATAGTGAAGAGAAGCAGGGCATTCTGAGGGTTTGTAAATTATTTTGTGTGCTGTAGTTAACTGTATGTAGGAGAGATAAAGATGTAAATGTGTTGTTGATATCCTAAAACAGTTTCCATATTCAGTACCAGTGATAGTGAAGAGAAGCAGGGCATTCTGAGGGTTTGTAAATTATTTTGTGTGCTGCAGTTAACTGTATGTAGGAGAGATAAAGATGTAAATGTGTTGTTGTCATCCTAAAACAGTTTCCATATTCAGTACCAGTGATTGTTTATATAAATTGTCACCTTCTCTCCTCTGTTTTGATAGCACACATAATTTAACTTTAATTGTGAAAAAGTAGTTCTCACCTCATCCCCTACCTAACGCATCACAGCACATTCCACACTCACAAACATTTTGCAAGGAGGTGCAACATATAAAATAATTATGTTCAAATAAAGACATTAACTCAATGAATAACAGCTACTAACAAAGTCATTCCTATATGTTGTTGTCCATTGTGCTCTTCAAAGTTAATCTTTCATAATCTCATCTCTGAATTTCAGTGGGAGCCCAACAGTATTTAACCACTGAGTCTTAATCTCTCAGTGGGTGGTCTTGTTGCTAGTGAAAGTCAGGGTGCCTGTTTTTATTCCCAAGCCACATACTCACTCTGAGAAAGATCTTCTTTGTGAATTGACAACCACTGAATACTTTATTGTCCTGCTACATTCCAGATCTTTGTTGATGAATTGCTTTGTACAGTGGATTTGGCTCCAAGCCTCTGGCTGCAGTCTATTGTACTGATAAATTGAAGTTTTTGGTCTTATTTCACCTTTGTACTACAGAATGGTGTACAAAAACTTTGAGGATCCTCTTGACTATTTTATTCCCTTTCTGACAGATGATGTATTTAGCATCATGCTTACCTTTACTTGCTTCAAACGACATGTCCCTAAAGTCTACTCTGTGTTTTTGTCCTCCTGGTTGGATGTTCTCTTCTTGGGAAGTGACAATCTTCTACTTTTGAAGCAAACCTCCAAAGATTTTCTTCTATTCTCACTAGTCAAATGGCTGGATAAATGACCACTGCCTGGTCGCCTTATGCTGTAAATGGGCTTCTAACTGGCTCAATATTTTTCTCTTGTCTTTATACTAATGGTGAAAAATCAATGCATTCTATTGTGCATCTGCCTGAGAGTTCAGCATTGTACTACATGCTGTTGAGAATTATTCCTTTTTTTCATATTAAATATCAATAATACTATTAAAATATGTCTTGGTGATCAGAGATCACCATGCCATTCTCCTACTCTTTGGAACGTTTCAGTTTCTGTGGAAATATCTATAAGGAGGTACATAATCTCCAGCAGAATTTTCTTCATAAACAATTCAAGCTTTATTTCTCAGATGTTTGTACTTACAACAAAGATTCTTTTTTTCTCCTGGGGCTGTTTACTAGCTCTTCCACTTGATTTTAAATCAGAAATCTGATTCTTCAATTTAGCATTCTTCTCTGTTTCTCTTCTGATTATTTTCTTTATTTTCTTTTCAGTTTTATTTCTCCAGTGAGATCTGCCACCTGCTGTTCCATGTTCTGTACTTTCTGATGCAGAACCACTGATTGGCATGCCTCTATGTTATTGATTAACAACATCTGAATTGTCCCATATGCCGAAAGGTTTAACATTGTAACATTTAGTAAGCACCTCCTAGCTTCTCTTACAGCATTGATAATACACCAATCAACATGAAAATGTGAGAGACCAAGGTACATAGGCAGACAGCTCCCTTATGTTTGATCATCACATTACAGCAGAGGTTAGGAAATTCTTATACCTAAATGTATAGTTTCCAGATATAAAGAAGCCCCCACCTCCTTGTATTCTGCACTTATTAGACCCAACATTGAGTACAACACCCTTTTAGGATGTACCTTACTAAGCAAATCAAGTAAATGGAGAGACCCTAGGTGTTTTAACTAAAAAGATCTGGGGCTTAAAATATTTTAACTATATGGAAAGACTGGATACTTTGTTCCAGTACTCAGTTTCATATAGACTACTTAAAGGTGGCTTGCTGTATGCCTATAGGACTATATAGGTTCCCAATAGTCCAAGAACTCTTGTACCTCAATAAATCAAACAGTCCACTAACATGAGGACCAGAGACCTAACTCCACTTCAACAAATAAATAGGACTAGGAAGAGGGATAGATTTGTCACACAGCACATACCCCTTCTCTGGAACAAACTCCATATCCAAATTATGCAGTGGAATACACTGTCTGCCATTAAAAAAGAGCTAGACAACTGGCCATCCTTAAAAAGAGAAGCACTGCTTAAATGTGGATATTGCCGAGGCAGAAAAGGTCTTGCAACTCTGTTTTCTTGTAACTCTTGTGATTATATGATCCTATGATCCAGTGTGAGTCTCTCAAACATAATTAACAATTTATTTCTTCTCTTCTTTAGTGAGTAAGAATCAGGAAATGTGAACATTTTAATATATATATATATATATATATATATATATATATATATATATATATATGTGTGTGTGTATATATTTTTCCCCAGTCCGTGGGCCACAAGAAAAGTTAAGCAGTCATGTTCTTTTATAAGGTGGCTATGACCCCTGATGTCCACAATTCTTCAGAAACCTTAAGAAAGCTATGGTAGGAAAAATATCCTACTATTGTGGAACTTGTTTACTAGAAGCAGACTAAATGTGTGTACAAACTGAGACTAATTATCTTTCCTATCTCACCTAAGTTTAACTCCATTTCTTCATCAATAATTACAGACCCTCATCAGTCTCTAGCTCTCAAATGCATTTAAGCCTTATACAAGATCAAAACCTTGTTTTTTTCTTGCCCACACTAAGACTCATTCAGACAAAGGTCTAAGCCAACCCACTGTTCCTTAGACAATTGCTCATGTGCTAAAAAAGAAGACAAAGCACCCAATGCCATTAAAATCCTTATTATCATCTCTCTGGAGCCTCCAAGATGATTCTCGGCAATGTTTTTGGTGGTCTGGAAGATGAGCTTGCTCGGACATGTTGGGCATATGGGGATAGCTGATTCTAGTGATGTTTGGGGTTGCTGGTAAGTGCTAGTGAGTCATCAGATTTCCTTTGTGGAAATATCTGTGGGAATGGAAGGTGTGTTGAGTGGTTCACTGGCAGAGTGGCCACTGCATGGAACAGGCTGGTAAAATGGAACAGGACAAATATTGGTTTGTATGTTTTAAGAACAGCCTGGAAACACACCACATGAACTAGTGAATGGTAGTCTAGCAAAATTGGATGGGTATTGTTGCCCATGCTTGAAGTACTGATATGTGTGTATGTAAGGATGGTAATAAATAAGAAACTAGAAGGGTCTCATAATTTAAAGTCTATGGACTGTATACACATGCTTGGAAGCTGCTAATAATAAGAATAATTACAGCTTGTGGTTTCTCAAATAACTAAACAACAGCAAAAAAAAAAAAAAATACACAATAGTTATGTAATGTATGATTTTAGTAAATGTAGACATAACATATACAATCATCATATAAGATGAAGCAGTCTGCTGAATTTAGATATTAAAGACAGGATTAATGACATGGGCTTGTGTATAATAACACTACTTCATTTCACACTGAACTGATCGAAGGAAGGACACTGAGGAAACTCGGAGCTATAATATATAACATTAAGTATCCTGTTTTTTGTTTATTTTGTTCTTTATTTCTTTGTTATTTATAGCACTTTGTGTACTGTGTATTTTTCTAGCTAGTTTCACTGTGTGTGAGGTATTAACTAGAAATTGTCCACTTTTATTAAGCATCTGTTGGGTTGTTTGTTTCTGATAACTTATTGCAGTTAAACTCTTTTTTCTAGAGGCTCCTTTAGCTGTTTAAAACTTTCATTTAAAGGCTCACTGCTGCTTTTCAACTGTGAGATACATTTCTGCAGTTTGTTTCCCATCCTCCCTACCTGTTGGTATAGTGTTTTTATAGTTGGTGGCTTTGCAGTTGCCCGCCCCTAGTGTAAATTCGATCTGGGACCCTCCTCCCAGTCTAGTGTCATTACCTCATTCTACCCAGTGCAGGGAGAACATTTGGGATGGCCAATCAGCTTAGTTTCTGCTACTCCTTTCTCTCTTTCCTTTCTCTCTTTCCACAAAAAAAAAAAAAAAAAAAAAATCTGCTTTTACTGTATTTCTGTTTCTTCCTACTTTATTTTACTTTTGCCTCATCTTAAAAATACTCAGTTGTATTTATTACTGCTTGATGTAACTCATTCTAAGCCTTTTAGTTTAAGAACTTCGGCTTCAGACCAGTTGTTTTACATTAGGAAGGTTTGTGGTCTGCACTGTAGTGGCAGAACAGGTAGCTTACATCCTTCTAAGTTGGGAACTGCTGACTGAGGGCTCAGTGTCTGTTATTCTAAAAGTGTATTAATTCTGGTTTAAGCACTTGGGCTTCAGGCCAGTTATTTTACATTAAGAGGGTTAGTGGTCTGTGCTCTTCTGGGAGGAGAGGCTGGACTCTGCCCTTCTGAGCTGGGAATTTCTGGTTAAAGGCTTATAGTGCCTGCATATTTGAACTGCTTCTTACTGAAATTGGTACACCTTGTTTGCTGTAGCATAGACTAGATCCAGGCCTGCTGAATCTAGCTTTGTTTGTATAACTTGAGCACTAATCCAGGCATTCTTTAAAGTATTTAATTGTATTTATTACTGCTTGGTAGAAACTTGATTAAAGTGTAGCTATCATTCTAAGTCTTTTGGATTAAGCACTTGGGCTTCAGACCAGTTGTTTTACATTAGGAAGGTTTGTGGCCTGCACTGTGGTGGCAGGACAGGTAGCTTACATCCTTTTAAGTTGGGAACTGCTGATTGAGGGCTCAGTGTCTGTTATTCTAAAAGTGTCTTAGTTCTGGTTTAAGCACTTGGGTTTCAGGACAGTTATTTTACATTAAGAGGGTTTGTGGTCTGCACTCTTGTGGGAGGAGAGGCTGGACTCTGCCCTTCTGAGCTGGGAATTTCTGGTTAAAGGCTTATAGTGCCTGCATATTTGAACTGCTTCTTACTGAAATTGGTACACCTTGTTTGCTGTAGCATAGACTAGATCCAGGCCTGCTGAATCTAGCTTTGTTTGTATGCCTGTTGTTTGTTTGCTTGTTATTTCCCTGAAAATATAATTCCACCTAAAACACGGCTTTTCAGTGCTTCTGTGGATCCCTAGTGATATCTGCATTGCTTACTGTACTTATTTCCTTGTTTCACTTGAAAGAAAGTTACTGTTTGTCATTTTTTGCATTTAAGTTACCTGTAACACATCTCATTTAAGTTAGCTGGCACTTGCTCACTAAAGCAATTATATAAGTCAGCACTAAAAAAATTAAAAGCACTACACCCTCACAAACTCCCCTTGAGTACCTTGTTCCCCATTGGCCTTTTTCAATTATAAAGGAATTCCCAATACTATTCTAGCATGTCCAAAGGTCAATTGTCAATCTCCTCTCTGGTCCAGCTGGTGAATCTGGGAATCTTGAGGCAATGTTACAAATGCCTCATGTACAAAGACAACCCTCTCCTCCTCCCAACAAATTCCAACACATATGAGAGATGCAACCATATAGCCAAACTGGAGGCTAAGCTCTCTCAACTCAGTACTGGCATAACCAGTCAGGAGGAGAAGGAAACCACGCTCACTACAATTCCAGTCTCACATAGACCTACCACGACAGCAAACCAAACACATGAACACACAAAAACATACTCGGGGGCTCTAAATAAAAATCTGCCTAAGCAGCAAAGACCTCCAAAGCAGACACCCAAGCAACCGCTACCCCAAAACAAAATACGTGCAACACATAGCTCACAAAGCCAGTCACAACCCTTAAGGCTAAACAACACACCTGATACACTTGTAATAGGTGACTCTATCATCAGGCACACTGACGTCCCGCTCACCAGGATGAACAAGGAGAAGGTCACGGTGAGCTGCCTGTCGGGCGCTAGGATCCACCACATAACACAAGCACTCAGGTCACTCCAAGGCAAGTACAAATATGACTCAGTCATTGTCCATGCTGGTGTGAATGACCTGAGATGTACCTCCCTGGACTACATGAAAAGAGACATAGAGGAGCTCTCTGAGCATGTAGCCCAGGCCGGTATGACCCTGAACTTGAGTAGCATCTTACCCTCACCAAGAATGACACCGCAATATGAAGACAAGATGATCAATTTCAGCAATTGGCTTAAGTATTGGTGCCATTCAAAGGGGATCCAGTGCCTGTCAGCCTGGGATGACATGCTTGACAAGCCACGATGCTTCGCTAGGGACGGCTTGCACCTGTCACCCCTGGGCTTTCGGATATTGGCAAAGGCTCTTGCTACCCCCATAGTGCCTTTTTTAGGCAAGGCTCAAAAGACAAACACATCTCCATAGGTATCACAAGTGATAAGAAACTAAGAGTAATGCTACTCAACGCCAGAAGTCTACACCTCAAGATGCATGCACTCAAAACTCTCCTTAGCATGGAGAACATCGATATCTGTGCAGTAACAGAAACCTGGTTCAAGGCTCCCAAGAGCACCCCAGCACTACCAGGTTATACTCATACCATGCTTTTCAGCCCCAAAACTTGGACCAAACCACAAAAGGAGCGGGAGTATTAATATTCGTCAAAGATACCCACACCTCCAGGTTGGTGGCACAGCACGAAGCATCAGAGACTATCCATATGCAACTAACAGTGGGTAAAACTGCCTTCCAGTTTATAGCCTGCTACAGACCACCCTCCCAAACCCAGGAACCTCAGTCGGCCTTCCTGGGAACACTGGAAAATATGAAGGTCTCTCCAAACACCATTATATTGGGCAACTTCAACTACCCAAACATAGACTGGGAGCATTACTCTAGCTCCATCACCCTAGCCCAAAGGTTCCTAGAATTTATAAACTCAAATGCTATGGAACAACTTGTTACCACTCCCACAAGAGGGGAAAACATACTGGACCCGATCATCACCAACATGGGGACTTTATGCTCCAGACCAGAAGTGTATCCCTCACTGGTAAGATCAGACCATAAACTAATCTCACTGGATATTCACATCCCAACCCCACCCCCTGCCCAGAAAACCACAGTGAAAAACTTCTCTAAAGCAAATTTCACACTCCTCAAAACCGAGGTGGAATCCTTCAAAGCCCCCGGGCCTGTGGAAAATACCGCCCAGACCGCAGAATCCTTTATAAACACATTCTATGAACACCTTCAGGAATGCATGGATCATGCAATCCCAAATAAAACCAAGACCCAATCCTCCAAAGGCAGACGTCCTGTCTGGTGGACCCCAGCCATAAACAAACTATACAATAGAAGGAGGAAGCTACTACATGATGGAGCAAAATCCCAAAAAGGGAAGGCATCTCTGATCAGTATTAGCAAAAAACTACGGGCACTCATAAAATCGTCTAAGGCCAGCTTCAAGAGAAAAATTGCACAGGACACTAAGGATAATCACAAGGCTTTCTTTAGTTATGTTAGTAACCTGGGTGGGAATTCCCAGATATGCTCAGAATTAGGCCAAATTGACAAAATATACACCAAACCCACAGACCTTGCCAACATGCTAGCTGACAGGTTCAGCGCAAACCCCCCCCCCTCCCCACCAGAAGGGCAAATATCTATCCCAGCAGAATGCTGCCCCCTGACATCTCAGATGCTCAGGTAAGAGCTGCCCTCTCCAAAGCAAAAAACACAGCATCAATGGGACCAGATGGTGTCCCGGGCTGTGTCCTACATGAACTCCAAGAAGAGCTAAACCCAAACATAAAACTACTGTTCAATCTCAGCCTTACTACAGGATATGTACCCAAAGAGTGGCGTACAGCAACAGTGGTCGCTCTCCACAAAGGTGGTGCCTCAACGGATCCTGGAAACTATCGCCCCATAAGCCTGACTAGCTTGGTCTGCAAAGCTATGGAAAGGATCATCATGGACCTCATAAATAAAGATAATGGGGACCTACAGACACTGGATCCTACCCAGTTTGGCTTTGTTAAGGGCAGATCCTGCCTCTTAAACCTGGTTGATTTCTTTGAAACAGTTACCAAGGCCATTGACAAGGGGAAGGTGGTCCACACAGCCTACCTGGACCTCACAAAAGCCTTCGATACAATACCCCACTCGGGCATTATAGATAAGCTCACCAGCTTAAATATAAACCCCTATGTCACTAGATGGGTTGCAAACTGGCTCAAGGACAGAACCCACATGGTTAGAATTGCTGGAGCCATGTCAGACTCCAAACCAGTTACAAGTGGTGTCCCACAAGGCTCAGTCCTGGAACCTCTCTTGTTCGGTATATATTTCTCGGAGGTACAGGCCAACATGGAAGGACTGTGGCTGACCAAGTTTGCAGATGACTGCAAATTGGGCGCCATAATTGACTCTCCAGCCGACACAAGCATCCTCCAAAAGGGCCTCATAGAAACAGACAACTGGTGCCAGAGCCATGGTCTCAAGCTAAACGCCAAAAAGTGTATAGTCATCCACTTTGGCAAAAACAAAGTGCCCACAAATTACCGCATAGGTGGTAATCCATTAAGTACTGAAGAAGTAATTAGGGACCTGGGGACCCAGTTTGATAGCAATCTCTCATTTGACAACCACATGGCCAAAGTGGTTAGAAAAACATTTTATATAGCCCACCTAATCATGAAGGGATTCACATCTAGATCAGGGGAGGTCATCGTGCCTCTATACTCATCCCTCATCAGGCCCATAATTGAGTACAATGCCCCTTTTGGGATGTACCTTACCAGACACCTGCAGCAACTGGAAAGACCCCAAAAGTACCTCACCAAGAGGATCAAAGGGCTCAAACAGATGCCATATGCTGCCTGGTTAAAGAAACTCCAGCTCTACTCAGTGGCATACCGCCTACTCAGAGGCGATCTGTGCCTGACGTATAAAGCCATGTCCAACCCGGAATTAATGGACATGCTCCACCTTAGAAAATCCAAATTGCATTGAGCCACGCGCTTGAGAGACTTGAACCTCAGCACTGAAATAAATAGGACATGCTGGAGGGACAGATTCATAACCCAGAGGCTCCCTTCACTCTGGAATAAAATCCCAGTCCAGGTTAGGCAGAGTCCCTCATTGACTCTCTTCAAGAGGAATCTTGATGAGTGGATGGGCGATCGTAGGTTTACCCCGGGTATCACTTCTGTGTCACTGTTAGACAGAGGCACAGTATGCTAACCTCGAAAAAGGACATAGCAAAATTAATTTAAAATGGGTGGCGAAAGCCAAACACACTCTGGCTAGGCTTATAAATGCCCTAGGGCAGATAGCCTAGTATGAACCTATGAACGTATGAACCTATGTCTTAACTCTTCATAAATGGCATACACCACACTGAACATCAAGGGGAAGCATAACGATTTTCTTATATAAGTTAATATGCATAACAAATCATGTAATTCCTTTAACTTAAATTGTAGTTTTTGTAACCCATCTTGACCATATATAATACTTAAGTGGTTACCAAAGTACCTAATGATTATACATGACATCAAACTGTTAAAGTTGTTCAAGAGAAATAATAGAAGCCTGGACTTGAAATGTCACAGAATGTAACAATCATATTCTGAAGAAATAGTATTACATTGACAATAGACACTCAGTTTAATAATGTGGGCTTGTGTATAATAACACCACTGTTTTAACTTGCCTAAATGACATACACTATATTGAACATCAAGGGTGATGATTTTCTCATATAAGTAAATGTGCATAACAAATCATATAATTGATTTACCCTGAATTGTGGTTTTGTAACCCATCTTGACCATACATAATACTTAAGCGGTTACCAAGGTAACTAATGTTTTATACATTACATCAACCTGACAAAGTTGTTCAAGGGAAACAATAGAAGCCTGAACTAGGAATGTCACAGAATATAACCATCACATTTTGAACAAATAGTATTAAATAGACAATAATCACTTAGTTTAACCTTTGCTGATTATAGAAAATAGAATGTTGCCATTTAAATCTAAAAACTTTCTGTATAGGCCATAAAATGGCAGTTTATGAATATTGAAAGGGAATTTGTAATCATTAAGCACAATAAGTGAATTTGTTGTTTTTAACCTATAATTTCACTCATCTTATAATAAGAAATGACAGATATGAAAATCCTTATGTGTAAAAAATGGGGGAAGAGGGATGCACTGATAATTAAAATGCACTAACTTTTATCAATGTTCACATAAAACAAATGTGATGCTTTAAGTAAGTTAGCAACAAACAAAGTGATTACTTAAATACTGGCAAACAATGAAACATAACTTCTGATATATCCAGTAAAATGCATTGTATTATAAACATTAGGTATAAATATTATTACCATCTATTTATATTAAGTAATACGTTATGAAAGACTTCATCAGTAAGGGTGAATATGTTAAATAATTGTGTGCTATAATCTTTTACTGAGGTTTTATATATGATACATCCTACTTTACTATGACTGAATTGGTTGTCATCTGTCTTTCATGTAAATATTAATTGCTTATACAATAAGACATTTATATTGTATTAGAATTCTGTCTAATCTACAATAGTACTATATATGTTCAAAATAATATAAATATTGCGTATTCCTATTACAAATATTCCCCATATGACAATTCAATTTATGGAGCTCAGATGTTCTGGATTGTCAAGGTATGAGTGATAGTATGATGGACTTAGGTTTATCCATCAGATTAAGAGTGATTTTCATTTCATGGCTAGTGCAAATCTTAGTTTTGTTGTGCAGACCTTAGTTTTGTTAACATTTATTAATTTAAATTTGTTATTCCACAAAAACATTTTTAGTATATCTGACCAAAACATTACTTTATTGGTAAACACTCAAAGTATAAAACTGATAATTTCCTTTAAAAGCTCAAACATATACTTTGTAGATATCAGAGGAAAATGTTTAATAGTCACAATAAGACAAAAAATACATAGTCTAAATAAACTAAGATGGAGTTAACTTTATTATCTTTAAATACCAATGGCTTAAACAATCCTAGCAAGAGATCAAATCTATTGAAATATTTAAAATTGAACAAAGCACAAATTGTCTTCCTTCAAGAAACTCATTTCAAAACAAATGACAATTACAAATGGAACCCTAAGGAATATATGATATTGGCACAATTCACCTGGAAGGCAAAGAAAAAAGGGGCAACAGTTTTATGGAAAACAAATGTGATTTACCCAGAAATCATTTATAAGTATGAAGATAAAGAAAGTCTTATGGGATTAGTAATTGTTAAATATAATAACAGAATATGGACCCTTGCCAATCTATACTGGTTCCCAGGCATTGGAACAGGAACTGTTAAAAAATACTTGGATTTCATTTCCAATAATTATAAAGGTAAATTAATATTAGGAGGAAATTTTAACTGTATATTTGTTATTTCTGAAACTACAAACTGCTGCTTACATCTGCTGTATCAAAAGCTTTAAACAAGTGAGTAGAATCATTTCATGTTGTAGATACATTCAAATTTAAAGAAGGTAAATCTTTGTTGTTTTCCCATCAAGATCACAGATTTGGTTACCCAAACTAGAATAGATAAAATATTTGCTGCCCATGACTTACACTCTAAAATCATTAATTTCTCAATCACTCCCTGCCCCCTTTTCAGACCACAATTCATTGATACTAAAACTTCAAAATGGGTACAAACCATTAATCTTTAACTCCAGAATTCCAACATATATAACTAAAATTAAAGAGTTCAAACCCTGGTTATTATCTGAATTACAGTTCTTCTTAGATATTAATTACACCACAGAGATAAATAAAATAATGATATAGGACTCATTAAAAGATTACATATATGGTGAAACACTAACTTAGTATAAAATAAAAACAGAGAATGGGATTCTGAATTATTAGATCTATAATCCAAACTTTTGTCAGTAAAAGCTGAAAAAATCAAAATCATTTGGAGATCAAAAGAAAGCAGAAGTATTAAACAATAAATACAATGAAATTCTAAAACTAAAAATTAATACCTTGGCCACTTTTCCCAAATATGTACATAATATATACACAAGAATCAAAATACAATCAAAAGCTAATAACATTAATAGTATCATCCATGAAAAGAAAGGGAAAATGTCTTGGATATAGGTGACATTCTTGATGCCTATAGAAATCACTATATGGAACATTTCTAAAAAGAAAATATACATATTGATCAATTAAATCTAGATGAAAAATGTTCTAATATAAAAAAAAACTAGAAAAATTAAAACTAGATCTGCAAGCACTAATATCCTACAAAAAAAATACAGATACAATAAAAGAGGGTAAAAATAATAAAGCTCCAGGTATAGATGGCATAATTATGGAAATATATCAACTTTTTTCTTCAAAGATAATATCCCTCTTCCATAAAGCTCTATTAGAAATTCAGTCACAAGTGTTAATACCACCCTCTTAGAGATATTCCTTAATCATACCAATCCTAAAGGAAAACAAATCCCCAAACCTCTGTACCTCATATAGACCTATATCATTATTAAACAATGACTATAAGATATTTATGACTATATTAACTAACAGAATGAAAATATCACTATCCAAAACAATAAATAATAATCAAACTGGATTTATATATCATAGACACACACACAATATTAAAAGGATAATTTCTCTTATAGATTATGTTAATAAAGAAAATAAAGAAACACTCATAATTGTCTTAGATATAGAGAAAGCCTTTGATTCCCTAAATTGGGACTATTTATTCAAAATCCTAATGCTATTTGAATTCTCTGCATCCTTTGTTCATCTCCTAAAGAATATATATACAAATAATTTAGCGTATGTCAAGTTAGGTCCTTTTACCTCTGAACCTATACATATAACAAAAGGCACTAAACATGGATGTCCCATCTTACTGATTCTATTTGCTCTGACTATTGAAATGTTGCCAGATTCAATTTGTAGCAATATAAAAATCAAAGGAATAGAGGTTTATGAAAAACATAATTCTAAAGTAATGCTACTTGCTGATGACATATTACTAACATTATCTAATACAAAAGAGACATTAGAAGAATTAGATATATTATTTGACAATTTTCACATGACTTCAGGACTCCATTTCAATAAATCAAAATCACAATTTTTATTTTTAAATAAAAAAAAGAAATGCAGACTAAGAGGAATCACATCATAGGGAAACAAGAATCTACCTTAAAATATCTAGGAATTGAGTTATGTAAGGATAATAATGAATTAGTCCAAAAAAACTACAATAATATCATCAATACAATTAAAATCTCTTTGGAAAAATGGAACAAAATAATATTAACATTTGAAGATAGACTACAGTTAATAAAAATTGTTTTACTGCCCAAGATCCTATATATATATATATATATATATATATATATATATATATATATATATATATATATATATATATATATATATTATATATATATATATATATATATGTATATATAGATATATATATATATATACATATATATATATATATAGCTTTGGCAATGCAACTGTTACCAGAAAGGAATATACTTAAAGAAATAAATTCATGCCTAATACAATTTTTATGGTTTCCCAAAAGAAACCGAATAGCTTTAAAACATCATATCAGACCATAGAAACAAGGAGGATTAAACTTTCCTGATATAGAAACATATATAAAAGCATCAATATCTAAAACAATCTCAGATTGGATAAGTCCAAATTAATTTGTAAACTGGAAAGAATTACTAACTGTAATACCAATAAATGAGTTTGATTTACAAACAAATTTCAAATAACAGATAAAAACAATTTGCCATGGCACATATTATGTATTAGTATGCAATATAACATAACTAAACCCATGAAAACTCGAATGATTAATTATTACATTGACTCATTTAGGAAAATTATTAATGCAAATATAGATTTAAAAATCTAGTTTGATCTTTTAACACCATTTATAATCACAAAGAACTTTCCACATAAAATATAGAGAGAAATTATTAATTCTTGGGAATAGAAAGGACTTGTTTGTTGGCTCCAATGTATCAAAGAACTAAAAGTTTTTGATATGCAAGTAATAAAAACAACATACAAAATTCCACAACAGGACTGGCTAACTTTACAGAGTATTCTGTCATATTCGCAAGATTTAAGCAGAATAACAAACAGTTCTTCATTTAAAGAAATGCCTTCATTTACAAAATACATATATGAAATCATATATAATGACTTTGATATGGGAAACTGTATTTCAAAATTTTACAAAATACTGATAAACTATAAAATAACACCCAAAACTTCATATTGGATATATATTACAAAAGGACACTCAATACAGTTAACTGAAGATATTAAAACAAATATCTTATTATGAATAACATTTACATCCTTTACACAATACTGGAAAATTTTTATTGGGAAATGTTTGCACAGAGCATTCTTAAATCCAGATAGAATCAGTAAAATTAGTTCTTCCATAAAAGGAATATATTGGAGATGTGAGCAAGTACACAATGCAGACTGGAACCACATTTTCTTTGATTGTGTTAAAATTAAGCCAATTTGGAATTGTATAAATAACTTTCTACAAGCTTTATTTAATGAAACATTTTACTTAACTAAAGCTATTGTATTATTAAATGTGAACGAAGGTCCTCATTTGAATAGGACAAATGTATCTAGTATGGACTATACTTGCAATTTCATGGAAGTGTATAACAAGAAGATGGAATACAAACACAATACCAACTTTGGATGACTTCTACAGCCTACTGAAGACCACAGCATTATTTTAAATTAAAATTAAAGAACTAAGAATTTATCCAAAGCCATTTATCAACAGCCCTTGGGGAAAATCTTATCGTTGATTGACACTATACAATAATTGATCAGACACTCTGATAATGGATTGGACATACTTATAAAGTAACTGTATACATTAAGATCTGTTATAGTGTCAGGCTAATGTAAATAGTGTATGTAGTTATTTAAGATGTTATGTATAAATAATATGGAATTCATTGAAATGTATTTGAAAAATAAAAAAAAAAAATATTGAGGAAAAATCCTTATTATATTACTGAAATATGCATTACTTATAATTAATTTAAATTCACCCCATTTTGTTACTTCAAACAACCGAAATCAGAATATTATGATTCACTCTTCTATCTTACAGTTTCACAGTGATTCATAAAGCCACCAGGCTTCTGGTTAATGTAGAATCTATCTTCCTACTTAACTCCTTATCCAATAAGTACCTTAATAAAAGCTACTGTCCCTCACTCAGAAGGTAGCTATGGCAAGGTGGACTACTTAGTTATTACATACTTTTGACAAAGCGGTGCTCTGCAGACAAACTTATACTTCTAGTGAAAAAAATCATCTTCAAAATTGTACCAACTACTTGAAAAAGGAAATCAGGAAAATTGAGAAGTTAAAAAGATTTCAAGAAGTAATTTATAGATTATTTTAAGATGAAGTATAAAAGTACACGTCTTACAGACCCTGATTAAATTAATATAATAGCATCTTTTACCTTTTCCTATAATATAAATACAAATATTGGCTCCAAGTATGAAACTATGAGTGTGTGTAGTGTATTAACTTTCTTTCTTTATTTATTTACCATTTGTTTACTGAGTGAGTAGGCTGGTTTGTTGACCTTTACAGCTATGACCAGGGCTCGGCAAAAACACATAATCTTAAAGTTAAGACAGTCAATAGGTGGTAAATCTAGAAATTTACAAAAAAAGAAAGAGTCTATACAGATAGGACTAGTTAACAAATATGAAAACTGTTAATGGATAATTCCATTAGTCCAGTAGTAGATGTATGTAGTATTACATGCAGGTCTTTGAAGACAATGACCACTAGTTTTTTATCATTAAACATTTTCTTGATAATATGTACAAATGAAGTCACAGACAAAATGTTCTTATAATAATGATTTAAAGTCCACTAAGATTTGTATATTTCAAATATATCTAGTAGATGATATCATGTGATCAGCCTTAGACTGTAGAAGACTTTTTCCACACATAACTATTTTGCATCATGCTTGTGACAGGGTAAAGTTATAATTTTGTCTACTTATCATTGAATAAGTTTGATCTCTAACTGGTAACTTTAATCTATGAGGAGGGCTTGAAATTTTCAAGTTGGAACTGGTAGCCAGTGGAAGTCCTTTAGTAAGTCACACTGATGCATATGTGTATCCACCAATAGAACAAAACTGCACATTTTATTTACAGCTACCCAAATCCTATTTGTATTGTAGAATTAATATAGAGATAATAATGGTATATAATTCATTATATATATTTTTCTTATATATTGAATCCTTATTTTGTGTAAGGTCAGATTTATAAATTACTATATTCTTAATGTATCTATTTAATTGAAGTTTTCTCAAAGCAAATCTTTATAAGACTTATGTATGTACAATTTCCTGACTTATCCATACTGTGCTAGTCTCTAAAATACATGTGCAACTATGCAAAACTGCATATTTCATTATAACAATTCTAGATGGTATATATTAATCTTTTTACTGCTTAATATATATGCTTGGTGTACTGACATTGCTGTATGGCCTGGGTAATGACTGAAAAGTGTCTTTGGTGCAACTCACCCAGAATTCAAACAAAGTAAAATAAAATAAAATAAAATGAACCCATTCTCAGCATAATAACAATTTCACAGATAGAGCAGGTCCATGGATTATGGAAAGCCTGGTAATATACATCAGGCAGGATAATCATATAAATCTCATACAACAACAATCACCACAGATATGCTATCAAATAAAGGAGCTTAGCAGTGTAGGCACAATCAAAACCAGCAAAGTAGGATGATACAGCCCCAAAAACCCATCTGGCAGGAATTAAAGCCAGTAAAGCAAAACAGCATCAAAGTCAAAGCCAAAGTGTCCTTCATTTTGCTGGGTGAAAGGAAGAAAGCAGAAACAAAGTACTACAGCAATGCTGCCAGACAGCCACTATCCCAGCAGAAAAGAAGGTTAGCCGAATGCTAGCTGCAAGAGCTCTGAATTTAAAACTGATGTTTGACTGCGTTGAGGTTAGCTTTTTCTGCATTTAAGGTTTGGGTGGTTCTATTATTTTTTTGATTTTGGTCTTATTATAATGCAGTTTGCCATGTCTTGAATTTTATTATATTGCAAAGGTTTATTTTTTTCTTGAAGTCTTAAAAGTTGCTGGACAGGGTCAATTAGGACATATTCCTTTTGCATTCATTGACTGAATAAGAATTAGATCTTGCTAATTAGTGGGAGGAGCTGAGAAACAGTTTTCTTATTTATTGTATTCACCTACATTCCTCTCCAGCTACAAGAGCTAAGAGTTTAAAACAGCTACTTGACTGCATTGATTTTTTTGTATTTTCCCATCCACCCACAATTATTGTTGTGCTTTTTAAACTTGGTGGCTTTTTAACTGTCAATCCCTACTGTAAATTAAAGTTTGTAAGACCCACCCAGTCCTTTTTCTATTGGACACTGATGGCTCATATAGACAAAGCACTCTCATTAGATTCTTAAAGTTTGAGTTAGTTTCATATAATTCCATTTCAACTATTGCACGCTACAATATTAAGAGTGTTTATCTTAATTGTGTATTGTTCTTTTCTGTATTTTTCCCTTTTTTAACCAAAAGTCAATTGTTTGCATTTTTAACTTGATCTGGGTCCTTAGTCTTGTATTATCCCTCACAGTGTGGGAGAATTTTAAGTTGCTGCAGGATCTGAAACTCATCTATTTCATTTCTACTGCTTTTACTCAGTCTGGGGGACCTAGTCTTGTAGTATAACTCACAAAAAAAAAAAAAAAGAATTGTAAATTGCTGCATAATCTGAGCCTTATTTATTACATTTCTATGGCAGTTTTCTGCTTGCATTTTACTTAGTCTCTGACCATAGTCTTGTAGTATAACTCACAATAGTGAGAAAATTGTGAATTGCTACAGGATCTGAGCCTCAGCTTTACATTTCTACTGCATTTTTTACTGTTACATTTTACTTGGTCTGGGAACCTTAGTCTTATAGTATCACATGCAACAGTAAGAACATTGTGATTTGCTGGAGGATCTGAACCTCATTTATTACATTTCTACTGCATTGTTTTCTCTTTGCATTTTGCTTAGTCTCAGAACCTTAGTCTTGTAGTATCCCGCAAACTGGAGAGAAATTGTGAATTGCTGCAGAATCTGAGCTATATATATATATATTCACTTACCCACCCCAACCTAAGCACACCGACACCATCGCACTCATATATATATATATATATATATATATATATATATATATATATATATATACACACTAATACTGTATTTTTACTATTTACTGATTGGAGTGCTCTCTAACTTATTTCCTATAACCTGTGCTGATCTGTACAGCAGTGGACTACAGGGCCCTGTATAGACAAAGGCACCTAGAGTTGGTATTTTCTGTATAAAACTTCCTATGCTATTTCTATAAGTACCTACCAGAGTATAGCACAGCTAATTTATCCTTGGAGAAGCGTTACCCCAAGTGCATTGTTTTAGATCATTCCTAGACCTCTTTACTTAGCCCAACAACCCCAAACCCCGATTGCAGTGCCCCTCGTAGATCACAAAAAAAGAGAACCCACAGCCACAGATGTGCACTTTTCTGCTGTCTCTTTAGCCACCCTGGTAGAAATGAGTCTCATGAGACAATGTAGCAATCGTCTCATATTTACTGGCAACTACTTTATTCTTAAGCAGGCTAACACAGTATGCAAGATATCTAATTATACTATATATCTGGATGCAAAGCTCTCACACACAGACACTGATATCTCCAAAACAGGTTGCCAGTAACACACACAGTACACTTCCTAGGGATCAGATTCATAAACTCACATAACCATTTAAGGGTCTTAAATGTAATCTACCCAAACCTCAAAGGCATCCCACTCACTGTCCACAGCAACCTCCAAAAACACTCTACAAAGACAACACTCCCTTGGACACATGCAAACACATCTCACAATGTCTTAAGCTCTAAGCCCTTAAGGCAAACTGCCACTCAGCCCAACATATTGGTCTTTGGAGAATCTATTGTGAGACATGCTGATGCCCCCCTCACCAGGCTGAGCAAACATACAGTCAAGGTCAGTTATCTATCAGGGCAAGGATCCAGAAGATCAGACATGCATTCTGGACATTGAACCACAAGTGCATGTATGACTCTGTCATAGTCAGTGCAAGTGGTAATGACCTGAGACATACCTCCCTGGACTATATGAAGAGAAACATGATAGAACTTTCAGATTATGTGTCCCAGGTAGGAATGAGACTAGCACTGAGCAACATTCTAAATTCTGCAAGGATAATACCAAAATATGAGCAGAAGATGATTGGCTTAAATAATTGGCTTAGTTAATGGTGTCATTCTAAAGGGGTCCAATATTTGTCAGCTTGGTAGGACATGATCAACAGACTATGTTGCTTTGCCAGGAATGATCTGCAACTGTTCACACAATGCTTTCTGACACTGGCAAAAACATTATCCACCCCATAGTGCCTTTTTTAGGCAATGCCAATCTTATTAACTTTCTAACTTAGTAAATTCTATACAAAATAAAATAAAGCTGCTTCTACTCAATGCTAGGAGTCTCAATAAGAAGGTCCACTCCCTGGAAGTGCTCCTGACCTTGAAGAGTGTTGACATATGTACACTTACAAAGACAAAGTTTAAAGTCATGGAAGTTGCCCCAGCAATACATGACTATAATGCCTTACACACACTTAGATCAGCTACCACACAAGAATGTACAAGAGGTTGAGGTCACACAAGAAGGGACAAGAGGTAGAGATCTATCAATCTATATAAAATGAAAGTGCATGTGAAGATTGTTCTAACAATGTGACTTGCCTGAGCTACTCCATGTCCAGCTAACCGTGGGTAAAGTCCAGTACCATATCCTTGCTAGCTATAGGTCCCCATCTATGATCAAGGATAACCATACCACATACTTGAATTCACTGGAGTCACTCACAGTTCTGCACAACACCATACGTTTGGGTGATTTCAACTAGCCCACCATAAATTGGAATGCATGCACAACCCCTAACATTTAGGCTCAAAGATCCCTGGACTTTGTCAATGCAAACACCCTGGAATGGCTATTCAGCATGCCTAATAGGCTTGCAAATACCGTGGATCTATTACTCTTAAATATGAAAGAATGTTGCCCCCCTGGTGTAATATTGTTAGTGGTCAGATCAAATCACAAACTAGTCACCATTTAAAAAAACTGTAAAGGCTAAACTCACAACAAACCTCAGAACTTTTGAGAACTTTTCCAAGACTAACTACCTCCTATTAAGTGACAGCATAAGTAAGTTCCAAGTTCCCCCAAACTCAGAGATCACAGTATATATTAACTTTAACTCTGAACATCATATATCCTTGGTAGTGAAAACATTCTTCTATGTGGTGCAACTTACAAGTAGGGGCATGGAATTCAGATCTAAGCAGCTCATAGTCCCAATATACTCAGCCATCATTAGAACAACAATTAAGTACAATACACATTTTGGCATGTACCTGACCAGACATTTGCAGCAGCTGGAGAGGCTACAGATGTTTCTCTCTAAAAGAATATACGGTGTAAATAATATGTCCTATGTGGACTACCTCAAAGCCATGATCCTCCACTTGGTCTCCCACAGACTACTGAGAGACGATTGATGCCTACCAATCAAGGCATTCTCTGATCCAGCCTTGATGGGTCTGATACACATTCTCAGAACATACAGCACTAGAATTACTTGGATCTAAGCAACTAAACCTCATCTGTGACATAAACTAAACATGTTAAAGGGGCAGATGTGTCTCAGAGATGACCCCTTCTCTGGGAAAGACTGCACATTCATGTGAAACAGAGCTGTTCTGTAAGCCTATTCAAATGCAGTATGGAACAGTGGATGGAAAATTGCAAATTTACCCCTGGCTTGTCACCTGTGGCCCTTATGGACAGGTGCAGTTTATAGATGGCTTAAGGTACAGGTATATACCACAGCTGTTATAGCCCATGGGCATTGATAATTGGGACAATTGGGGCATGAATGACATGGTTTAAAAAGGCTCTAGGGCCCTTAGCCTAGTAACCTCCTATGTCCTATAATGCATCTAGTGTTGATGCAGTACAATAGAATACTAGCATGAGATATGGCCCTTTTGATTAGATGTTACTATCGCTTATGTCATTTCAGAATAATTATAATTCTAAAGTCAGAAGAGCAGCAGTGATACTTTAGCAGATATGTAAAATGGGCACAACCATCTTTAGTTTGTACAGTGAAGTGAGATGCCGTTGGAAGAATTTACAGCAGAGTGCATTTTGGTCAATAAGCTAAAGCAGAGCAAATAAGCAATTTCAGCAAACTGAAAACAACACAATATATTAACAATCTTTTCTGTAGTTAAAACAGATAACTGCCATGATGCTGATTAAAATGAAGGACACACATAGACAAAAAGTTATTTCTTAATAAAACAACATAAAATGACAGCAGTATGGTCTCAGACATCTGAAAAAAAAAAGAAAGAACACAGGTAGTATACTGGTGTAGGCAACAATGTGTCATCACCTGGATATGTCATATGAAAGCAAGAAGCAAATAGCATCTGAGTCACCCAAACACTGAAAAATATAGAAACTCTGTGCCCATGTTTACAGTCATTGGGATACAGTGAAGTAAGAGTGGTACGGAATATATACCTGCAGGCCAAAAGCATGATAAATACACAAAGTGTTGATCACAGTGGAGCAAGTCTATGTATCTATATCTATATCTACATATATAAATAATCTTACCCCGTTATGGAAATACTGTACTGCATTCGCAGAGCACATGTGCACACAACCTCTTCCCATTTCTGCATGGTTCGTGAAACCAGCACGATTGGAGCACTGGTTGGTCCTAATGAGGTGACCTACAGGACATCAGCCATGTACAGTGCAGTAGTGCATAACTTCTCAGCCCGGCTATTCCACTCTGCTATTAATACTTTACTCAGCAGAGAGTGTTGAACAGCATTTTTGCATTGTCACAAAAATTAAAGCATCCATTTCCTCTGCTACATGGTAGGAAAATACATACTGTCAGTGGAATTAAATACTGTGCAGGCATCCTGCAACTTCAGCCAGTATTGCCATGCCCATACAGCACCAGGTCTCCTCTTTAGTATGGTAATATGTGGACTAACTTCATGGCTAATGACTTAATGAATCATAGTCACGAAGGATGGAGGAAAAAAGTACAGCATAGAATTGCTATGTAGAAAAGCATGCAATACTCTTCTATATAGGCATTCTGTGCTGTTTCACAAAGTCATAACACATAGCACAAGGACTGAAATGGCCACACGAAAGTCTTCTGCACCAATGAGTAAATCTCTTGAGAGTAATTCATAAAATACATCAGGGGGTTGTAGACTACTTCTATGGACCTTGATTCACAAATTGCTAACAGCAATGACAGCATTCCAGAAATTATTTATTTATTTATTTATTTATTTATTTACCGGGAAATTCTGACTGGATGCAGGACCTTTTTCAGCAGATGCCCGGGGAGAAAAGCTCCACATCATGTACATGCTAGAGATACAAAGTTGCAACAATAGTAAACAACATTACAGGTTGTTGGCCTTAATACAATAACAAGATATTGATTATCAACAGTATATACAGAAAATGTTGCAAGTTAAGATAGTTTCTTTTCATTTATAATATTAGTAACAAAGTTGTCAGACAAGATGTTAAAGTATGTAAAGACAACTAGCTATTTCTGACTGTGGTTAGAAATGGCATGCAGTGGGCTTATATCCCTCAGTACACAATCCCCTGGATTCAATAAACTCTGAGCAGGAATAGTGCTATTCCTGCATGGACTGAATTGCGTCCATGTAGCCGTAGCTTTAAAAACAGCTTGCCTTGCATATTCATGAAGGTGCGCTGCTGCTAAGGCTAAATGGACATGAACACTACTGAGTGCAGGGGACATGTGTAGGTAGTGCATGCACATCTAACATACCCCCTGAACTCAGAAAGTGCCATACGGACACTGAAATTAAATAAAAATGAGTATTTCAGTGTCCACGGACACTGAAATATATAGGGGATCAAGAAACTATACAGGGGTGTGTGACAGATTCTGTCACACATCCCTTACATTGTAAAAGTGACGCATGACCATAGCTGTCAACTGTACAGGTCTCCACAGAATGGACAAATGCCTGCCTCACATACTTCTCAACCTCCTAGAGCAAGAAAGCTGTACAAAGCCATATATAATGGGTGGACAAAGGCACAAAAATAGGGACACCTTTTAAATATTGCATTGACAAACCCGGAAAGCTGATAGAATGAAAGGTTTGCAGTAGCATGGATTTCCTGAAGGGTATAAAGACTGAAACACAAATGTCTGTCATGTGAAAGTGACTTATGGCCATAGCCGTCAACTGTACAGGTTTCTGCAGAATACCGAGATGCCTACCTCACATACTTCTCAAGCCCCTAAAGAGAGAAAGCTGTACAAAGCCATAAATAATGGGGGAACAAAGGCACAAAAATAGGGACACCTACTAAATATTGCACTGACAAACCCGGAAAACTGATAGCATAAAAGGTTTGCATTAGCATGGATTTCTTGAAGGGTATGAAGTCTGAAACCCAAATGTCTGTCAGTATGTTCTGACCTAAACCCTGAGTGATTTGCCAGTGATTTGCTAGAAAACCACAGTCACACTTCCTAAGTTTGTAAGAGCAATAATTAAAATCTGTCCCATGTGTCCCTTCACAATTTCCCTTACTGTGACTGACAAGGAGTACAGATACATGTAAATAAAGTATTTTTTTTTTCCATTCTAAGTTATGTTTAAGAGTAGCTGAGAGGGTGTGTGCATTGTGGCCCTCTACTCTGCATTGTTTAAACATCCCATAGGAGATAAATAGAAATATACATCTAAAATCCTCGGTCCAAGATAGTGTAGTGGTTGAAGTCCTGATTTTGCATGCAGAAGTTCATGGTTCGAGTACCAAAACAGGCACTTTATTTTTACATGGGAAAGCAGTGTTAAAAGTATTATTTTAATATTAAATTATTTAGTAATTGATATTTGTCAACCAGGGTAGTGTAGCTGGTCTAAAATGTAAGTGTGAGTGCATATAAGATGTGAAAGCACCCACGTATACACGTGTCCCATACAGTATAGTCACACTCCATGGTAATGTAATGAAAGCACATAGAGGTATGAGATGTATAGCAAATCATAAACACTTACTAATATGTCAGTAATGATTAATTAAGTCATTATCCTGATATTTTTTTAAAATGAAAAGTGAGCAATGGTTAGCAGTGCCCAGCTATTGCTTAAATATGAATGCTAAGCAACAGTCAGCTCAGCTAAACAGATTTGCGCACTGTTAAGCAATGTTCAGCTATTACCCCTTTAAGCACTGTTCAACCCAGCTTAGTGAATTTGTGCCAATGACAGCAAAGGGTGGAAATATGGCCTTCTTTAAACCATGCAGGTGGGAATACAGCCATAACCTGTTGTAGTTTGATCTTTGAAGGAACATGTCTGGCGTTGGAGAGGGAGTGGGCTTTCAGGTACAGCGTTGGGGCATCCTGGAGTCCAGGGTCATGGCTGGACTCCTTGTAGAACACCATGATGACAGACTGCAGCAGGGCCAGTACCAGGGCTCTCAGTACAAAACAGAGGCCTGGGACCATCTGGCACAAGACCTCACCAGTGCCACTGGAATCCCCCAAACTGGCTGCAGGTACGGCATCATTATGCCAACCTAAAGCATAGGAAGGGAGACCTCTTGTCCCAATGGATTCAAGATGCTCGTGACCGCCATGCACCAGCAGTTTGTAAGTATCCCAGATATAGCTGCACCAAATTCTAGCCTGCGTATGTGATAGACAGGTATGCATAATGTTTGTTTGTCACCCCTACAGCTGCAGAAGAGCAGGCTATGAACATCAAGGCCCATGCCGCAGACTGACAAGAATGCGCCGACAGGCTGTTGAGTACAGATCTACCTTTCAATATATAGTGAAATAAATAAGAAGGAGTAAATTGTTTACCGTGTTCTGTGTGTAACGATTAAAGAAAAGTTTTCCAGACTAATAGTCATCTACAGCATATGCAGTAGTAGAGCACCATGTCATATAACTACAATAAAAACTTAAAGCACCAAATGCTGTGTTTATTCTGGTATGTTGTTGTAGAAATAGAATGTGTACAGGTTTTGCACAGAAAATATGGCTTTGACAGCATGAATTAACATAGGTTGTTCTGAGAATCAGCTAGTATGCAAAACAGTAGCTTGTGGAGCTGTAAATCAAGATATACATGAACTATAACATATGTTATGCACTAACATCCGAACCCTGAATACTAATGTCAAATGTATTATAGTGTGTCCCCTGCTGCAGTGCCTTGTTTTAATCTTTGCTTTCCATATTGTATAATTTCAAAGGATTACTACACAGTACACTAACTATCTTTCATGCATGAATCTCAGGATTACAAGATCAGACTGTCTAATCCATAGAGTATTAGGGAGAAAACAGTCAAACAAGAGACAGCAGTGCCCCAGTAACCCAGTGTGATGAGAAACATCTTTATAGTTCAATTTAGCACACCCAAACATGGTTAAAATCCAGAAAGTGGTACTAAGATATGTGCATATATACACTCAAGAAATCTGGAATATTTGTAGAAACAGTCAAATAGTGGTAACCAATATTTTCTCCACCAGTCTTACAGATAATGAAATGTTTGTAGTAGCAGTTTGAAAGGTATAATAATACACCACGTACAACTGTCCCACTGTCCAACCCCATGCCTGCAAATGACAGCAGGACAGGTACATACACTACCCCCTCTTCCAGATTCATGTCTCTCAAGTGTCACGCTGTCACGGCTAGTGGTTACTGCTGCCAATCACCTTGAACACAGGTAGGAATCCAGGTGAACTATGCTAGTAGCAGACTCACACAACATCATTGCAGAGCACCCCTTCTTTGTCAAGTATGTAACCCTGACATGTAAACCCCCCCCATTAAAGTAGCCACATTTCATCCAGTCTTCCCCATACCATTACAGGTTGACAGTCTAACAGGTATGTATATGCCACAGAAGCCATGGGCCACAGGTAGATGTAAAGTGAGGGCAGACCTGTAGAGTATTGAGCGTTACTGTTGTGAAAAACAGAAGCCGATACAGTTGTTAATGGACTTTTCATTCTCTCCCCCCACCCATCATCTGCATCAGTAATTATGATTCATATACTATGGGTATGTTGTTCTCAGAACCTATTGTTGGGACATGTGCTCCATTACTGTTCATATATTTCATTGGTTGCATATTAATGTACCTTGTTCTAATACCATTATTGGTGTCCTGTTGCTGTCAATATAACCTGCATGCTGCTAAAATGCCTACTGTTGTTCCATTTATACATGTGTTCTGTTTGCTATGCAACTGTTTCAGATCTGTTTGTTTGGGTTAATGTGAACACCCATGCATGCTATTATAACTAATTTTGCAATGTGTTGCTCATGACTAACTAATATATCTGGGAAAACCACAATACCATAGCCTATCCCACCCCATCTGGCCATGGCACCAGGCCCCAGCACGTCTAGGACCCAACTTGGAACATCCTCCTCTGCTGGTCCTGCACCACTATTGGGTGGAAGAGCCTCAGGGGATGCCCCCCCCCAGTGCAGGCACGGAGAGGAGCTCATCAACCGCCGACAGCTCCAGTGTATGGTGCGCAGTGTCATCTGCTCTGAGTTGGGTGGGCAGCTGCACCAGATGGAGGGCCACCTGGTGCACCTCAAGGAGCAGGCTGCCCCTCTTGTCCAACCACAGCACAGCTGCCTATGGGGCCGTGAAGGTGCAGTGGTGACTGTCCATGGGTGGGTCCACAGTCCCACTGTATCCATTTGGGGGCTCATGGGCCTCTGATTCCCAACCACCCTCCCTGTCCAATGTGTTTACCTCCCCTCATGTGTCATATACTGCCCCTGTCTGCTGACTTGTGTGTCTTGTCTGCCTGAAAATGCTACCTATCCTTCCAAACATACCTCCTCAAACATACCTACAGCCCTTATATCTAACAAAAACAATCGATTTGGTTTATAGATAAGTCCACTGAAACGCTGCTTACAAATTGATTGGAATCGTAACTGCCTCGGGATTTATTACAAATGATGCATTCATCATCACAGTGTATAGGACAGTGTATGCTATATATCTTTTTGTTCACCTTCTTACAGCTTTGGCCCATTTCCGATCTTGCTCCGCTGTTTGAAATGAAACTTTTGCTCTTGCTCCCCTTCGGTTCTCCTCGTATTCCTCTCGGACTGGCTCTAGACACTTCAATCTCTCTGAGCATCTTGGACCATCTTCTAAAGGGTCGCTCTCGCTGAAAAACGTGCTATTTGGGCTCCTCATAACTTCCGGTGTTAATACGCTCAGTGGGCTACCACTCCGATTGGCTGTATTAGTTTTATGCATGGATTTGACTTTTTCCTTCTTATCATAGGGGTAAACAACCCCCGATTTGCATGTGTTGGCGTCTCTATGAAGTTTATCACATTTTTTATTAAATAAAACATCACAGCACTGATCAACATCATTAATAATGTTCACGTAATTGGTATAATAGTTCTCAAAGACCAAATCTTGTGTTATTTTAGAGTTAAGCGTGTCAAGCTCAGTAATCAACTTCTCGCATTTGATGTTATTATACTTGATCATGATTTCCATAATTTGTACACTAGTAGAGTCAAACAAGTAATGCAGTTCCTTAATCATATCCCTGTTGCTTTCGCATCCATTAAGATACCGCCAAATACGTAACCCTTTCGGTACAAGTCTTCAATGTTTTTGGTCAAGTAACTAGTTTCTAACTGTGTTCTCTTCAATTTGAAGAGTGTTCTCTCGAATTCTTTTAACAGTGTGGCCATGGATTTATTCATAGCAGGAACATGTTTCACTGGTACTGAGCCAATATTTGATTGAAAAATGTATGAATTGGTTAACCAACTTCCACGCATTTTAGAAACATTGATTTCACTAGTCTTGTTAGAGCGTAAACCAGAATTTTGTCGCTGACCTGAAGCATGTCCTTCATCCACATCATCAGTGCCTGATGATTGTACCACAGGGGTAGCTTGAGTTAAAGGAAGCCCCAAGCTGTATTCATTAGTGGGAACTGGTAAGGTACTTTGTTTAGACTCACTCAGTTTATGAATTAAGGCAGTGTGTTCCCGAAGTTGCTCCTGAATCTGTTGTAAAAGCACCTGGATGTTAACCGGAGAGTTCTCTTCCTCCATGTGCACCGACCACAAAGACAACAAAAAAAAAGCTGTGGTGAAGGTTGTGAATTTTTTGTTGGAATAAAGCATCTTTTGGGTGAGCCCCTGCCTCTGTGGACATTTTTTACAAGTTTCATTTTTGTTCTTTGGTTTGGATTGTGATCGGTGCAGATGGAGGAAGAGAACTCTCCGGTTAACATCCAGGTGCTTTTACAACAGATTCAGGAGCAACTTCGGGAACACACTGCCTTAATTCATAAACTGAGTGAGTCTAAACAAAGTACCTTGCCAGTTCCCACTAATGAATACAGCTTGGGGCTTCCTTTAACTCAAGCTACCCCTGTGGTACAATCATCAGGCACTGATGATGTGGATGAAGGACATGCTTCAGGTCAGCGACAAAATTCTGGTTTATGCTCTAACAAGAATAGTGAAATTAATGTTTCTAAAATGCGTGGAAGTTGGTTAACCAATTCATACATTTTTCAATCAAATATTGGCTCAGTACCAGTGAAACATGTTCCTGCTATGAATAAATCCATGGCCACACTGTTAAAAGAATTCGAGAGAACACTCTTCAAATTGAAGAGAACACAGTTAGAAACTAGTTACTTGACCAAAAACATTGAAGACTTGTACCGAAAGGGTTACGTATTTGGCGGTATCCTAATGGATGCGAAAGCAACAGGGATATGATTAAGGAACTGCATTACTTGTTTGACACTACTAGTGTACAAATTATGGAAATCATGGTCAAGTATAATAACATCAAATGCGAGAAGTTGATTACTGAGCTTGACACGCTTAACTCTAAAATAACACATGATTTGGTCTTTGAGAACTATTATACCAATTACATGAACATTATTAATGATGTTGATCAGTGCTGTGATGTTTTATTTAATAAAAAATGTGATAAACTTCATAGAGACGCCAACACATACAAATCGGGGGTTGTTTACCCCTATGATAAGAAGGAAAAAGTCAAATCCATGCATAAAACTAATACAGCCAATCGGAGTGGTAGCCCACTGAGCGTATTAACACCGGAAGTTATGAGGAGCCCAAATAGCACGTTTTTCAGCGAGAGCGACCCTTTAGAAGATGGTCCAAGATGCTCAGAGAGATTGAAGCGTCTAGAGCCAGTCCAAGAGGAATACGAGGAGAACCGAAGGGGAGCAAGAGCAAAAGTTTCATTTCAAACAGCGGAGCAAGATCGGAATTGGGCCAATGCTGTAAGAAGGTGAACAAAAAGATATATAGCATACACTGTCCTACACACTGTGATGATGAATGCATCATTTGTAGTAAATCTCGAGGCAGTTACGATTCCAATCAATTTGTAAGCAGCGTTTCAGTGGACTTATCTACAAACCAAATCGATACCTACAGCCCTTCCCCAACATCCCACTCTCACCTAAAAAAAAAGGGGGGGGCATCTGTCCCATAAGAATATCATTGCCTCATACATAGTTCTACATTTCACCCCATGTAGAGTGAAATGAATCAATCTACCAGCAAATTACTCTACAAATGTCTGCCACCAACATCCCTCCCTGTGGGGTGTGAGGCTGTAAATTCCAATCTCTACACATTATTCAAACCTGTTGCTGCAGAAGAAATGTAGAGCTATGGTCCTTTCCTGCACCCATCTTGCACATCCCTAGCTGGTTTTCCTAATGTTTTATCCCGTGCTTGCCCCCATTTCACCACTTTCCTATCACCCTTTTTTCTTTTCTTTAATAAAAATTAGCTCAGGTGTAAGCAGGAGTAAGCAGTGCTAAGTGACACTAAGAGGGCTTAACTGTCTGTTTGCATTGCTCAGCTCCATGCAAAATAGTGCAAACTCAATTACAACTGCTTAAAAGCACCTTAATCACTCTGTCTCCATCAGCCCTTGTTCTGCCCAGCAACAAAATTATCAGCACTGCCATATCTCAAACCCAGGATGTGTTGCACTACAATCACAGCAGCATATCACCTCACCATCTCAGCTGTGGGAATTTGTGATGCTTTTACAAACATAGCATGCATTCTGGTCATTTAACATTAATGAAAAAAAAAGTCATCACTTCTAAGTCTTGAACCTAGGCCCCTGTGCATTACAATCACAGCAACATATCTCTACACCATCAGAGCTGTAAGAGTTTACAATGTTTCTACAAACATATCATGCACTACATTCATTTAACATAAGGGAAAAATATATATCCATAGTACTCTTATATACATATATATGTATATATAAATACAATTATAATATATATATATATATATATATATATATATATATATATATATATATATATATATTATTATTATTATTATTATTATTATTACTATTATATTACATTTGTTGACCGGGCTAGTATAACTGGATATATATCCAATTTCAGTAGAGGCCCGGGGAGAAAAGCTCCACATAAAATATACAGCAGATTAATAATTCAGTTTCAAGACAATATATATAGATACAGATATTTATACATAGATATATGTACAGATAACCAGCCTCTTACTGCAAGACATCTGCAAAAAGCCTGACAAAGTGGGGGGTTAAAGGGCAAACAATAGTGACATTTTTGAAATATGGCTGTTAGATGCGTAGAGGTCTGCTAGAGTAGCATGGTTTGATTTAGCATATAAATCCTGATAGATTCCAGGTCTGAAACACAAATGAATGTCAATATTTAGTGATGTCAATGCTCACATCATCCCAGTGATTTGCCAGAAACATACAACTGTTATGGGGAACAGACCAAATGTATGAGCCATGCATCTGGACAGTGTCTAGCTATCTGGACAGTGGAGAGATATGATTGCAGTTATGTAACAGAAGAGAAGTGAGAGCTGCCAACCATTTCACCCAGCACCTTCTGAACCACAGCAAGACCAACACAACACTACCCCAAATCAGCTCTGGGGAATTACCCATTTATTTCCAAATATATCATGCACTACAGGGATGGAACTATAGGGAAAAGCAGAGATTGGTGCAAAAATGACCACCCACAGCCAATTGCACCACAGTCACAGCAACATACCAGTACCCAGAATGAACTCTAGAGTAGAACGACTGTTTGAACAAACATATCCTGATTACCAGTCACACACTACACTAACACATACTGGGCCACCTCACAGTCTACTGGGAATCCTGTGGTATTACAGGACATTTCCCAGTCTCCCCTATGAACATATACACCTGATAGACCACCAGCAACTGTAGCAGCATGCACAATCTGTTAGTAAAGGATCTATGACACTCACATCTGCTACTCTCCCTACTCAGCCGAACAAACATTTATACAAACACTGCTACACAATCTTGGCAGTTGCTTCACAATGGCCAGACATACACAACTTTCAACTATAAATTTCCACAGAATGTCCAGGGTGTGGTGTCATATTTATGGCCAGTGACGCATAACACTTTTAGGAGTCTGCTAAGTCACTGGGATGATACCAACAGTGCAGTCACTAAATGATGATATACCATACTTCTGAACCTCTTACTGCAAGACATCTGGACAAATCATTACATACTTGGGGTACAGGGGGTGCAGAAAGAGGGACATACCTCACATAATGGTGTTGCAAACTGAAACAGTTGCTGGTGTTACAGGGTTTGCTGTAACATAACTATTGCTAACACATTCAATAGCTTCTTTACAGAAACTATCCAGACACTAGCCACCCAAATCACTTCTACCAAGCCTAACCCCCCTTACAAAGTCCCACCTGTAATACCTCAGATAATTCCGACAGCTCAAAGCTTCCTGCAACCCATTTCTCCTTTAGCTTCCAACCTATCCATACTACCCCTTCTCAAAAAACTTAAACCCACTTTTCTAGCAGCAGACCACCTCCCAGCTGAATTCCTGCAATTAGCTGCTGAGGCCATTGCTATCCCAGTCTCTACCCTCATTAATAGATCCATTTCTGAGGCAACCATCCCATCAATATGGAAAATATTGCATATAATACCCCTACATAAAGGAGGTGGTTCCACAGAATTGTCCAACTTTAGGCCCATAGCCATACTCTCACCTCCAGCAAAACCACAATAAACTTCTCACAGACTCCCAGCATGGTTTCAGACCACACCATAGTACCACATCAGCCGTCTTATCCTTCACTAATGTCATCAATTTTAATTGACACAACAACAAGCTATCATCTGCACTCTTTTTGGACCTCTCTAAGGCCTTTGATATGGTCAACCATCAACTTCTGCTCAGTATCTTGAAAGCTGTCTTCCTGGACCATCACTCCTTACAATGGTTTCAGTCCTATCTAAGGATTAGACAGCAGGCTGTCTTATGGCAGGACAAACTGTCATCACATCTCCTGGTCACCTTAGTAGTCCTTCAGGGCTCTATTCTAGGTCCCCTCCTCTTTTCTATCTTCATAAATGACCTTCATACCACTATCCAAAATGCACACTGTATCCAATATGCCAACAATTTTACGTTGATTTGCTCTTCCACCTCACAAACTAATCTGCTATCCCTAACCCAGAATACCTTTAACAGTATTGAAAACTGGCTAACTGATCGACAACTTCTCTTGAATCCCAACAAAACCAAGCTGCTGCTTTTTTCTCCCACTTCTAGATCCACTCATCCATTCTTAACTATTAAGTCTAACAATGGTACAATCATCTCCCCTGATAACCAAACTAAGCTCCTAGGAGTAATAATAGATACTAACCTCAAATTTGATGCGCATATAGACCACATTATTAAGTCCATCAACAAAAAATAGGATCTCCTTACAAGGCCAAACTTTTCCTAACCCCTTTTTCTAGGACTGCTATTGCCCGAACCCATCTTCTCTCCACTCTCCTTTATGCCTCACCAGTATTTACAAACCTCTCTAAAGCTAACCTTAGAAAACTATCTTCCTGTTACTACCATATAGCTAGATTTGCCACAGGTATGGCATACAGGACGCACCACTGCAAAAACCTAACTCAACTTGATTGGCTGAAATTTCCTTCCCTTGTAAAGCTTAACCAGCTTACAGTAGCACACAAAATACTCAACCATCCGGACAATACCCCAACCATTAAGAACATTATTAGCCCACATAATGCTATCAGGCCACTTCGTTCATCCAACAAGCTATCAGTCCTTACCCTAAAATCCAATAATACAGCAGGTAATTCCCTATTTGCTAACTCAGTGGGTAAAATCTGGAACGTTCTTCCTGCAAACCTTATCCAAGAGCTATCTCTTCCCCTATTTAAAAAAGGCCTCAAAAATACTTAAGAGCTAACTGGCTTTGCCCTTGCCTAAATCCGGACTAACTCAATCCAACATTTTGGTCTTTTCTTTAGCTATTAGACTATCAGCAAGCAGATACTCCACTCATCTGATGTGTCATATCTTAATGTACAGTTATGCCTGCTGAGTTTATCCTTTCTATATACTGTAGTTTCCCTAATGTGCTTTAAATTTGTGAAATGATCTATCTCATATTTTTTATCACTCTATTAACCTTTAGCATATGCCTATGTGTTCCTACTGTGGTGAACTATCTGATATATTGTATCTATATCCTTTGTTCTCTTGGAATATTTTTATACTATTACTATAATTATTATTATTATTATTATTATTATTATTATTATTATTATTATTGTGGAGCTTTACTCCCCAGGCATCCGCTGAAACGCTGAAAATGGACATGTATCCAGTCGGACTATCCCGGTTAACAAATGTAAAATAAAATAAAATAAAATAAATAAAAAAATAAATAACATCCTTGAAGGATATGATGTCTGAAACACTAATGGATGTCAGCATTTACTGACTACAGTCCTCATATTATCCTACTGACTTCACAAAAACAGAAGTCTGAGGAACAGACCAAACATAACAGGCAAACCTCTGGGCAGTCTGTGGACATCTGGACAGTTGAGAGGTATGCCAGAAACATATCACTATCAGGCATCAAGTCATACAGAAAATGCATGTCCAGACAAACTGTTAATCTATCAGTCCTCTGTGTATAACAGCAATACTTACAATCTGTACCCAATTCTGGAGCTTTGTCCCCCATGTTGCTGGGCCGTCTCCACATGTCTTGTCATGAAAGGTATGTCCACTTACTGTCTGTGAATATGTAGCCCCTACACCTCCATACTGTCCTCCACACAGGCAAGGAAATGGGGCAAGGCCCACATGAAGGACTTAATTATAGCAATGTGTTGCTATGGCAATGGCTAATGGAAAGACAACACAGCTACTCTGGATGCAAGTAGCAAGTGGGAGACACCGACTGGTGCACAGGCCATCACCTGCTCATGAGCATTACCTACAAAAGGCAAGCTGCTGCCTATGCAACACAGGTCTGAACCCAGCTACACAAAGACAGACTGCAACTACACAAAACTTACCATTTGCATTATTTTGAGGAAACTCTTCAGCACTATAACAGGTATGTCATTCACATCAGCTTGTAATGGAATTCAGAAGGGTGATGCAATAATGTCAAATAAGACATCAAACACTAGATCGCAACAAGATCTGCTGGACTCACATGCTGCTGTCTGGCACCTATGGCCATTCCTGCTTGCCCTGTGTTCATTGACATGGATCACATCTCTGGCCCTGAGTCACCCCAGCAAATTTCAGCTCATGTATGACTACTTCTGGAGTGTCTGTTGTCCAATACTGAGTGTGACACTGCTAGGCCAGCTACCTGGAATGTAAATATTCATATGTCACCTGTGAATGCTACTATGATACATATGCTTGTCTTACAAGTGTAAGAGATTTATATAGGGTATGTGCATAGTACACAACAGGTGCAAAAGTGTGTGTTGAACTGTATGTGATATACTGAGACCATACCTGACAACTCTCTAGAGTTTTGCAGACTGACCACATGTCTGCCTCATATTTGTAGTCAGTGACTCATACAGTTGTGTATTGTCTGGCACATCACTGGCAACCCATTAAAGACTGAAGTCATAACATACTAATATACATTTGATTGTCAGATATCATGTCCTGTGGAGTAGACCTGTGAATGTCATACCGTCTGTGCTGGCAACTAAGTGTGTTCCAGCTAGATTCATATAGTGACACTATTTTCAGGTCTTTGCCCACCAGTGATGTATACCTTTGTGCAGATTTCTTGCTCTAACAGGAGCTAGGTGTCTTAGCATGAAACCCATGGCAATGCAAGCGTACCTTTTCCTGTAGGATGCCAACATTTGTGCAGTCACTGACACCTGCTTTGTAGCTGTGGAGAGCACACTAACCTTGCCAGATTGCTCATCCCATCATACATTTAGACCCCGCATGGAGGGCCGCAAAGCCACAGGAGGTGGAGTGTTGTATTTTATCATATAGATACATACATACACACCTCCAAGCTGGCCAAACAGTATGATGCATGGGAGATCTCCTAGGTGCAGATAACAGTTAACAAAACACCTACTCAAATCATTGCTAGCTGCAAGCCTCCAACCATGACTATGGACACCCACTACACCTATTGGCACTTGCTGGAATATGTCAGGATTCAATCATCTACCCTGCTCCCAGATGACTTCAACTGCCCAACCATAGTGTGCATGACCTATGCCACCTGAACATGAATGCACAGAGATTCATCAGCTTTGTCAATGGCAATGCAATGGATCAGCTGGTCAACACTCCTACGACAGGTGGAAATGTCCTGTACCTGGTCCTAACCAACATGAGTAGCCACTGTAGCATTCCTACAGTGTCATGCTCCTTAGTAAGATCTGACCACATAGCCATCATTCTTCAGGTCACCATCTCCCGTGCCCCCCACCTTCTCAAGGTCAAACAAAATTAACTTTACACAAATTACTATAAGTCTCCTCAGAGCAGGTAGAAGTAGATTTATAGTCAATGTCCCATCAGTTGGAGCTAACTGTAGTGTCCAGGCCCACACCGCAATACTATGTGGGCACCTACATAGCTGTATGAACTCAGCAATACCTGACAGGACAACATCATCTCCCTCAAGGTAGGGTAAACATCCATGGTGCACAACAGTAATACACAAATACCATATGAGGTGGAAATAATTGCTGGTCAGGGCCAAGAAGGAACAGGTGCCTTATTGGAAGCAATGTCACCTTGATCTGCACAAGCAAATAAGGTCACAGGTGAATTACCCTAATGCTATCTTTGAGTGCAAATTGGACACATCCACCAAGGCTAATCACTAGGCCTTCCACACCTGTGTCTGCAATCCCAGAGGCAACACACAAATCTGCTCTGTAGTGGTGGTCAACCAAGGCTAATCACTAGGCCTTCCACACCTGTGTCTGCAATCCCAGAGGCAACACACAAATCTGCTCTGTAGTGGTGGTCAATAACACCACATACACATACAGCAAAGATATAGGCAACCAGCTGCAGACAGGTGAAGTGTAAACATCACCCCCCTGCCCCCCAACCGATACACATGTGGATGCACAGCACCTACCCCCTCCCCTCATCATCAGGAAGCAGGTCTGTAATGCCCTCTCAAAGGCAACACACAGAAGTCTCCATAGGCCTGGTGCCATCCCTGGCTGCATCCTACATGAGCAGAGGCATGGGCTCTCAGATCCATTCTGCGCTCTGGTCAACCAAAGCCTGAGAACCGCTGTTATCCCATGTGCACGGAGGACAGCCACTGTCATCCCTATACACAAAGGCAGAGCAAACCAATGACCCAGCCAATCATATGCACATCAGTCTAACTAGCCTGCTCTGCAAGGGCATGGAAGGCAATATCAAGGACATTATGAACAGGGACATCGGCAACATCAAAATGCTTGAGCCCACACAACATGGTATTGTCAAAGGGAGATCAGGCCTCTTAAACCTGGTCCACCTCTCTGAAGTGGTCAACAAACACAAGGACTAGGGGAAGTTGGTGAACAATGCCCACCTTCACCTAGCCCATTTCTCTCACAAGAATCTCCAGGCAGCCAGGATACATATGCCTACACAGCTATGCATCAACCTGTATGTTAGCAGATGGGTAGCTAACTGGCCCAATGACAGTATCCACTCAGTCAAAGTAGTGGAACCCACCTCTAGTAGTATAGTCTTCCAAAGTGGTGCACCCCAAGGATTGATCTGGAGGCCCTACTGTTTGAGATATACGTATCTGAGGTACAGGACAAAAGCAGTGGTCTTTGGGTGACCAAATGTACAGATGCTTGCAAGCTGGCCACTGTCTTGCATTCCCCTACTGATGTGAGCAGCACCCAAGAGGCCCTCACCCAGTTAATGACCAGTGCAAGATGCATTTCCACAACCTGAATGCCAGGAGAGGCATCATTCTCCCTGCTGTGGCAGGTGTCACACACACTAATTATGACAGTAATAATGTACTGAGCATGCAATCAAATGTGAGGCAATTTGTGCACCAAGGTTGGTAGCAACCTGTCAGTTTCCCACTGCATGGGCACCATTGTACGGAAGGCTGTGTACATGACCCACCTCACAAATACAGATATGTCATCCAGGAACCAGGAGGCCACAACATCCTTGTACTCAACCCCTGTCAAATGCATTACCAAGTACAATGGCTCCTTTGGCATGTGCCTTGCCAAGCAAATACAGCAGTTGCAGAGACCACAGATGTTTCTGTCCAGCCAAATCCATGGTCTGTAACACCTGTCCAATACAGGTAGGCTGAAAAGCCTGTCTCTGTACTCAGGCTCATGCAGACTGATCATAGATGACCTGTGTCTAGCATACAAGGCCATTTCCAAACCAGCATTGATGGCATTTCTGCATATCCGTAAGACAAACCCCACTCACCCATCATGCATGCAAGGACTTCACCTGGTCTGTGACATGTATAGTACTTTTTGGTGGGATAGTGTAGTGTCCCACACAACCCACTGTCTGTAAAATACACTCCCTCCCTATGTCTAGCAGAGTACATGTATAGCCCTCTTAAAGATGCTGGGCAACTGCATGAGAAAAGGATGTGACACCCCTGTGATCCTGCGGGTGTACCAGCTGTATAGGGGAAACAGGTGCTGTCTTGGAAGGGAGACGGCCAAACTTCTGGGCCAGGGGGCTTATGTGGGCATCAGGGCCAATAGCCTGGTATCATCTTATGAGGCTATGCACCTAGTACTTTACGTGTTTCCTGTATGTATTGCAGACTGCCCTGCAATGTTGTCTGAAATTAATCCCTGTGAGTCTGAAATGTGTAGGTACTGCAGTGATAGTGTATAGTCTTGCCCCTTCATCAGTTATCATCACATGTCATTACACCTTGTCATTGTGTGTCATCTGTATAGCAGTAATTCAGCTCTTACAGTACATGCATATGCACTTGGTGACACTGTATGCCTCACTCCCATAGCTTTGGTCTTAGCCACAGTTACCATTCTGCTACTAGACCCATCACACAGTAGGATTTGTCACATTTTGTTGTGGGCCTTACAATAGCATTGAAAGAGATGGTTTACAGCAAGCAAACTACCATAGGGTCTTCTCTGAAGGGCTCATAGGTGTCACAGCTGTGCCAGACTGTACAGGGAGTGTACATGTATGTGCATGCATGTATGTGCATGTGTGTGTGTGTGTGTGTGTGTATGTGTATATATCAGCAAATGTAATACTGCAGGGTATTAATTCACATATGTTATCTTCATCTCAGAGGTGAACACAGGGGTTGGTGTTCCTCCCCCTCACAACCTGATGTCAGTGTCTTAGCAGACTTCCATGATGATGGTGGTCATAGTGAGATACATATGGGGTTGTTGTCTGCCTGAATCCATGTACATTATTTGGTATCCCACTTTCAACCACCATGTCCCCACACACAGTCAGTATGCACACACATAACCAGTCCACAGCAGCCATGGATAATGGACAGGTTAACGGTGGTGGCATGGAAAAGGGTAGTGTGTTGAGTATGGTGAGTGTGAGTGTAGACACCAGCCATAGGCAGACAGCAGGCCAGATCACACAAAGGCGGCTGGATAGGGGTGCTCGACAGAAGACCGCTGACCATCAAGCCCCTTTTGTAAGTGCCATAGCAGGTGTCACAAGATGCATATTATGGTCCCATCATGGAGGCACATGCACGTACCAACTGCAAAACCAGACAGATGCTCTGAGTCATGAATGCAGCATTCCCTGCCATGTGTTGTGACCTCCACAGCATTTGTGATGCCATACATCATCTTTCTGATGTCATGGATAGACAATGGGGTGAGACATTGTCACTGCTCAACCATGCAATGTCTGTGCTTGACCATGTGGTGGGAGTATGGCATCGACCAGGTGGACGTAGGTCAGCAACATGATCAGCTGTGAGTCCACGTGGCCTTGCACATTCACAGTCCTGTAGTGGCAGTACCAACAACACTAACAAAGGGAGGGAGCTGTCCACACAACACTAGTCAGTCACCATCAGGGAGTAGGACTGCATCTGTCCTTGGGCCTGGTGATTCCAGTGATACTCCTGGCAGAACCAGTTACCATGTCCCTGCCAGGAGACAGTGAACCATACATCCTGCCATGTACAGTTGATGGCTATCCAACATAACCCTGTGGCAAGCATCCACATCACTTGAGGGTGTGCAGACAAACACTCACACATCCCTATTACAGGGCAGTCACCATCAGACATGCGCACCTCCTCTGCTCAGCCCAGTTGACCATCACCCCCCCAGACACACACACACACACACACACACACACACACACACACACACACACACACACACACACACACACACACACACACATGATGTCAGCCATATGGCTTAGCTTAGGCCTCTGGCAATCCAACACCACACCCTGTGCATGTGATGATACGTGTGCCACAATCCTGTTATCCATACTATCGATGCACATACATGTTGATATGGGTCTGATGCACAGGGTGACTATAGTACAGTGTAGCAATGTCATGCTGTGTAAGGAGTTGTCTGCTGGCAGTAGTTATGGGTACACATCGAGGTGTATGTACCTTGTTAGCCATGATGCACTATTGCTGTTAGTACTGCTGACTGACTGTAGTGTCACATACTGCATTCTGGTTGTGTTCCAGGTGTCTGTGTTTCTGCAGGTTGTGGGCCTACTGACAGTAGCAATGATGAGTAAGGCAGAGTGGAAACACAATGACCTTTTCATAGCCAAGGTACAGCTGGATATATACATGTTTACCAGGTGTGTTTACATGCAACAGTGTGTGAGGGGCAATTGTGACAGGCAGTGTGACCTTGCATACATACCCTTGACACAGCCACCTAGCCTTTATACATGTTACCTTGGTGTTCTGTAGGACCGCAGGCTCACACATTCAGAGGAGGTTACAGAGTACTGGCACTAGGTCCCTCATAAGCTTAGCCATTACTTTAACTGAAACGGATTCAGCTATCAGCTCCTGTTGCCCCTGCCATTTCTGTCACAACCACTCGACCATAATGCAGGTGGTGAGGGTATGCCTGGTACTGTGTATGGCAGGTTTGGGGTATGTATTCTTGACGTAGGTCAACCTGTGTTAGTCTAACCTGACAATCACCAGCATGTGTGTCTGCTATCCATTTGCATGTCTGGCCTCTCATGCTAGTAGTGCACAAAGAGTCATAGTCCTGTACATGGGGCAGCTGATGAAGGGCTGAAAACAGCCCCTACCTGTACAGTCTTATGAACGATAGTGCTAGATACATAACACAGCACAGCAGTGCTGTAGAGTAGCAGTGTTTGCCACTACTGTTAAAGTGGGTGACAAGAGCAGGGGCTGTTAGAATTGCCAATGGTGGGTTCAGAGGCCCTTAACATGTCAGAGCCATCTGAAACACACACACACACACACACACACACACACACACACACACACACACACACACACACACACACCTGCATAGGGACATGCATTGAGACACAAATGCACATGGAGGTGAAACTTATCAGAGTAGATGACCTACCCATCTATTAATGTACAATACACAGTGATACAACTATTGCATCACAGTGGCTTGGTGTTAGAAACTGTGTAACTGTGCTTGTACCATGGGTTACATTTGTATGGGCTGACACTAGGCTGGCAATGAAGAAGTTCACAGGGTGGAAGAGGCACACAAAATGGTATAGTCATCACATACACACACTGAAGACAGCCACAGGGGCTGTGCATACAGAAACACATACACAGCTGCCAATAGATATATTAGTAACCCTACGTATCCAATTATATGTACTATAGTGCTGTATACATATAACATGCTGCACATAGATTATTTGCCTGGGACATAACACACAACTTCTTACAACAGGTAATCTTGCAAATGCCTTCATGGATGGTGGGATAATCCACCAGACATACTGACTGGTCTCAGCTACAGCTCTTATGAACCTGCACAAGTGTTAGAGTGACAGACTTTGTATCAGCATGACGTGTTAGTCAGGTACAATGCCTGATGCTGGCATGTGTGTCAGTATGGTAACTGTGACATATTTGGCAATGATATCACAGGAATGCTCATTGTCAGGGGACACAGACCACATATAGGATGCAAACATGTGGATATCCCATGTACATCTGTACAGATGACTGATATGGGCTGTATATTGTTACATGGTGCATGTGAGGCAGATGACATTAACAGGGTCTTTAAAGTAATGTCATTGGAAGGGCATCAACAAGCCTTAAAATGGCATAACCCACACATACAACAGCCACAATGGATATGCTTCACACACACACACAACTGTAGTTGTCGGTATTGAGATTAAAACCCCTTCCTAAGTATTTGCACTGTAGTATTACACAGTTATTGCACACATCACAGAGCTTAGAGAACTGACAAGTGTATACAGGTATATCTAAGGTGAATAATATCAGCAGGCCTTGTAAGTAGGTCAATGGGACATGTACTCGCTGGTGCACACCTTAAAATAGTATAACCCACACCCCCAGAGGATATGATTCACACACACACACACACACACACACACACACACACACACACACACACACACACACACACACACACACACACAGTATCACAGTTGCCAGTATTGAGTTTAGAACCCCTACCTATCTAGTTATGTGTACTACAATTTTACACAGTTATCACACGTGCCATGGAGCTTATAAGATTTAACAGTGTCGCAATGTATGTCTAAGGTGATTACATCAAGAGCCCTTGTAAAGTATGACAATGGTAAATGTACTAGGTGGGAAGGGCATCAAAATACATTACTCAACAAAAATGCACACTTACAGACACCTTCACACATGCACACACACACACACACACACACACACACACACACACACACACACACACACACACACACACACACACTTGGCACAACTGAGTGCAGAACCTCTGCCTCTCTAGTTATCTGCATTATACTATTACATGCACCACAGAGCTTATAGGGCTGAGTGCTGTCTAAAGGTACTTCTAAGGGTGTTACATCAGCAGGATTGCTAAAGTAGGGCACTGGGAAGTGTTGTGGGTAGGACAGTCCTCAAAATACTTCAGCCTACAAACATACATACTTGCAAACTCTTGTACATACACTTATACACAAGCACACACACACACACACACACACACACACACACACACACACACACACACACACACACACACACACACACACACACACACACACACACACACACACACACACACATTTGCCAGAGCTGAGAACAGAACCCCTACCTATCTAGTTATTGGTACTATAGTGTTAGGCAATTATTGCACATGCTACAGAGCTAAGAAGTGCACAAAGGTACTCCTAAGGATGATGATATCAGCAGGACTGCTAAAGTAGGGCACTGGGAAGAGTTGTGGGTGGGAAAGTCCTCAAAATACTTCAGCCTACAAACATACATACTTACAAACTCTTGTACATGCACTTATACACACACACTCACACATTTTCCATACCTGAGAATAGAACTCCTGCATATCTAGTTATTGGTACTATAGTGTTACGCAATTATCACACATGCTACAGAGCTTACAGGGTTGACACCTGCACAAAGGTACTTCTAAGGTGAATGACATCAGCAGGACTGCTAAAGTTGGCCACTGGAATGTGTACTGTGTATGAAATTCCTCAAAATACTTTGGCCTACAAACACACACTTGCAAACTCTTGCACATACACTTATACACACACACACACACACACACACACACACACACACACACACACACACACACACACACACACACACACACTGGCCAGACCTGAGAATAGAACCCCTGCCTATCTAGCTATTTGTACTATTGTGTTGCACAGTTATCACACGTGCCATGGAGTTTATGGGACTGGGGCTGTGCAAAGGTTCTTCTAAAGTTGGGCACTGGGATGTGTACTGGTTGGGAAAGTCCTCAAAATACTTTGGCCTACAAACTTACACACACATATTGGCCAGAACTGGGAATGGAACCCCTGCCTATCTAGATTTTTGTACGAACTGGGAATCAAACTCCTGTCTGTTTAGTTATTTGTACCCTCTGTTACATAGTTATTGCATGCGACACAGACCTTATAGAGCTGGGACTGTGCAAAGGTACTTCTATGGGGAATGACAGCAGGACTGCTAAAGTTGGGCACTGGGAAGTGTACTGTGTGGGAATGGCCTAAAACTGTTTTACCTACAAACACACACTCACACTCATACACACATTTGCCTTTACTGAGATTAGAACCCCTACCTTTCTAGCTATTTGTATTATGGTATTATACAGTTATCACACAAGCTACAGAGCATATAGGGCTGATAGGTGTCCAATGGTACTTCTAAGGTGAATGACAGTAGCAGATCTTGTAAAGTAGGACAATGGGAAGTGTACTGAGTGGGAAAAGCCTCTTAATACTTAGACCTACACACACACACACACACACACACACACACACACACACACACACACACACACACACACACACACACACACACACACACACACACACACACACACACACACACACACACACACACACACACACACACACAGGCAGGTGATCTGATATTAATACCCCCACCTCAGTACTATTACACAATGGAGCTCGCCTTCATGCTGGCACATGCGACTGGTTATGACAGGTATGCCACTGTCCACAGCAGGACATCTGTATGCCAAGATGTGTACAAAATACAGTTATATATAGTCCAATGTGGCTTCAACATTGCCTGCGATTATCTAAATGTAGGAGCATGCCCCATGTGACTTTCTATAGTGAGAGTGGGACTACATTCCAGAGATAGGTGTACTCCAGTCTGGGGTTTTGTATGCTACAGCCATACCTCTCAAAAGTAAACAGGACTTTCCTAAGCATACTGGGTTTGTTTGTCTGAAGTCTGACACTGCAATATATTGAGTCATTACCTAGTGACAAACATCCTCAGATCATCACAGTGCTTTACCAGAGAAATACAAGATGTATGATGCACAGACCAAAATTATGAGTCTGACTATAGACATTCTTGCCCAAAAAGGCAAGTTGAGAGGTGTGGCTACAGCCAGTTGACTGATTAAGCCATTTAAACAGTCCAGCAACTTGGTGATATACTGGCTGGGGATCTCCTGCTTGTGTGGTATTCTTCTTACCTGAAAAGTCATATCCTGGTGTGGCCATACATCTTAACTGTACATTTTATGGCAGATTGTTCAGGTGTTAGTCTACATACACCTGCGTTTTTATGGCAAGTTAGTTGCATATAATTGAAGACTGACATTAATAAATAATGACAGACATTAGTGTTTCAAACTTCATAATGTTCAGACACTTTCTGCTAATACAAAACCCCTTATCCTACCAACCTTCTCAGTATGTAAGGGAATATTTACAACACATGCCTATCATTGTGCCTTCGTCCCGATGTCTTGCTGTCAGAGGTTGTAATGTATGGGTGTGGGTACAGAATGGATTTTACTGAGCAGAAATGTCCATTATATGTGTAGTATAGTCCACATAGTACTGTGACTTCCATGTATGTCAGTGGCAGAGCAGTACAGAGTAATATGGTGAACCACTGACAGATGGTTGTGTATAGGTTGGTAGTTTGCTATGATGTTAGTAGCGTATTGGGTCTGAAGTCCTTATAACCCATGCAGACAAGAGTGTAGCCCATGTTAAGACATGTCAGCACACAGAGCCCCTATCCATCAGGAACACAGGTGGAATCACAGGACTGTATTTTGTGTTTCCTGTGCACTTATACAGGGAACACATCACTAGAGGTATTGAGGCACTTGGCTTGCTGTTGACAGGAAGTGTATTCCACAGATGGGGGAGTGTGTGGTACATGTATCTGTCACACTAACAAACTATACTGATATCACAGCCCAGGTTGATGCTGTGTCTACAGGTTGATGGAGTAGACCTTGAGTTCCATATGTGCAACAGTCTCATCAAGGCAGGGTCTGGATTGCTTTGTATGCCAGACAGGGGTCACCTCAGCAGAGTCTGCATGGAACAGGTAGAGGGCCAGTGCTGTTAGCCTATCTGTGTAGGGTAGGTGTCTGAGGTTTGGTTTTAAGGTCTTAGTGTTTGCAAGACCCAGGTTTGTGGAGTTCTCATGTGATTTTGCCTCCGTGGTGTCCATTGTTTGGGTTTTGTTGCAGGCCTCAACTTACATGGGTGTATGTTGTGTATTTGCAGGTGATGTTTACTGACTCCTTCCACTGCATGGCACCTATGTTACTGCACAATTTTTTCTGGTATGCACATTCTCCATTTGTCTGGCCAGTGGTTCCCCTTCCCCTTATGTGTGTCTCTTTGTCCTTTTGTTGTCCATTCACATACTTTGGCCACATTAGCTGCTATGTATTTGTAATTCTGGTGTGTGTGGGGTACATGCTGTTACATAACACACAAGGTTGTGGACTTCACACTTCTTAGTCTACGTATTTAGCAGGCTGTCCATCATTGCACCACTCCATTTGTTGTGGTCCTTAGATGGTTTGTGTGGCTATATGTTATTATGAGGCTACATGTGAGGCTAGCTGTCATACTATCACAGATAGAAATGTGCACAGGCCCAAGTATGACAGTCAGACAAAGGCCCACGCATGGGGGCAGGGTGTTAATAATGTTCTGCCAAACATAGACAGTTGGGAGACCAGTTTGGTAATTGCTTGTTTGCTCTTATGGGTTTGATGTCTGCTTCCCCACTTTCTGCCATTGCTGTTTTGATATGACCCTTTCTTGTTTTGCAAATAGTTGGCAGGCAAATGCAATGTTAGGACAAGCAGAACAGATATACAAGTCATACTTGTGCTCCTTCTGTGATAAACTGTGTCATTCCCGGGTATGGCTGTCAGCCAATGACATGTTGCCAGTGCTGACACAGAAAGGTGGCAGCCTTTTATATACTGGCAGAACACTGACCTTCAGGTACCTGCTGTCCTACTGGGCATCATACCTCTCAACTGACAGCCAGACATCTGGACAAAGCCATAAGTGATTGGGGGACAGAGGCCTAAATATATGGACCATTTTTAAGTATTAGCCTTACAAATCTGGAAAGGTGGTTCAGTAACAGGTTTTGCATTAGCATGCATGTTTCTATAGGGTATGCAGTCTGACACTACAATCTGGCATTATTTTCTGACCTTAGTCTTGCATGGTTTGCCAATGAATTGCCAGGCAACCACTCTTTCAAGTTGTATAGACCACAATTATGAGGCAAACCTCTGGATATTCTGCAATAGGCCTGTACAGTTGAGAGGTATGGTAGGCACTGTGTAGGTTGCTCCGAGCTGTGCACTGTCCATATGTGTGGCCCCCTGTCCATGACCACAGCTTACCTGCATTAACAGATATTGACATCTGGACAGTGTGTACATCTCCTACCATAGGTGTAGCTGACATGCATAATAGTTGGCAGGCACTACAGTTCTCGGACCATGTCCCTGTCAAAGACAGCACTGTACCTAGGCCAGTACAACACAACAGCCTGGAGTAAGTGCTGGCCAAATCCTGACAGTATTAACCACACATATACATATCTCATTGACCCCTGCATATTGTGGACACGCAACAGGTTATCATGTGGATTGGAACAGCCCCGGCAATGTGTGCTCTGCTGCTATTTCTCTGCAAACATACATGTTACTGCATTTCTATCAGAATATGGGGTGGGGGGGCACACCTGTCAACTGTGCACATTTGCACAGACTGTGCTGATATTTGTTTTACATTTTGGTTCCATTTAGCATAGTTTTGTGCTCTGTCTTTGAGACTAGAGGCATATGACTAAATACCACAGGCCAGATTGTAATGGCATACATTTAAGTTTCAAACTTTTTACCCTTTGGAACCTTACTGCAACTGGAAGACCTGCTGTGCGATCACTGTGTAAGTCTGTAGGGGGCACTTCATCATTGTTGCCATTTGTTGGCCTTTGTCAGGAATTTCATTAGAGTTTTCTACAGCTGACCTGCTGGATGAGGCTGAGGGGTGAGTATGGGACCCCCACACTGACATCCATGCCTGTGACCTATGACCCCCCCCGTTAGTTGGCCCTCCACATATGCTGCACTGGGATTTGTCACCTTGGGTACTACTGCACAGTGTGGGAATGCCAGTATTGGGCAAACATTTCCTGGTGTCCCACAAAGCTGTCAGTTGTTTGCTGCTATCCCAGTAGGTCACCCCATTCCCTTGCATGCATGCAATGATACCATAGTTATGCTACCAGAACATACTAATACATTTATTTATTATTAAGAAGACTGACTTACCTTGTGTCTGCAGCAGTTGTGAAGATGGTGCTTGAGGGCTGCCTATGTTGGATGCACGCAGTACACTGCATATACATGATAACTTAGACGTAGTGTGATGTGTGTGTCATCCATTTTACTGTGTATGTGTGTGAGTCAGAGAAAGGTGTCAGTCCCTGGGTGCCTTCATTGTCAGTGTGTGTGCTATGCGGTGCCTCTTTGCAAGTCCAGAGCATACTGGGCATGGCTCTTTTTGACTACAGGAGCTGGCTGAGGGAGTTCCTCGTCCAAGTCCCTATGTGCCTGTGGGAACCTTGGCAAACCTGTTTAGTTACAGTAAACACTTTGCAGCAATAATGGCCCTCCCTGGATGTGAACATACTCTTCATTTCATGGAATAGGTAAATACAGCCTCAGACACACCGCCTTGCTTAGCTGTGCTTAGCTAAGCTCAAATGGGAGCTGTGGAGCTCCAATGTGCTTCCACGAAGCATGACACACCCTCTTTTAATGTCAGCTGCTTCTCATGCTTACACCACTGCGTTATAGCTCCTGCACAATTAGGTGCAGCCAGAGAATGGTCTCCCATTTAGTGATTCAGTAAAATTTGCTAATTTGCATACCCCACTGCCTTAGTCCCTGGTTACACAACTACACCAAGCCTTCTTCCTTAGCAACCAAAGTTACCTGTTATTGTTTTGATTCTGCATGCCATACACTATAATGGCAAAATGCAGATTTCACTTAAAATTGTCTTTTCACATTTTTTCTTTATTTTCGGCAGAATCCCATTTGCGCGCCACTGCCCTAGGCTTAAACGGCTGAAATTGGCCAAAAAAAATAACTTTAATTTTTATAATTTTGCAACTATTTTCCATGCCAATGGCCATATTTTTGACCATTGGCATGCCTTCTGATTATAATACATGCTTTACTTTGAGGTGTCATGCCTCCATTTTGATTTTTGCAGAAATGTATTTGGTTAGTAACCAAATACATTTGTGCACCTCACACTGTTCTTACACGGATGCCTGCCTGCTTACTGAATCACTAAATTTACCTAATCTGCATGGTTTTCACCAGCAAATGAGGTAATTAGCATAATTCAGTGGTGTCCAAGAATAGAGCTAGCAGGCTGGTGCACACTCCCAGCCTTGTTTACTGGATCGTTCAGCGACCATATTCCATGCAGAATCTGCTACACTATTCCTGCATGGAAAAAACAGCTTATTGAATACGAGGGAATGTCTTTGAAAACCAGGTTCAAAACCTTCTTGAAATTAAAAAGTGGCTGAGTCATGATAAAAGATGCATGTCTTAGCAGTGATGTTCAGATGTCATATACCACAATAATGTGGTCTGTGACTCCATATGTAATAAAGTTTGTGAAAAGAAGATCATTGCTACTGAAGCTGCTTTATAGTAGTTACAATTCCCCCTCCAAATTCCACTGGTGCATTAGTGTACATATCAACACTTTTTCACAATGTATCACACAGAAAAGTAAACCTAATGCAGAAGAGTCAGATTCACAAGGCTTGTGCAATGCAGTGCATCCATATGCTTTTTAAGTCTGAAGATAGAATGACCAGTGTTGGAAGGACTACATTAGTTTCAAAATATTTTTATTTTATGTGCTTCCATCAAAAACAGATGCTTTATAAAATGCATATTCTTTTATGCTCAGCATATGTCACTATAAAATACAATGTCTGGCTATCATCCTTGAAGTATGGTATCAAAAAAGTAATACTGCCCTGCCATGCTTTCACATCCTATGTTACTGTTTGCAAGTTCATTTTAAATCAGAAAAGGCTATTTAGGACAGCTTTTACGACACTTGTGAAAAGGCAGCTATGGGTTCAGTAAATTAAATATTTTTATACCTGTTTTATTGGGCAAAATAATTCAGAACTGTGAGGAAGTAGGAACGACAGGGACAAAATGAAGGTATTAATGAAGATAAGGCAAAAATGATAGCTGTACCATGCAAAATATTTTCAACTATAAATATTAGGTGAACTCCAAAAATGGAAAAAATAAAAAAATATAAAATGCACCCTGGCATTGCTCCCTATAAACTAATTTAAAGGATTATACCTGTACATCTGCAGGTATTACTTAGGCACTTGTGCTGTATTTAAGGGAACAAAATCAAGAACTACCTGCTTTAAATATCTGTACATCATTGTATTTGATAAATATGCTATGCAACTATAAATCAGATGCTGTAGACTAAGAAGGCTCTTGCTCTGTTAAACAAACATGCAGGTCAGTATATATTGTATTCCCCATTACTATATATGATTGATACAGTCAGGGAATGAAGACCACGTAACACATACTTCTAAATGATCAGGAGGGCAATTATTCTGTAACCAGAAGCAGAATATTTTTAAAGCTGAATATATATTTCAAATGCTTTTACTAAGTTTGAGTAACATAATATGCAAAAAACACAACACTGATAATAATCATAGGATCCTAGGATCATAGAAGGTTACTAGGCTAACAGCCCCAGGGCCCTTATAAGCCTAGCCAAGTTCAACCCACATTCCCAAGGGTGTCTGGTTCAAGCAGACACTAAAATCAGCACTTATTGCCCCTGCCCAAGAGGGACACAGGTGGAACCCCTAGGGTGAATTTCCAGTTACCCATCCAATCATCCAAATTACATTTAAATAGGGCCAATGAGGGGCTTTGTTTAACATGAATAGGAAGCTTGTTCCAAAAGTGCTGTCTAAATAGAAAACATTTTGCTGCAGGACAAACTAAATCAAATGCAGCTTGAAAAAATGAAATAAGGAAAGCCAGTGTGTTATTTAAATAAGTATAAGTAAGTATTTACAGGTCAGAATATTTGGAAAAAAAAGTTAACCAGACCTCCTGCTGATATGCAATTTTATTTGTAAAATTGTGATGGAGTGAATTCAAAAACTTTACTAATGTCAATGTGAAATCCAGAAAACAATTAAATATATCCTGAAGATCCACACATGTATTGATAAATAAGTGTTTGACAAACACAGAAACTATACATATTTGATATGAGATTTATTAACACCTGAAAGTAAATAAGAATAACCTAGAACCAGCATAGTATCTAACTTATTTTTAAAGAAAATTTTATGTTAATAAGTGTCAAGCAGGTATTTATTTTATTTATTTTCATTTATCCTTTGTTGACTGTGTTAGTCCCACTAGACTAGTAACTTTTCAGGGGAGTCCCAAGGTGGTATTTATACTACAGGGAATAATTTGGCCAGGACATTGTAGACCTTCCCTTAGTCTTTTGGGTGCAGGGACACTGTTCACAGTTGCACTTCTTGTCTTCCTTTCTAGGCATGGAGGTGGCCCAGAGAAGCAGGAAGCTGTGAGAGTAATGTTTGAATTGAATGCTGAATGTCAGTCAGCAGAGGTATCGTTTGTGTTGGAGAAGGGATGGAAGTTAAGTAGGCATTCAGAAGGGATGATGGTGTGTCAGAGGTATTAGAAAAGGAAGTGAAGCCTTTTAAAAAGCAGGAGAAGAAGTTGGAAGGATGTGCAGAAGATTTAGAGGATCTATTTTGGCATAACCTCTTTGAGTCAGAGGATGCAACAAAAGGCTGTGTTGTTACAACCCTCCAGTTGGGAGGGTTGCAGGATGATTATCTTAAACAATTGATTATTCAGAGTGAACTAGAAAGTGAAGTGGCAGCATCCTGGGATGGCATTATGGGTAGAATGCAAGAGGAGGAAGTGACTACAGAAGGCAAAAAAGTCATGCGATGATGCTGAAAAAAGGTAAGAAGCAAATAAGAGAGGGAGATGGAGGAAGACAGGTCATGTAAACGAAGTTTGCTGTACATCTCAGCAATAAGGAAGAAAAAGAACTCGAAAGATATAAGGTATGGGACACAGTTATTGCAGCCTTGGGAGTATCATCTAACGAGGCAAGAGCCTTTATTCATCCTAATAGAAGGACTTTTTGTGACATTATATTTGAGACTGGGCAATATAGGGAACATTTTTTAGAGAGGTTTGAAAAAAAATAGACTATCATCCATGAAACTTTTAGGTGGTGCAGACTTTTAATAGTCTAAAAAGAGAGTGGCTGTACAATTTCAAACAGAGGTGTATAAGGAAGCATTGAAAGTCTGTTTAAAAACTGTATGCAAAGAAATGTTGGACATTGCAAAAATGTATAAAGATAGAGGTTTATGGACAAGGGGGGTGGGATTGTGGAATTATTCTGAAGATGGAAAAGATAATATTGTACATATAACAAGTATAATAACTGTTGAAGGAAATAGAGGTTATATAAGATATAAGGGACAGCCGAAAACTTGTTTTCTTTTTCCCTGTGGAAAGAGTGACAAAATGTTTTGTTTGTGGAAAAGTGGGACATGAAGCAAAAAAATGTGATTTGATATGCAAAAATGTGGGAAAATGAGACATAACTCAGTTAACTGTGATGAACACTTACATGTTGAGCAAAAAGAGCAGACACAGCAATATGTGCATAACGTAGCAAAAAAATGTAAAGCATGAACATGAAAAACAAAATATCATACAAGAAAAAAAAATAAAAACATGAAGTGTAAAGAAAATGAAAATAATGAAGGTGAGGAATTAGTACTGGAAATAAGAGAAGAGGAAAATGTTAACGTGAAAATAGTAAGAGCTCAAAAAATCAATAGGGAGAAGGGTGGAAGACATGAAAAGAACCTTTAAAAGTGTGATTATGAAAGAAAATAAAAAGGAAGCTAAGGGTAAGATGAAAATATAATAAATCTAGAAGAACTTGAAAGTCTTATCAATAAATGTTAATAGTATAAAAAATGTTAAAATAAGGTTAGGTGTTTGGTAATGGAGGGAGAAGAGAGTTGTCCTGTTGGTGATAGCAATGTGGTTCTAGTCAGACAGCATAATGTTGAAAAGATAGTGGATAGTGTAAATAGTTAATATCTATCTGACATTAAACCTATGAATTTTGAAGAAGTTTTTGTAGCTGAAATTGCTTCTGGAAGTTTTCCTGATGAAAAACTGGTTAGTTTATTAAACAAAGGTGATCGTATAGAAAAGACCAAGATTTCATGGGTGGATATGAAGGAAAATGTTTTCAGAATGGACAGCAAGTTGGGCAGAAAGAAAGTGAGATGTGAATTAGATGGGCATAAGGTTACCAGTGGAATGCAATTTAGAAAATTGTATGCTGATGCAGCAGAAAGAACAGATGCTACTGTAAACTTTATTAAAAAGAAAAAAAAAGTCTGCTGTTTGGATAAGAAAGATTAAGAAGAAATAATAGGCATATTTTGAATGGAATGATTTAGTGTTACTTTTGGGTTTTGAAGCAAAATACATTAGATCCTTGATTCACTTGGGAAAACAAACATTTTGTGATTTAACATTTGAGGCTGAAGACTTAATGGAAAGATTTGTGTTTAACTGTGTAAAAAGAAGGACTGATACCTGTGGAATGGACTTGCATTTTTCTGGCAAGGGATTTGATTTTAAAAATGTGTGTTCAATTAAGTACTGATGAAATTGAGTTTAAATATGTTGAACATTATTTTTCATTTGTTTTATTCAGTTTCTGATATTGTTAAAGTTAAAGATGATAGGGTATTTAGAATGGGGGGTGGGAAGTGGATGTTATTTTAAAATATGAAAATGACGTGATAATGCATTTACCAAATGTTATATATGTAGATGGTAATAGACGGAAAATTAGGTATATGGGACAGCTGAAAACTTGTTTTATTGTGAGGGATTTCAATCATCTGATAAATAAGAGTACAAAAATAGGATGTAAACAATGTGAGGGGAAAGGTCATATGTTGAATAAATATAAAGAAGTAATATAGAATATGTAAAAGTGAAGAGCACTTTTGGTTTGATTATAAAATGAACGTAGAATATAATGTTGAGCAGGAAGAAGAAAGTGTTGTAATACCTAAAAGTAATGAGGAAGTAGAGAAAAAGTTGTTAATGAAAAAGTGAATGAAGTAATAAAATATAACTGATAAAAATGTCATATTTCAGGAGGATGAAGGTAATTGTAGTGAGAGTGTTGAAAATGTAGAAGAAATTGAAAGTGATAAGTCAGATGTTTGTGAAGGGAGTGTAAAGGATGTTAATGAAAGAACTTTGATAGGTACTAGGGTAAATGTGATGAAAAGGTTTAAAATGCATCATCAAATATTAAAAATAAAGGTGGTAGTGTTAGATTTGTTTCAATTAATGAACACAGTGAGCAATCTGATTCTGAAGATCAAGGAATATTTGTACATAAATTCAGAAAAATATGTACTTGGGGAAAGCATAAACAATAAGAAAATGAAAATTTAAAATTCTTCCCTTATACTTAAAAATAAGGAAAATTAATAAACTTAAAGTGCTTTCAGTAAGTAGTATTACTAATACTGTAAGAAGGATAGGAACACTGGAACAGTGTGCTAAATATAATGGAGATATTACTGTTACAGAGATTGTAAGATTCCTGACAAGTGATGAATGATTGCAAACAGAAAAAAAACTGTGGGGTGGAAACATAATATAGCAATGAATATGTGAATATCATTCTAGAATGGCTGTATTGTGTAAAAAAAGTAAAAATATTACAAGTAAAAGTAAGAATGGGAAGTTTATCTGTTGTGGATATGAGGTAAAGAGAACATGTTTATAGAATGATAGCATTATATGCATATACAAGGGTGAAGAAAAGAGAAATTGTTTAATCAAATATCAGATTGATGAGGTGATATGAAAATTATTATTTCAGGGGACTTTGTGATTTAAGGGTAAAATGTTAAAAGAAAGAGAAAGATGTAAAAAATACAAGAAGTAATAAAATGCAAGTTAGCTATGTGGAATATGGATTTATAGAAGAAGAACAATTAGATTTGAAAATTATTATTTTGTACTCTCAGAAGGCTGTGTGTAGTGGTTTAATATTCAATGAAGAAAAAACTAAAATACTACCTATATATACATGAAAAAATATTCTCATTAGTGATTTTACTAAATATGTACCCAATTCAGGTCAGATAACTTATTTAGGTATAATACTATCTAAAGATATTAAATCTATTATATATAATAATTATAATACCTGTTTTCTTAATATACAAAATCTTTTTAATACCTGGAATAATATGTTTTTTACTATGGAGGAGAGACTTACAATTATTAAAATGATAATATTCTCCAAGATTTTATACTTAATACAATCAATAATATTTTCACCTACAAAAATAATTATCAAGAAACTGAACACACTAATGTTAAATTTCTTATGGGCACCTAATAGACCTAGGATTGCATTAAAGAAACATACTAATAGCTGGTCTCAAGGGGGTATTTCTTTTCCAGACTTTAATTTATATACTATCTCTTCTATTGTAAAAGTTATTACTTTATTAATAGATCAGTCATATGTCACAAAATGGAAAGATTATTGGGAGCTAATTAGTATACACTTCATGAAAATCTCCTTAACACATACAAACATGATTGTAAATAACTCCATGTTATGGTTACTAAAGGAATTTTGTACTTCACCTATTACACCTAAACATATGGTTTGTTACCCATTAAATATTATTATTAGTTATCATAACTTTATATTCATGCACCCTAAGTATAGGGAATGGAATTTTATTGTATTTCCTATAATGTATACTCAGGGTATGCTTTTGTCATCTACTTCTGAAGGAACTCATTTAGCTATAGATAATGATCTAAAGTACTGGTATCAGTTGATATCTGATAATAAAGTTAAAATCTAGATTTCTTAAAACAAGAATTTGATCTAAGAGAAACTTGCTGGTTAGAGGTTCAGACCTTTAGACAACATCTCATTAATAAAATAGATTTAATGTCTATAACTGTTAAATAATCTATTCCAACACTGATTGATTACTTGATATTAAATTTACAACATAAAGTTTCTGATAAAGGTAAACTTTCATACATACATAAAGTTATCAGACAAGAAACTTTTACAGTGTAGATTCATACTGGAATTATTTCACTTCTATTAATGGGGACCCACCAAATCAACAAGATAAACAATATATATTGGAATCTGCTTATAGAACTATGTCTTCCATTGTCTGGAGACTTTATACATGGAAATTTTACATAGATCTTTTATACACCTTTGATGATGAATAAAATAAATAATAAAGATAATCTATGTAAGAGATGTAATGTAGAAATTAATGCTGACTGGGCTCATATGTTTTATGACTGTATAAAATTGAAAGAATACTGGAAGTCAATTAATGAATTTTGCAGGCTCTTTTACAGATAATTTCATTATTTCTAAATCTCTTATATTATTCAACACACCTGTACCTCAAAGTGTTAAAAAGGTTAAGCTTCCCTTGTTATGGTCTATTCTAGCAGTGGCTAGGAAAATAATAACTAGAAATTGGATTTCAGATACACCTCCTTCGTTCAATGAATTTAAAAATGTTATGAATATAGTGTGCCATATGGAAATAAACACAATTAGGACTAGAACAAATAGAAAAACATCTTATTTTATTGTATGGGATAATTTACAAAATTTGTTAAAAAAAATTTAATTTCAATAGCATGGTATTTTAGTTTAATTAATTGATCTGATTGTAGTGGATGTCTTTGTAAATACTTTAGTTGTTTTGTTGAATATTATAATAATACCTATTTTAATTACTTGTATAAAATTGTTATGATATTTCTCTTATATGTTAAAACAATAAACCTGTTTTGAAAAAAAAAAAAAAAAAAAAAAAAAAGAAGGCTGTGTGTAGCATATGGTGATACAGTAGAGACAGCTTTTTTAGTTCATTTAGAAATATAAATGGAGGAGATGGAAGAAAGAAATTGTGTTAAAATAGGAAAGGGAATGAAAAATTGAAGAATTATGGGATGGATTGGAGAGTGGTAAGCATTGCAATTATAGAGGGATCATATAACCATGGGAGACTTTTATAAAGATTGGTGTAAATCATGGATTGAATTTAAAAAGAACTATAAAACATGTTTTTTTCAAGAGCAGGATGATGTAAGAAAAGTATAGAATGTGAAGTATGGAAAGATATGAAGAAATGTATTGGAGAATTTAGAGATGAATACAAGAGAGTATCATGCTACGGAAAGGTATATAAATAAAAGAAATCAAGAAAAAGAAATAAGACATTCGCCCAGATTCACAAAACCTCCGTGTAAGACTAAATAAGTCTTACTCGGAAACTGCAGTTGAATGGTCTGATGTCAGCGTGCCATGCATATTCATGAGGGCACGCTGACTCCACTCCAAGTCCAACACGGACCATGCAGGAAGGCAGGGGGCGTGTCTGACTGCCGAGCAGTCCTAAGGTCCACGCTCCTGCAAGTGTCTGAATTGTGAAATGTCAACACACATGAGCAAGTCCGCTCAAATGTCAACATACCCAACACTACACTCCCTCACATTGTAAACCCCCGGTAGAGTTATAAAATGTAAAATATTTTTTTTTTCTAATTCCCGATATAGCTGCCCGTATTTGTGCATGTTTGCGAGGGTGTGCCCATAGCTTATCTAGAGTTAGCAATGTCGACATTGAAGAGCATAATAACAAATGTTTATGCAAATCAATCCAAATAGCAATAGCGTAGTGGTAGAACCTTCTCACAAAGAGGAGGCATTCACAGTTTGAGTCCCACCACTTCCTTCTCTATTTTATGTTTTAAATTAGCATATGAAATAATTCCTGACATATATATCACTAAACTATTACTAAAAAGCATTGAAATGGCCTATGTATCAGTGAACAAAATGTAAATATAGAAATGTAAGAAGGATCTTGACATATAAATGCCCATGGCTAAGCAGCGCTTTATCCAGCGCAATCTAGTTGCCCACAGCTAAGCAGTGCTTTATCCAGTGCAATATAGTTGCCCATAGCTAAGCAGTGCTTTACCCAGTGCAATACGTTTGTGCAGAGCTGTGCATCGCGCTAACCAGCTCACCGTAGGGCAACGTGGATCAACGTCAGGCAACGTCGGGCAACGTCGGGCAACGTGGAGAAACGTGGAGCAATGTAGGGCAAAGTTGCCTAAACACAGCCACACCCCTAGCCTGCTTGGACAGTAGCAAAAAAAGCACTGACAAGGTTCGAACCCGGGATACTGTGCACCATAATCAAAGTAATGAACCACTAAGCCACAACAGCTTAGGATAAACATCCACTGTTAACATACATATACTTATAAATGGTATATTAACCATTGCTAAGCAGGTCTTCAGTCAGCTGAGAATTTTCAAAAACGGCCAATCACAAAAAAGTGTGGGAAATGCGGCATATTTAAGCTCCATAGGCGGGAATACTCACCATAACTGATTGTAGCTCCCATCTGCAGTTAGAATGTCTGGTGCTGGAGAGGGTACTCGCTTTTGAGCGCAATGCTGGGGCATCGAGGAGGCAAAATACATGGTTTGGCTCCTTGTCCATCGTCATGAGTCTCGACTCCTGCAGGGCCAGTTCCAAGGGATGGAGTATAAGGCAGAGGCTTGGAACCGGTTGGCTCATGATCTCACCAGTGCCACAGGCATCCCTCGGACTAGTGAGCAAGTCCATCACCACCATGCAGACCTGAAGAGACGGAAGCAGGACCTACTGAACCAATGGATCCAGGAGGCCCATCATATGCAAGATGCCCCACTACTGAGTAGGTAGCCATGGAATGCAGTATGTAAGACATGCTAAGATAGTCTATATAATGGATAGGTATGTCTCAATATCCCTTCATTTACTTCACAGCTGCAGGTGTCCGTGCTGTGAATCAGCAAGCCTATGCAGATAGGCTGCTAAGGCTGTGCCACCATGCAGGTTAGTAATTATTCCACATGTATTGGTATATAATATATGTGAGAAAGCATGAAAAAAGTGTTGTAGCCCAATAATACAGCTATAAAATACCCTGAATAATTTCTCTGCATGGACTGTTATATAACATAAGTCAGAGAGCCAGAAATAGAGTGTAGTAACCCATTAATAAAGGTAAACTAAGTCTGGAATACTATCTCTGCATGTAGTGTCATATAAAATAAGTGAGCGAGCCTGAAAAAGAGTGTTGTAACCTATCAATAAAGGTATAATATCTCTTGTATAGGTCTTATGTATGGACTGTAATATCAAATAAAGGAGAGAGCCTGTAGAAAAGTGTGTAATGTAATTAATAAAGGTATAATACTTGGAGTGTGTCTGTGTCACTTACTTTGAAATGTTGTTGTACCCTTGCATTAAATAAATAGTACAGTTGTATTAAGTGCTGTCAACCCACAGTTGGGCAGTCCCATATTAAGTGGATGAAGGAAGTGCCAGTAGCTGTGAAGCATATATACAGTCCTCAACAGTCGTTAAATGGCTGGAATGCATAGGTAAATCTGGCACATGAGTAGCTTGTCAGGGTGTTCCCCAGAAATGTGAGTGTGCTATATGAAATGTAGGGTTCTGTAGAAATTTAACTGAAAATGTCACGTGAACACATCCAGATATGTAGATACATAAATATAAATAAAATATATAACTACGTAGCAGTAACATCTGCATCTTGGACAGTTAGTATGTCAGATATAGGTCAGGTATATAATGAACTAGCCAAACCCATTACACAATCTAATGCATGTTGCCTAGTGTAATAATACATGTAGGGGATATACACCTGCAGTCAATAGGAATGTAGTGTAGAGTAAAAGTACTTATAAGATGTTAATGGAGGTTTCTTTTTACACCCTAATCTATGTGCACAAACAACGCAATTCCACACCTAAATGGGTATGTCTAATCTCAAAACATTTGTTGGGACATATGTCCTATTGTTCTATAAATATCTGCATTTACTTTGATGCATGTGCCCCGTTCAAACACCATAATCTTGGTGGCCTGTTGCTACCAATCATCCCTGCATGCTGTTGTAATGTCCACTGTCGTTCGATATATGCATGTATTATGCTTGCTGTTCAACTGTTGGAACCTTGGTGTGTTGGGTTAATGGGAATATTACTGCATGCTGTTACAACTAATTTGTAATGCTGTTGTCTATGTTGTAATTAAACACACCTAATCACAAAACGTATGGGAAGGCCGGTCCCAGCGGACCCACCTGTCCCTCCTCAGCTGGCAATTGTACCTGGCACCAGCAGGTCTGGTGCCCAGCCCGGGCTACCCTCCTCCATTGGTCCTGTGCCACCTTCGAGTGGAAGCACTGCAGGGGATGGGGCTCATCCCCCCCTACAAGCGTGGGTGGAGAAGGGCCACCTGTCACCCTCCAAAGGGTCTGGGTTGTGGTGCGGTAGGGAGATCCAGTGTTTAGTCACTGTTCCCCTATGCCAGCTCGAGGCAAGAGTGGCGCAACTCACGGGTGAGCCTTCCCCTCCTATGCAGCTCCCAGCACAGCCACCCTCTGGGCTGTGAAGGTGCAGTGGTGACTGCCCATGAGTGGGGATCTCAGTCCCACTGTTACCATCTGTGGGCTCATGGGCTTGCGATTTCCAAACATCCGTCCCCGTCAATTGTGTTCACCCACCCTATGTGCCATACTCCGCCCCTGTATGCATCTTGTTTGTCTTGTCTGTTTACCTCCCCAACCTACCTCCCCAAATATACCTACTTCCCTACCTCACATTCCACTCTCACCTGAAAAAAAAAAAAAAAAAAAAAGGGCAATCTGTTCCCACAAAAAAATTACGCTACATAGCTGCCCATTTCGCACACATGTCAGCTGGACATGTAAACTGATAATTAGAATTGGCAGTACAACATACTTTGTTGTCATCACCCATCACTCAGGGGTGGAAGGTTTCAAATTTCACTCCAAATTTGCAACATATGCACAGCTGTTGCTGTTAAAGAAATGGGCAGCTATAGACCTTCCCTACACCTGTCCTGCACATCCCGAGCTGGTTTCCCCACTGTCTTTCCCTCTTTGTGTCCCCTTTTTCACCACTTTCCTATCTCCCCATTTTCTTTTCTTTAAAAGAAATTAGCGCAGGGTTTAGCGGGAGTAAGCACTTTTAAGCAGTAGTTAGCGGGTTTGAGCGAGTGTGCACATGTGTGTGCTAAGCTTAGCATCACTAAGCATTGTGCAGACTCACACAAACCCGCTTACAACTGCTTAAAAGTGCCTTTAATCACTCTGTATGTCAGGGCCCTTGTTCTGCTCAGCAGCAAAATAAAACACCTCTGTTAGTCTCGAACCCAAGACCTTAGACACACTTGACTGCATGAAGTACCACTAAGCCACAGCAAATATACAACAACTTGGTGCTAAAATAAATATATCATGCATTACAATGAGTGAATGTAAAGGAAAAATAGGAAGGCCATAACACTAAGCTTGTTCTGTGGATCTTTATCAGCAATTGTTGTGAAATTGCATTCCATGACTGTGATAAGAGAAGCAGCCATTCTAGCAGCAAATAATGTTATAGATGCACTTTACAACCCCCACACAGTATCATAGCAGGACAAACACTGGCATATCTGATTAGGGCAGAGGCCATACTTCCTGATTGTGAAACATATTTTAGCTGTGTCCCTCTGAATTCCTCTGAAAAGTACTGATGTTAGTCAAAGAGGTGTTGTATTACACAATGAATAATCACAATAATAACAGTAGACACCACCTGTACTTCATAAAAGGAGTACTAATCCATATGCACTGCTTCACTCAAGTCTACACTTACTGTCTCTATTAGTTGGAAGGTGTACCTCACTTTTAACTACCTATCCCTGACTCCAAGCAAATATGTATCTGAGTGTTTCATAGGCCTGGCAGAGGCACAAACACACACGCATATCAGCTCATCTGCTGTTACACACTCTGCAAATAGCTTTGTGAGGACTTCCACAAGCATACCATTATGTAGTAGTACAACACAGAAATACCAAAGGATCTCGCCATGTAATGGTAGCAACTGACTGTAACAATGCCATTGTACCAGTGCTGAAAACACCTGTGGGTTGCACAGACAAAGAATAACAGGCTAACATCTGGCTACCATCTGGATAGGTTCACAGTTGGGAACTATGCAGACAGGCCACCTGCCTTGATAAACCAACAGGTACACACCAATCCATTAAGTCCAGTAAGATAACACTCACACAATAAGACATAATGCTCTCTGTATGTCTGCATCCCCCCGCCATATTTTAAATATATGTGTGTTTAGGGTCAACCAAGGATGTAGGTAGGCATACTCATTAGTGGAATTGTCCAGTTTACCTGAGACTCCTGTGCTAATGTCAAGAATAAAAATATACAAACCCTGCAGAAGTGAGTACATCAATATGCACAGTATAACAGTCCACAAACAGTTCATGTGTCAAAAGAATACTTCTCAATAACTACTTTTGTATGGCAGTCAATTACATAAGTAGAAAAGAAACTACATACTCACACATATCTTGTGTAAGCATTTGTAGGGGTGAGTTAAACTCTACACTGATAGCTGTGTACTGAAAGTGGCAACAGTCAGGTCTGAGTACAACACGTACATCACTGTCTATACCTCTAGCTTCAGATATAAGAAGTATACCAACCTTCTGACTTAAACAACAATGTCCACAGCAAACAAGCATGGGCCCCACTCTGGAAATCTGAAAGGGCTATGCCTACAAAACTTAGCAATTTATAGCATTGGGTTGCTATGATAGTGAGTACTGCAATTACCACACAGCAGGCTGTATTCATTTACCAATTGCTGGGCAACAATTGGTGCAGAGGTCATCACATGCACATATGCAGATACCTATAAAAGCAGACTGTACTTGCTATCCCCACATGCAATCATTACATTGCACGTGATAAAGCTTCACAGAACTCGTGGATGAGTAAATACTGGTTATAACTTAATAACAGAAAAGTTTAAGTAAAAATACTTGAGTGAATCAGCAACCAAATATATTAATTAAGTAAAAAAAAAACTGAATTAATAAGCAAAAGGAATTAAGTAGAAGAATCTTTACTTAAGCAAAAAAAAAAAAAAAAAAAAAATTGTCAAAAAAAACATACACAGACGGACCTGAAAGTGACAAACAGGTATGTGACAGAAATGTGATTACCGGCAAGTAGTAGATGTTTATGAAGAGTACTGTAAATACTTTGAAACATGCATATGTGGCAGCAGTAGGTATGTATGCACTGATGCCATGCATGACTACTGCCATGGACAAATTAGTGTGTAGCTGTGTGCAGTGGGACGTAACTGTGACATATGTAGCTCAGCATTTAATGTCAAACATCCGATGATGTCATCTATGTTCTGTACAGTACTGTGTATAATGGCTGTCTGGGGGAGTAGTGCAAACAGCTATATAAACATGGATGTGACAGAGTAACACATGCATGATAGTCATATAATGTGTAGCTTATCATTGGCAACTGCTGTACCAGGCTAGTATAGTAATGTAGCATTAGCAGCTATAAATACTCCCTGTAATATTACTGTCATGCACACATGTGACAACTGTTCATGTTGTAATAAGGCCCAACAGGTCATCCGTGAGGTCTACAGACGTACAACAGTGTGTACCTTGTGTGTGTATGGCACACCCATATGTAGAGATATTTATGTGTCAGATATATTAGCATCTTAACATGTGCATAGAGCAAGGTACATATTGCAACTGTTTGTGAAGGGTGGACATATATATGTTGGTGAAGGTTGTTATGTGCATATTTTCATGTAGGTTGTAGTGTTAGGCAAACAAGATAGCATACAGTGCTGGTATATGACATGTGGTGTTTAAACGCTGTGGGTATGATTTGCTAAGTTAATAGTCTTCCAGACAGGGAGTCCTGCTAAAGATACATGGCCTGAGAATACCCGAAATGCATTCTGCATGACTGTGCAAAATGATTACATAACTGTATCTCTCTCTCAACCCTTGCATAATTGATATTCCCACCATGAAAGGTGAACTGTATATGTGCCTACATGTAAACCTATATGTACACCAATGGATGTTTATATGTACCCTCAAGCTCAATGTTGTAAATGTATTGCCATCCCTTTTGTTAAAAACCCTGTACCCATGAACTACCACATAGCTGGTAGTCTACTTAACACCAAAAGTGTGATAAGAGATCACGGGACACAGGTGGACAGTAGTGTCCCTTTTGATAATCACAGTGCCACGCTAGTCATGTAAATTGTGTACAGTCCACATGTCATCACAAAAGGTGTGTCATACATGGAATGAGAGGTCAGTGCTCCACTCTACTCATCAGTCATAAAACCCATCATAGAGTACAATGGGCCTTTTGGTATGTACCTCAGAAGACATCTACAGCAACTGTAGATGCCAGGCACAAACACCACAAAGAGTATTACCAGACTCAAACAGATGCCCTATGCAGACTGTCTTCCTAAACCACAGCTACTCTGTGTTGCATACCGCCCACCCAGAGCCAACCTCTGCCTAACATACAAAGCTATGCCAAACCCACAGGTGTTGGACATGCTCCATGTCAACAGATCAAAATCCCTACAAGCTACACACTGTACTGATCTAAACCTTGTAACATCAAAAAGCAGAACATGCTGGAGTGGTACATTCTCATCTCAGACACATACCATACCCTGGAACTAACTACCTATCAATAGCAAAGACAGGTCCTCATTAGCAGTCGTCATGAATAATTATGATGAATGGATGTGACATAGGAAATACAACCCGGGAATCACCTCTGTGGCTCTGCATGACAGGGGCACATGAACTTAAATTACATGAGTGTTGAAAGGCAGGGTACCATATGGCTAGGCTTCTATAGGCCCTACGCCTAATAGCCTATGAGCTACCTATGACCTGATACACACACGCATGTACATGTTGCATTAATTGCTATGTGAGGTTGACTGAGTGTGATGGTGAATGTGTAGGTGAGTGTGTCAATGTTGTGTATATGTGTGATAGCCTAGTGGGTAAATGTTTATATCATGGTATGTAGTGTTCTAGCTCTGATCCCTGCAAAAGATATGTATGCTATTGCTAGGCAGCAAAAGCAGTATGGTATATGTTGTGACATAGTCCCATGGTGTTGACTGGAGTGTGCCATTGTAGGCAAAAGCAGTACATGTATGCTCATTGATTGTTAACACTAGTGAATACAAATCCCGTATGAACTGTAGCACTACCTGAAGCTGTAGGCCTACACAGCACAGTATGGTGTATATCGACATTGCTTTGAAACACTGTTTTGTTTGTTACCTGTAGTACCCACATGTTACATACCTCAGGCATAAGGTTTTGTAAGTGCTGACACACAGTACTGCATGGTACAAAGGTACAACTCATCGGGGTTGCCATACCTATGTGTCTTGTAGGTATGTCTGATGTGTGTGTGGGTATGCCTGTAACATGTCCTGTGTCGTATGTGTGTTACAGGATATAAGTGCATATCTAGCAACATGTATAGTGTAGTACAGCAGTATGCCACCTATATTGATGAATGTGCATGTAGGTTACTTAGAGGTTTGCTATCAACAAGTAGTGTGGTGTACTGGTAGTACTGTAACTGTACTTTACAATCATTTCAATGGATGACAAATGTCTGTATGCATTAGCTTCATATATACCTCCTGTGGCTAGGTGGTGCATTGTGTCACATACAGTGTGCCATGTGCTGTTGTATAGTCTTACATACTGGTTTCATTATGTTGCTGTGCAGAACATGGTTTAATATATAGAATGTGCCAGGCACTGTTAGGCAGTTGTGGGCTGAGACCGAGCCAAACAAGGAGAAGTATACTAGCAAAACCCAGTCCAAAACACAATGTAGAATAATGTAATCCAGTTATGTGTGGGATGCTTCCAAAAAGCACAATGCCAGCTGTAAAACCAATCCTTGATTGAACCAAAGCGTTTTACCTAGGTTTCGTCCGTACCAACGAACTTCATCAGAATACGTAACCACAGTTTCTGAGACATTTTTAAATACATAAGGTTACACCCAGATGGTTAATTAATTGATGTCAGATGACTCATTAATTGCTGACGTGTCATGTTAATGTACTAAACTAACCTCACAACTAAAAATGCTAAAACTACATATTAATAACATAAGTCCAATACAATGCTATGTTGAAGAAATAATAATTTGCATATAACCAACTATACATTTCATACATTAATATATTCACACTAATTGAATGAAAATCTATCTACATATAATAAGAAGTATATATGCAAAAATAATATATAATAAATATGTATTGCTGAATTATATGTGTATATATATAAAAATATATAAAAAAATATATAAAAATGTCTACCGTAAATTTGTCAATTCCATATTATTCATAAAAAATAATTCATTAAAATGTAATGTAATATGGGTAAACAATGTAACCCCACCTTCTTTTACCTTTATTTCCCCTTTACTCTATTAATTTTTAATATAGGTGTAATAGTATGATATTCATTCAAACCTGGTTTGTTGTATGCATCCAAAAGAATCTGCCATTTTAATTCTTTAACATCCAAATCATATTGGGTAATCTTACCCTGCTGATCATAAATGACATGTTGAATTACACAAAATTTAAACTTGTGTTCAGTATTACTTATAATGTGTCTGGCCAAGGCGTTAGTTGTTTTGGAGTGTTGGATGTCAAGCAAATGTTCTTTGACCCTGTCTCTAAAGTGCCTGCTAGTTTTTCCAACATAGAATGCTTTACAATTTTGACATAATGCAAGGTAAACTATGTTGGATGTGTAACAATTAAAGTGTCCATGAATATTAATGTTGCAAGAATTTACAACTATATTAGCCCCTGTACACTGGATATGTGTACACACAGAACACCTACCACATTTAAAATTCCCTTTTGGTCTAGTGTTATATCTTTCATAGTTGTCATTATTTTGTTCAAACATGTCCTTAAATGACAAACTTTTCCTATAGACAAATTTGATCTGCCCTTGAAACAAATGTCCCCAAATATTGTCTCTGACCAAAATTTTCCAATTTCTCTTTATAATTGTTTCAATAATTTCAAATGTGTCATTAAATATTGATATATATAAAGGAATGTTGTTGTAAGTAGATTCAACACCTGAAACATTTGTATTACTCCTATGTGTGGAAAATCCATAATGAAGTATTGCTTGATATATTCCATCTTGCCTTTTGTTTGCCACTTCTTGAAGAATATTTTCACAAAGTTGTTCAGGATAACCCCTATTAAGGAATAATTTTGACATGTACTTTAATTCATCTATGAATTCCTGATCGTCACTTACCATCCTTGCCGCCCTGGCCATCTGCCCCTTAACAATAGCCTTCTTCTGATGGTCAGGGTGCCAACTGTCATAGTGAAGGTATGAATTCGAAAACATTGATGTTCTATATATGTTTGTTTTTAAACTATTCACATCCTTGTTGTATGATAACTTAACATCCAAATAGGTGATTGTATCCTGACTAACTTGATGAGTAAACTTCAAAAATCTAACAGTTGTGTTAATATACTTAAGAAAAGAATTCAGAGCTCTTAGATCATCATCCCAGATGATAAAAATGTCATCCAGGTATCTAGTATATATTGTAATGTGCTCACAATATTCTGTTTTAAATATGTAATTGTTTTCCCAATAACTCATAATGAGGTTGGCATACATTGGGGCACATGGTGCCCCCATTGCCACACCATTAGTTTGTTGATAATAATTACCCTCATAAAACAAAAAGTTGTTGTGTAAAACAATGTCCATTAAGTTAACCAATGTATTAATTCTATCCTGTTCATATAAATGAGTCTCAAATAGCTGTTCTTCCAACCATATGAGTCCTATATCATGCGGTATAGTTGTAAATAAATTGCATACATCCACTGTTACAAAATAGTACCCATCTCTCATATTAAATTCTTTAAGTCTGCTCAAAAAATCCCATGAATCTTTGGTAATGTATGGAAATTTTGACATACCTTTTTTAAAATGATAGTCTAAAATTGACTAATGAAGCAAGTTTTGCTTCTCTTTCTGTCAACAATTGGTCGAAACTGCAAATTGTTCAACCCCTTATGAATCTTGGGTATACCAAAATTCCACTAATAACAGGCTTTTCATTCATCAAGTATTCATATTCAGTCTCTGAAATCTCCCCCTGATACAACATATCACCTAGTTGAAAATCTATTTTTTTGAAAGCAATGTTAATTTCATTTTTACTCACTTCAATATAAGCTTCACTTAATAGCATATTTGTCATATAGGAAATATAATAACTCTTATCAGTGATAACCATTCCATTGCCCTTATCGGGTCTCATAATTCTAATGTCCCTCATATTACATATCTCACTAAGCATAGTTTGTTCTTCTTTGGTTATATTGGTATGTATGTTTTTCCTATATGATTTATAAAAGTTCCTCATATCGATTTCACTCAACTTTTCAAAAATGGCTACATTGTCATTCATGGGGGGATTAAATGTACTAGATTTAATTAACTTACCCTTATCATTGCTGTTATTGTTTTCAGTGCTATTTTGAAGATAAACCTTTAAATTCAACTTATGAGTGAACAACTTTAAGTCCAACACAGATTCAACTAAATTTCCTTTCTTACATGGAACAAAACTAAAGCCCCTTGAAAACAAGTTTACCTGTTGTTCATTAATAGGTAATTTGGAATAATTAAATAATTTGAAATCTCTCTTAATATTAGTCACAGTAGTGGGGTTACTTAAAAATGCATTTTCCAATACACTCAATATGTTGTCAGTTTCATTATAACACTCATTAGTTTCAACGTGTTCACACATATTCCCCTCAATTTGTTGCCCAAAATAAATATCTGGGTTACAATCAATGAAAAAATTGACATAATTAATATTATTATTTTCATTTAAAGAATTAACTTGTTCACATTCAGAATTGTCACTTACAATGGCATTGCTTCCACATTGTAATAATATTTCATCCTCACCATTGACATCAAATACATTGCTGTTAAAATTTTGATATTCATATATACTTAAATTCATAAGGGTGTCATTTTCCATGGTATTATAGTGGTGTTGTGTAATGGGCTCACAACAAACCCCCGAATTATTAACATAATTAACATTATTGACATTACCATCTAAAGTGACATCGTACAAAACAGAATCACTTAATGTTGTTAACATGGCGTTGTTGACATTACATTCTATATTAATAGGTGAATGTCGTATATCCAATTCATGACATTTCGTATTCTTATTATTTACAACACCATGTGAATTTGTACAAATATCTTTTGTAAATGCTGTCAGATCAAATATATGTGAAGAACTAACAAAGTCAATTCTACCAAAAGAATCATCCATGTTTTGTTTACTTACTATTTCATTCTCACTCCAATGTGATGACCCTATGTTAAACTGTCCAAAGTTGGAATCAATATCCTGGTACACAGGTCCATATATGTTTTGTGTTGACGCCTGCGACATTCTCTTGCTCATTTGTGCTTCCAACCTTGTCTCTGGTTGAATAAAAAATTCTGTTTAGGTCGAGCACCCTTGTGGTTATAATCTTGCGTGGTAGTGTTATACCCCTGATTTTTAAGTCTATCCGAGCGTTGCACCCCTTCCTCTGTGGGACTACCGTTGACAATGTGATCCTCAGTTTGTTTGTCACATTCAAAAGGCGGATTGACGTCATCAGTTGCTGCCGTATTCTTTTCATTCATTCTATTACCATGGTTACTGTGCTTGTCACTACATACTGTTGATTTAGGATAAACTTGGCCCATTTCATATCTTTTAATATCCCTTTGGATTTTGATATTTTTCTTCTGATACAAAATGTCACAACTATGTTCAACGTCGGCAATGATGTGAGTGTAATTTGTATAATAATGGTCAAAAAGGAGGTCTTTAGTAATGGTGTTATTTAACTCATCTAGTTGGCTAACCAAGCCTACTATTTTAATATTGTTATATTTGACCATAATGTCCATGAGTTTTATACCACAGTTGTCAAAAAATGCATGTAATTCCTTCAGCATGATTTCATCCTTCTCACAACCATTCGGGTATCTCCAAAGACGTAACCCTTTAGGTACCGTACCTAATTCAATGTTCCTACTCAGATAGCTGTTTTCTAATTGTGTTCTCTTAAGCTTAAAAAGTTGCGTTTCAAAGAGTTTAAGCATGTCTTTCATAGGTTTAGACTGTTGGTTAGTTGTTACACTTTTCGGTGTTCATACCGTATTAAAATTGTAACAGTTGGTTTTCCAAGTTTCACTATCACGGACCACATTCATGTTTGAATGACTTTGACTGTTGGAAATTACTGTTTCACCGTCTCTGGTACCAGATGTGGGTGTAGCCTGTGTAAGGGGTAAGCCCAAGATGTCCCCTGTTGAACCTTTAACATTGGCAGAATCTTTACTGAGTAGTTGTTGTATGAGAACCGAATGTTCTCTGAGTTGCTCATGGATTTGCTGCAACAAACTCCCAACATCAGCCGGGACACTCTCGCTTCGCATGGTAAACTTAGAACCAAAAATGAGCAACAACTGATGAAATGTGAGAGGCAAGAGACCGAGCCAAACAAGGAGAAGTATACTAGCAAAACCCAGTCCAAAACACAATGTAGAATAATGTAATCCAGTTACGTGTGGGATGCTTCCAAAAAGCACAACGCCAGCTGTAAAACCAATCCTTGATTGAACCAAAGCGTTTACCTAGGTTTCGTCCGTACCAACGAACTTCATCAGAATACGTAACCACAGTTTCTGAGACATTTTTAAATACATAAGGTTACACCCAGATGGTTAATTAATTGATGTCAGATGACTCATTAATTGATGATGATCTAAGAGCTCTGAATTCTTTTCTTAAGTATATTAACACAACTGTTAGATTTTGAAGTTTACTCATCAAGTTAGTCAGGATACAATCACCTATTTGGATGTTAAGTTATCATACAACAAGGATGTGAATAGTTTAAAACAAACATATATAGAAAATCAACGTTTTCGAATTCATACCTTCACTATGACAGTTGGCACCCTGACCATCAGAAGAAGGCTATTGTTAAGGGGCAGATGGTCAGGGCAAGGATGGTAAGTGACGATCAGGAATTCATAGATGAATTAAAGTACATGTCAAAATTATTCCTTAATAGGGGTTATCCTGAACAACTTTGTGAAAATATTCTTCAAGAAGTGGCAAACAAAAGGCAAGATGGAATATATCAAGCAATACTTCATTATGGATTTTCCACACATAGGAGTAATACAAATGTTTCAGGTGTTGAATCTACTTACAACAACATTCCTTTATATATATATCAATATTTAATGACACATTTGAAATTATTGAAACAATTATAAAGAGAAATTGGAAATTTTGGACAGAGACAATATTTGGGAACATTTGTTTCAAGGGCAGATCAAATTTGTCTATAGGAAAAGTTTGTCATTTAAGGACATGTTTGAACAAAATAATGACAACTATGAAAGATATAACACTAGACCAAAAGGGAATTTTAAATGTGGTAGGTGTTCTGTGTGTACACATATCCAGTGTACAGGGGCTAATATAGTTGTAAATTCTTGCAACATTATTATTCATGGACACTTTAATTGTTACACATCCAACATAGTTTACCTTGCATTATGTCAAAATTGTAAAGCATTCTATGTTGGAAAACTAGCAGGCACTTTAGAGACAGGGTCAAAGAACATTTGCTTGACATCCAACACTCCAAAACAACTAACGCCTTGGCCAGACACATTATAAGTAATACTGAACACAAGTTTAAATTTTGTGTAATTCAACATGTCATTTATGATCAGCAGGGTAAGATTACCCAATATGATTTGGATGTTAAAGAATTAAAATGGCAGATTCTTTTGGATGCATATAACAAACCAGGTTTGAATGAATACCATACTATTACACCTCTATTAAAAATTAATAGAATTAAGGGAAAATAAAGGTAAAAGACAGTGGGGTTACATTGTTTACCCATATTACATTACATTTTAATGAATTATTTTTTATGAATAATATGGAATTGACAAATTTACGGTAGACATTTTTATATATTTTTTTTATATATTTTTATATATATACACATATAATTCAGCAATACATATTTATTATATATTATTTTTGCATATATACTTCTTATTATATGTAGATAGATTTTCATTCAATTAGTGTGAATATATTAATGTATGAAATGTATAGTTGGTTATATGCAAATTGTTATTTCTTCAACATAGCATTGTATTGGACTTATGTTATTAATATGTAGTTTTAGCATTTTTAGTTGTGAGGTTAGTTTAGTACATTAACATGACATGTCAGCAATTAATGAGTCATCTGACATCAATTAATTAACCATCTGGGTGTAACCTTATGTATTTAAAAATGTCTCAGAAACTGTGGTTACGTATTCTGATGAAGTTCGTGTACGGACAAAACCTAGGTAAAACGCTTTGGTTCAATCAAGGATTGGTTTTACAGCTGGCATTGTGCTTTTTGGAAGCATCCCACATGTAACTGGATTACATTATTCTACATTGTGTTTTGGACTGGGTTTTGCTAGTATACTTCTCCTTGTTTGGCTCGGTCTCTTGCCTCTCACATTTCATCAGTTATTGCTCATTTTTGGTTCTAAGTTGTGGGCTGAGCACTGATGTGTGGTATTAAAAGTGTGTATCTACTGACAGCCAATAGGTTGCTATATATGGCATTTCATTGATATCTGTACTTTAGAATGTTAAGTGTGCCACAAGACTTGCTCACAATAATTGTTTTATTTTCTTACAGGGACATGTCTCATCATTGCAACCCTGTCTATTCCCCTGAAGAGGAGGAATTAATCATATCCACACTATTACAACATCATACCCTGCTGTTCTCCAGAAGCAGCCAGGACCAGCATGAGCGCACTGCACTGTGGCAGGATGTTGTCCATCGGGTTAATGACGTAGGCATGCATAACCGGACATGAGCAGGTACGCCATCACTCCAGTGATTTAATCAGACATGTCCAGCAGCATGCCTCTGATGTCCGCAGACAACAGCTTGCCACAGGTGGTGGTGCAGCATCACATCTGCCACTCACCAGAGTGGAAGAGCTGCTCCTCAGCATGGCGGCTCCTGGCCATCCACTACAACAAACATGTGTCATCATGGAGGCCAGAGTCACCCAGCAAGTTGACTCAGAGCGTGCAGGTAACATGCCATATCTGTAGACTACTGTTAGCTCAATTGTTAGAACATGCATATGTCAGATGTGTACTGTATATTTTGAAGATGTGGAGCCTGGTGTTGTGCAATACTAATAATTTTGAACATAATCTGTATGCCTGTGACTGTCAACCGTTGTACTACTGTAAAATTGCAAAGTCACAGCAGCAATGCCACAGTTGTTGACACTGACAAACTGTCTCATATCCTTGTAGGCCCTCTGGTGTGACAGCAAGACAGCAGACCCATGCTGGTGAGTGTTCTACATTTCATATGGCAAATCACATGTGCATGTCATAGGTGGATTTTAGGTCATATACACATGTACAACACCTACACATAATGCATGCTATGCAAGTTTTCTGTGGGATTATGCACATCCCAGTAGCATGAGTGGCTACCTCAAACACATGCTATACACAGAACATCCCAAACAATTGTGGTACACTGTAGTGGACATTGTATAGGCAGAGTCAATACACATGCACACAACATACACCACCTTGTCATACGCAGTCTGTGTCAATATGATACACGTGGTGTATGTAGACACCTGCTGTAAGGTCAGTCTCCAGTATCCCAAATGTCATCCACACAGCACACATACCATACCTGAGGGTAGAGGCCTATCATGGGGCTTTGCAAAACTCTTCAACAAACAAGACATTCAGGTTAGGCAATGCTCCCTATTGAACACCTTACATACCCATGTAACAACTGCCTGAGAAATGGTTAATGTAGCCACAGTGCTGCAGTTCAGATACAGCAAGATAGTTGCCAGTGTGGCACACATCAGTGGCCTTGAGTGACCACATGATAATGCCTGGTGATAACTCATGGTACTATACTACATCCAGTTACAGTAACTACAGTACAACACATAGCATTCATTGCCATACACCTGACAGTTGTGTGCATCCAGCCATGGTATGTATACCTGTGAGTGATGGTGCACAGGACATTGAAAAGCATTTAATACTTGCACAGCAATGTTGTGTCCATGTACACATTCTGTTCCAGGGTGAGGCCAATCATTGAACAACACACATGCATCAAACATGTGTATACTGTTATTAACAAGGACTCTCTACACTTGCACTGCATGCTGTTGAGCAACACACATCTTGCATGCTGACACGTGTTATAGGACTCTTTGGCTTGTGATACTCTATTTCACCATCAACCACTAATGGGTATATTCTGGATTGCTGTTGGTGTGTGTGTGTGTGTGTGTGTGTGTGTGTGTGTGTGTGTGTGTGTGTGTGTGTGTGTGTGTGTGTCTTTGTGTGTGTGTGGTGTGTGTGTGTGTCTGTCTACTTTAGTGAGTAGTGTATTTGTATTCATGTGTGCATGTGTACATGTGTTCATGTGTGCATGTGCTCATGTGTGCATGTGTTCATGTGTTCATGTGTGCATGTGTGCTTGTGTGCATGTGTGCTAACATTATGTACAGATTGTAAAGTGTGTTTCCTGTCTCCCTCTCACAGGTTCTGAGGTTGTGTTGGTCGAGTGCAGCAGGAACCTGAAGACACTGCCACAAATAGTGGAGATGATGAAACGTGCTGTGGCACAGGCAGGTTTGACAGGGTCTGTCATTGTTCTGCCAATCGACAGTACACAGCTTTCCACACCATCTATGCACATTCATACTGGCAATACATCCCTCATCACCAATGGCCTTAGCTGAGGGATAGCATACAGTAGGCATTGACCAGGATAATGTGGTATCTATGGCACGTGCAACCTCTCACAGCAGCCATACCCAGATTCCTGGAATGGTACCACATAGCCGGATGTCCAGGGGTTCTCGTGGGAGCACTGCTAGTCATAATGCCTCTGGAAGATGTGCCCCCACAGGTCTTACAACTTCAGGTATGTTCCAGGCTGTAATGCAGGCACAGGCACGTATGGAACAGTACACCAGACAGGGACTGAGGGTGCAGAGGGCCCATAACACCACTATCAGTGACAGTCTCTGTGACCTTGCGGGTGCAGTGCGTCACTACACCGAGGTCATTGATAGACATTGGGGGGACACATTAGATGTCCTCTGCAATGTAATGTCCATTGCCAGGACAGTGCAGGATGGCCGAGACGTTGACGTGGACGTATGCCAGCAACATCATCGGTTGGCAGTCGTGGCAGATGACACACAAGTCACAGCCACTCCCGCAGTGGCAGTACCAGCCCCAGCAATGTTGGAGCAGGACTGTCAATAGACCGTCATAAAAGACCACGTGCACGTGGCTCTGGCCAGTCCCAGCAGGGACATGGGTCCAGTCGACATCCCTCTGCCTCTGATGATAGTACCCAGTCTGGCTTAGTACCCAATACTGTCCGTTGCACCCCTGCCAGGCACAGGTACTGTGGCCATGGCCAGAGACGGTGATCTGTACAGCCTGGCAGGTACAGTCTGTGGCTGTCCCACAACCTCCCGTATATGTCAGCCACATGGTGGAACTGTGTGCATGCAGACACACACATAATACAAGCACCTAGGGCTAACACATACACACACACTCACATTACATCAACATTGACCCATGCTGTACTGTTGTCCCTCACACACACACACACGCACACATACATGTCAATTGGATGGGTCAATGTCAGGCTCTGGCAAACCAACAACACACCCTGTGCATATGATGAAACTATGCCACCTCCTGTCATCTGTAACATTGATGCAGGAACAGGCTAACATGGTGCTGATGCACAGGGTGACTTTATAGCAGTGTAGCAATGTTAGCATGTTGTCAACAGTACAGTGTAATGATATCCCTGTAGGTATAGCTGAGCAGGCATGATGCATTAAAGCTATGATTATCAATGTAGTACTGTTTACAACAGCGTTAATTCCAAATATATATTTTCCGCCCATGTGCCACTTGGCTGATGTGTGTAGTTTTGGCAGCATGTGTTGGTGAGTGGACAGTACGTGTGTGATGTGTGCAGTACAGATTTGCAGAAGTACATTTGTGAACATGGTGGAGGTGCACTGTCTGCATGTACGTGCATAGTGGACACATGGGATGGGTGACATGCCCTGTATTACACAGTGTCAAGACTTCATTGTTTCTATTGGTGGCCAGTATGCATCTTAATACACATATGTTACAACTTGGGTACACATGTGTGTATGATATGGTTTGACACTTTGCTGTGGGTGATACTGTTACTGTCAGTGGTTTGCATTCTGGTAGTATACACAACCTCAACAGCCTGACTGTAATCAATCGTTAGATGATGTCTTGACAACTGACACACAGATGTAGGAATCTCAGTAGCATTTGGATCCGTCTGGTACTATACTATACCAGTAACCAGTGGTATTGACCACCACCCATTCCTGGGACCACTCCTGTTTGGCATATAGCCCTCTTAGGTACAAGCAAACACACTAAGGATATGTTCATCCACATCTGGAAATGCATACAGTGGCCTACAATGCATTCTCTGGATGAGACATTTATCCTCCACAAGGGTATCCTACAGACAGATACCTGTTGTCCAACCCATGCTGTAAAGCTGTAAGACAAATATAGCATAGTCATCCACATTTAATAAACATAGTATCCCGACAGTACCACATAGGTAGTAGCCCCAAACATGTGGAACGGGTACCGATGTGTACATACAGCCATGTAGAACGGGTACCGATGTGTACATACAGCCATGTGTTGTGTCATCTGTCCTTTGGTATTCACATTTCCATAGGTATTCAGAAGTCTCTCAGTGTATCACATAACAAATAAGGGGTCTGTATGCATATCCACAAAGTTGTTGTACACCTATGCCCTAGGGCAGTAGTATCTACCTATGAACCTATGAACCTATAATGAATGTCCATTATTGACGGACTTTGTTGTGTTTGAGTATGTCTGAAATATACCCAAGGCATGAACCCTCAATCACACTATTCTATAGAAACTGTCATGGGTGTGTGTGACACAGATGACCTAGGCCACAGATCACTACAGTGGCTGGCCTTGTCACAAACATACATATGTGACCGAAGGTCTGAGAAGCAGCAGCACAATCTGTCATAGGTAACAGATGTATTCATGTTGAAAGCAGGCTTCACACCTATGAACTAATTGAGGTCACATGTACATATATGTATTTGCCACACAGATACCTGAAGTGTGCACTGCACATACTGTTGTTATACTGATATGTCATACAGTAGTAAAAGCTAAACCCACAACACATTGACCAACAGTATCACACACACACACACACACTTAGCAATTGCAGGATTCTAACCCCTACTTAACTATGTTATGATACTAGAGAGATACGCATTAATACGATGCGCTACATGCTTGACTGGGTGTTTTTATTTCCACTGCTATATTTGTAGGATGCTGACATCGTCCGACTTGCCAAAAGGAATATTACACTTTTAAGGGGTTTTCCTAGTCTCCAAAAAGGGCAATACTTTCAAAGGTAATCACACAGAAACATACACTCAGTAATTGCAGGATTCAAACCCCTACCTAACTATGTTATGATACTAGAGAGATACACATTAACACAACATGCTTTATGTTTTACTGGGTGTTTTTATTTCCAATGCTATATTTGTAGGATGCCGACATCGTCAGACTTGCCAAAGAGGAATATTACACTTTTAAGGTGTTTTCCTAGTCTCCAAAAAGGGCAATACTTTCAAAGGTAATCACACAGAAACATACACACACACTCAGCAATTGTAGGATTTAAACCCCTACCAAACTATGTTATGATACTAGAGAGATATGCATTAACATGATGTGCTATATGCTTTACTGGGCATTTTATTTCCACTGCTATATTTGTAGGATGCTGACATCGTCAGACTTGCCATTGAGGAATATTACACTTTTAAGGTATTTTCCTAGACTCCAAAAAGGGCAATACTCTCAAAGGAAATCACACAGAAACATACACCCCCACACACACTCAGCAATTGCAGGATTTAAACCCACGACACGCTATATGCTTTATTACAAGCATTCATTTCCTCTGCTGAATTTGTAGGATGCTGACATCATCAGACTTGCCAAACAGGACTAGAACACTTTTAAGGTGTTTGCCTAGTCTCCAAAAAGGCAATACTCTCAAAGGAAATCACACAGACACATACCCCCCACACATGCACACAGCAATTGCAGGTTTCAAACTCCTACATAACTATGTCATGATAATGGAGAGATATGCATTAACATGATGCACTATATGCTTTACTGGGAGTTTTCATTTCCACTGCTATATTTGTAGGATGCTGGCATCATCAAACTTGCCAAACAGGAATATAACACTTTTAAGGTGTTTGCCTAGTCTCCAAAAATGGCAACATTCTCAAAGGAAATCACACAGAAACATACACACACACCCCCACACATACTTAGCAATTACAGGATTCAAACCCATACCCAACTATGTTACGATACTGGAGACATACACATTAACACGACACACTAGATGCTTTACTGGGAGTTTTCATTTCCACTGCTATATTTGTGGGATGTCGACATCATCAGACTAGACATGGTAATGTGTGTGCACTTAGTTTTATGTAATCCCAGGGCTGAGCCATGGGGGACAGCAGGTGTTACCAGCTTGAACAGGACTCCACAATTCTTACCTTGTGTGATCTATCTGTGGCCCAGTTGACAACCCATCCAATGACAATACATATTTATGCACAGGTTGTTGATTTTGTGGATTTGACATGTGTCTGGGATGTTGGAATATGCCCATTCAAAGTGTATGTGGGACGTGTGTAGCTCATTTCATTGATGTATGTCCTGGGTGGCTGCCTTGCAAACAGTCGAGCAGGTTTGGGAAACATGATCTGCCCATGACCAGACCAGAGTTGGTAGGGTTGTGTGTTTATAGGCTTCCAATAGCTCTGTTTCTGACTTCACTCATGCTGGACTCCATGGCCTTGCAGATCAGACTTCATCGGCTTATGAGACTATAGTTCCCATGGGCTGTTGTGCACCAACACTTGTGTAGTGTGCCATATGTTGCTGTAACACATTCTACAGTTTCATATCCTGTAGAGAGGGTGAGGCTCAACAGACTGTTCAGGTGCAGGATCTGTTTGTTCTGCAGTTGACTTATGGTCATCCAGGTATCTAGTATATATTGTAATGTGCTCACAATATTCTGTTTTAAATATGTAATTGTTTTCCCAATAACTCATAATGAGGTTGGCATACATTGGGGCACATGGTGCCCCCATTGCCACACCATTAGTTTGTTGATAATAATTACCCTCATAAAACAAAAAGTTGTTGTGTAAAACAATGTCCATTAAGTTAACCAATGTATTAATTCTATCCTGTTCATATAAATGAGTCTCAAATAGCTGTTCTTCCAACCATATGAGTCCTATATCATGCGGTATAGTTGTAAATAAATTGCATACATCCACTGTTACAAAATAGTACCCATCTCTCATATTAAATTCTTTAAGTCTGCTCAAAAAATCCCATGAATCTTTGGTAATGTATGGAAATTTTGACATACCTTTTTTAAAATGATAGTCTAAAAATTGACTAATGAAGCAAGTTTTGCTTCTCTTTCTGTCAACAATTGGTCGAAACTGCAAATTGTTCAACCCCTTATGAATCTTGGGTATACCAAAAATTCCACTAATAACAGGATTTTCATTCATCAAGTATTCATATTCAGTCTCTGAAATCTCCCCCTGATACAACATATCACCTAGTTGAAAATCTATTTTTTTGAAAGCAATGTTAATTTCATTTTTACTCACTTCAATATAAGCTTCACTTAATAGCATATTTGTCATATAGGAAATATAATAACTCTTATCAGTGATAACCATTCCATTGCCCTTATCGGGTCTCATAATTCTAATGTCCCTCATATTACATATCTCACTAAGCATAGTTTGTTCTTCTTTGGTTATATTGGTATGTATGTTTTTCCTATATGATTTATAAAAGTTCCTCATATCGATTTCACTCAACTTTTCAAAAATGGCTACATTGTCATTCATGGGGGGATTAAATGTACTAGATTTAATTAACTTACCCTTATCATTGCTGTTATTGTTTTCAGTGCTATTTTGAAGATAAACCTTTAAATTCAACTTATGAGTGAACAACTTTAAGTCCAACACAGATTCAACTAAATTTCCTTTCTTACATGGAACAAAACTAAAGCCCCTTGAAAACAAGTTTACCTGTTGTTCATTAATAGGTAATTTGGAATAATTAAATAATTTGAAATCTCTCTTAATATTAGTCACAGTAGTGGGGTTACTTAAAAATGCATTTTCCAATACACTCAATATGTTGTCAGTTTCATTATAACACTCATTAGTTTCAACGTGTTCACACATATTCCCCTCAATTTGTTGCCCAAAATAAATATCTGGGTTACAATCAATGAAAAAATTGACATAATTAATATTATTATTTTCATTTAAAGAATTAACTTGTTCACATTCAGAATTGTCACTTACAATGGCATTGCTTCCACATTGTAATAATATTTCATCCTCACCATTGACATCAAATACATTGCTGTTAAAATTTTGATATTCATATATACTTAAATTCATAAGGGTGTCATTTTCCATGGTATTATAGTGGTGTTGTGTAATGGGCTCACAACAAACCCCCGAATTATTAACATAATTAACATTATTGACATTACCATCTAAAGTGACATCGCATAAAACAGAATCACTTAATGTTGTTAACATGGCGTTGTTGACATTACATTCTATATTAATAGGTGAATGTCGATATCCAATTCATGACATTTCGTATTCTTATTATTTACAACACCATGTGAATTTGTACAAATATCTTTTGTAAATGCTGTCAGATCAAATATATGTGAAGAACTAACAAAGTCAATTCTACCAAAAGAATCATCCATGTTTTGTTTACTTACTATTTCATTCTCACTCCAATGTGATGACCCTATGTTAAACTGTCCAAAGTTGGAATCAATATCCTGGTACACAGGTCCATATATGTTTTGTGTTGACGCCTGCGACATTCTCTTGCTCATTTGTGCTTCCAACCTTGTCTCTGGTTGAATAAAAAATTCTGTTTAGGTCGAGCACCCTTGTGGTTATAATCTTGCGTGGTAGTGTTATACCCCTGATTTTTAAGTCTATCCGAGCGTTGCACCCCTTCCTCTGTGGGACTACCGTTGACAATGTGATCCTCAGTTTGTTTGTCACATTCAAAAGGCGGATTGACGTCATCAGTTGCTGCCGTATTCTTTTCATTCATTCTATTACCATGGTTACTGTGCTTGTCACTACATACTGTTGATTTAGGATAAACTTGGCCCATTTCATATCTTTTAATATCCCTTTGGATTTTGATATTTTTCTTCTGATACAAAATGTCACAACTATGTTCAACGTCGGCAATGATGTGAGTGTAATTTGTATAATAATGGTCAAAAAGGAGGTCTTTAGTAATGGTGTTATTTAACTCATCTAGTTGGCTAACCAAGCCTACTATTTTAATATTGTTATATTTGACCATAATGTCCATGAGTTTTATACCACAGTTGTCAAAAAATGCATGTAATTCCTTCAGCATGATTTCATCCTTCTCACAACCATTCGGGTATCTCCAAAGACGTAACCCTTTAGGTACCGTACCTAATTCAATGTTCCTACTCAGATAGCTGTTTTCTAATTGTGTTCTCTTAAGCTTAAAAAGTTGCGTTTCAAAGAGTTTAAGCATGTCTTTCATAGGTTTAGACTGTTGGTTAGTTGTTACACTTTTCGGTGTTCATACCGTATTAAAATTGTAACAGTTGGTTTTCCAAGTTTCACTATCACGGACCACATTCATGTTTGAATGACTTTGACTGTTGGAAATTACTGTTTCACCGTCTCTGGTACCAGATGTGGGTGTAGCCTGTGTAAGGGGTAAGCCCAAGATGTCCCCTGTTGAACCTTTAACATTGGCAGAATCTTTACTGAGTAGTTGTTGTATGAGAACCGAATGTTCTCTGAGTTGCTCATGGATTTGCTGCAACAAACTCCCAACATCAGCCGGGACACTCTCGCTTCGCATGGTAAACTTAGAACCAAAAATGAGCAACAACTGATGAAATGTGAGAGGCAAGAGACCGAGCCAAACAAGGAGAAGTATACTAGCAAAACCCAGTCCAAAACACAATGTAGAATAATGTAATCCAGTTACGTGTGGGATGCTTCCAAAAAGCACAACGCCAGCTGTAAAACCAATCCTTGATTGAACCAAAGCGTTTTACCTAGGTTTCGTCCGTACCAACGAACTTCATCAGAATACGTAACCACAGTTTCTGAGACATTTTTAAATACATAAGGTTACACCCAGATGGTTAATTAATTGATGTCAGATGACTCATTAATTGATGATGATCTAAGAGCTCTGAATTCTTTTCTTAAGTATATTAACACAACTGTTAGATTTTTGAAGTTTACTCATCAAGTTAGTCAGGATACAATCACCTATTTGGATGTTAAGTTATCATACAACAAGGATGTGAATAGTTTAAAAACAAACATATATAGAAAATCAACGTTTTCGAATTCATACCTTCACTATGACAGTTGGCACCCTGACCATCAGAAGAAGGCTATTGTTAAGGGGCAGATGGTCAGGGCGGCAAGGATGGTAAGTGACGATCAGGAATTCATAGATGAATTAAAGTACATGTCAAAATTATTCCTTAATAGGGGTTATCCTGAACAACTTTGTGAAAATATTCTTCAAGAAGTGGCAAACAAAAGGCAAGATGGAATATATCAAGCAATACTTCATTATGGATTTTCCACACATAGGAGTAATACAAATGTTTCAGGTGTTGAATCTACTTACAACAACATTCCTTTATATATATATCAATATTTAATGACACATTTGAAATTATTGAAACAATTATAAAGAGAAATTGGAAACTTTTGGTCAGAGACAATATTTGGGAACATTTGTTTCAAGGGCAGATCAAATTTGTCTATAGGAAAAGTTTGTCATTTAAGGACATGTTTGAACAAAATAATGACAACTATGAAAGATATAACACTAGACCAAAAGGGAATTTTAAATGTGGTAGGTGTTCTGTGTGTACACATATCCAGTGTACAGGGGCTAATATAGTTGTAAATTCTTGCAACATTATTATTCATGGACACTTTAATTGTTACACATCCAACATAGTTTACCTTGCATTATGTCAAAATTGTAAAGCATTCTATGTTGGAAAAACTAGCAGGCACTTTAGAGACAGGGTCAAAGAACATTTGCTTGACATCCAACACTCCAAAACAACTAACGCCTTGGCCAGACACATTATAAGTAATACTGAACACAAGTTTAAATTTTGTGTAATTCAACATGTCATTTATGATCAGCAGGGTAAGATTACCCAATATGATTTGGATGTTAAAGAATTAAAATGGCAGATTCTTTTGGATGCATACAACAAACCAGGTTTGAATGAATATCATACTATTACACCTATATTAAAAATTAATAGAGTAAAGGGGAAATAAAGGTAAAAGAAGGTGGGGTTACATTGTTTACCCATATTACATTACATTTTAATGAATTATTTTTTATGAATAATATGGAATTGACAAATTTACGGTAGACATTTTTATATATTTTTTTTATATATTTTTATATATATACACATATAATTCAGCAATACATATTTATTATATATTATTTTTGCATATATACTTCTTATTATATGTAGATAGATTTTCATTCAATTAGTGTGAATATATTAATGTATGAAATGTATAGTTGGTTATATGCAAATTGTTATTTCTTCAACATAGCATTGTATTGGACTTATGTTATTAATATGTAGTTTTAGCATTTTTAGTTGTGAGGTTAGTTTAGTACATTAACATGACATGTCAGCAATTAATGAGTCATCTGACATCAATTAATTAACCATCTGGGTGTAACCTTATGTATTTAAAAATGTCTCAGAAACTGTGGTTACGTATTCTGATGAAGTTCGTTGGTACGGACAAAACCTAGGTAAAACGCTTTGGTTCAATCAAGGATTGGTTTTACAGCTGGCATTGTGCTTTTTGGAAGCATCCCACATGTAACTGGATTACATTATTCTACATTGTGTTTTGGACTGGGTTTTGCTAGTATACTTCTCCTTGTTTGGCTCGGTCTCTTGCCTCTCACATTTCATCAGTTATTGCTCATTTTTGGTTCTAAGTTGTGGGCTGAGCACTGATGTGTGGTATTAAAAGTGTGTATCTACTGACAGCCAATAGGTTGCTATATATGGCATTTCATTGATATCTGTACTTTAGAATGTTAAGTGTGCCACAAGACTTGCTCACAATAATTGTTTTATTTTCTTACAGGGACATGTCTCATCATTGCAACCCTGTCTATTCCCCTGAAGAGGAGGAATTAATCATATCCACACTATTACAACATCATACCCTGCTGTTCTCCAGAAGCAGCCAGGACCAGCATGAGCGCACTGCACTGTGGCAGGATGTTGTCCATCGGGTTAATGACGTAGGCATGCATAACCGACATGAGCAGGTACGCCATCACTCCAGTGATTTAATCAGACATGTCCAGCAGCATGCCTCTGATGTCCGCAGACAACAGCTTGCCACAGGTGGTGGTGCAGCATCACATCTGCCACTCACCAGAGTGGAAGAGCTGCTCCTCAGCATGGCGGCTCCTGGCCATCCACTACAACAAACATGTGTCATCATGGAGGCCAGAGTCACCCAGCAAGTTGACTCAGAGCGTGCAGGTAACATGCCATATCTGTAGACTACTGTTAGCTCAATTGTTAGAACATGCATATGTCAGATGTGTACTGTATATTTTGAAGATGTGGAGCCTGGTGTTGTGCAATACTAATAATTTTGAACATAATCTGTATGCCTGTGACTGTCAACCGTTGTACTACTGTAAAATTGCAAAGTCACAGCAGCAATGCCACAGTTGTTGACACTGACAAACTGTCTCATATCCTTGTAGGCCCTCTGGTGTGACAGCAAGACAGCAGACCCATGCTGGTGAGTGTTCTACATTTCATATGGCAAATCACATGTGCATGTCATAGGTGGATTTTAGGTCATATACACATGTACAACACCTACACATAATGCATGCTATGCAAGTTTTCTGTGGGATTATGCACATCCCAGTAGCATGAGTGGCTACCTCAAACACATGCTATACACAGAACATCCCAAACAATTGTGGTACACTGTAGTGGACATTGTATAGGCAGAGTCAATACACATGCACACAACATACACCACCTTGTCATACGCAGTCTGTGTCAATATGATACACGTGGTGTATGTAGACACCTGCTGTAAGGTCAGTCTCCAGTATCCCAAATGTCATCCACACAGCACACATACCATACCTGAGGGGTAGAGGCCTATCATGGGGCTTTGCAAAACTCTTCAACAAACAAGACATTCAGGTTAGGCAATGCTCCCTATTGAACACCTTACATACCCATGTAACAACTGCCTGAGAAATGGTTAATGTAGCCACAGTGCTGCAGTTCAGATACAGCAAGATAGTTGCCAGTGTGGCACACATCAGTGGCCTTGAGTGACCACATGATAATGCCTGGTGATAACTCATGGTACTATACTACATCCAGTTACAGTAACTACAGTACAACACATAGCATTCATTGCCATACACCTGACAGTTGTGTGCATCCAGCCATGGTATGTATACCTGTGAGTGATGGTGCACAGGACATTGAAAAGCATTTAATACTTGCACAGCAATGTTGTGTCCATGTACACATTCTGTTCCAGGGTGAGGCCAATCATTGAACAACACACATGCATCAAACATGTGTATACTGTTATTAACAAGGACTCTCTACACTTGCACTGCATGCTGTTGAGCAACACACATCTTGCATGCTGACACGTGTTATAGGACTCTTTGGCTTGTGATACTCTATTTCACCATCAACCACTAATGGGTATATTCTGGATTGCTGTTGGTGTGTGTGTGTGTGTGTGTGTGTGTGTGTGTGTGTGTGTGTGTGTGTGTGTGTGTGTGTGTGTGTGTCTTTGTGTGTGTGTGGTGTGTGTGTGTGTCTGTCTACTTTAGTGAGTAGTGTATTTGTATTCATGTGTGCATGTGTACATGTGTTCATGTGTGCATGTGCTCATGTGTGCATGTGTTCATGTGTTCATGTGTGCATGTGTGCTTGTGTGCATGTGTGCTAACATTATGTACAGATTGTAAAGTGTGTTTCCTGTCTCCCTCTCACAGGTTCTGAGGTTGTGTTGGTCGAGTGCAGCAGGGAACCTGAAGACACTGCCACAAATAGTGGAGATGATGAAACGTGCTGTGGCACAGGCAGGTTTGACAGGGTCTGTCATTGTTCTGCCAATCGACAGTACACAGCTTTCCACACCATCTATGCGCACATTCATACTGGCAATACATCCCTCATCACCAATGGCCTTAGCTGAGGGATAGCATACAGTAGGCATTGACCAGGATAATGTGGTATCTATGGCACGTGCAACCTCTCACAGCAGCCATACCCAGATTCCTGGAATGGTACCACATAGCCGGATGTCCAGGGGTTCTCGTGGGAGCACTGCTAGTCATAATGCCTCTGGAAGATGTGCCCCCACAGGTCTTACAACTTCAGGTATGTTCCAGGCTGTAATGCAGGCACAGGCACGTATGGAACAGTACACCAGACAGGGACTGAGGGTGCAGAGGGCCCATAACACCACTATCAGTGACAGTCTCTGTGACCTTGCGGGTGCAGTGCGTCACTACACCGAGTCATTGATAGACATTGGGGACACATTAGATGTCCTCTGCAATGTAATGTCCATTGCCAGGACAGTGCAGGATGGCCGAGACGTTGACGTGGACGTATGCCAGCAACATCATCGGTTGGCAGTCGTGGCAGATGACACACAAGTCACAGCCACTCCCGCAGTGGCAGTACCAGCCCCAGCAATGTTGGAGCAGGACTGTCAATAGACCGTCATAAAAGACCACGTGCACGTGGCTCTGGCCAGTCCCAGCAGGGACATGGGTCCAGTCGACATCCCTCTGCCTCTGATGATAGTACCCAGTCTGGCTTAGTACCCAATACTGTCCGTTGCACCCCTGCCAGGCACAGGTACTGTGGCCATGGCCAGAGACGGTGATCTGTACAGCCTGGCAGGTACAGTCTGTGGCTGTCCCACAACCTCCCGTATATGTCAGCCACATGGTGGAACTGTGTGCATGCAGACACACACATAATACAAGCACCTAGGGCTAACACATACACACACACTCACATTACATCAACATTGACCCATGCTGTACTGTTGTCCCTCACACACACACACACACGCACATACATGTCAATTGGATGGGTCAATGTCAGGCTCTGGCAAACCAACAACACACCCTGTGCATATGATGAAACTATGCCACCTCCTGTCATCTGTAACATTGATGCAGGAACAGGCTAACATGGTGCTGATGCACAGGGTGACTTTATAGCAGTGTAGCAATGTTAGCATGTTGTCAACAGTACAGTGTAATGATATCCCTGTAGGTATAGCTGAGCAGGCATGATGCATTAAAGCTATGATTATCAATGTAGTACTGTTTACAACAGCGTTAATTCCAAATATATATTTTCCGCCCATGTGCCACTTGGCTGATGTGTGTAGTTTTGGCAGCATGTGTTGGTGAGTGGACAGTACGTGTGTGATGTGTGCAGTACAGATTTGCAGAAGTACATTTGTGAACATGGTGGAGGTGCACTGTCTGCATGTACGTGCATAGTGGACACATGGGATGGGTGACATGCCCTGTATTACACAGTGTCAAGACTTCATTGTTTCTATTGGTGGCCAGTATGCATCTTAATACACATATGTTACAACTTGGGTACACATGTGTGTATGATATGGTTTGACACTTTGCTGTGGGTGATACTGTTACTGTCAGTGGTTTGCATTCTGGTAGTATACACAACCTCAACAGCCTGACTGTAATCAATCGTTAGATGATGTCTTGACAACTGACACACAGATGTAGGAATCTCAGTAGCATTTGGATCCGTCTGGTACTATACTATACCAGTAACCAGTGGTATTGACCACCACCCATTCCTGGGACCACTCCTGTTTGGCATATAGCCCTCTTAGGTACAAGCAAACACACTAAGGATATGTTCATCCACATCTGGAAATGCATACAGTGGCCTACAATGCATTCTCTGGATGAGACATTTATCCTCCACAAGGGTATCCTACAGACAGATACCTGTTGTCCAACCCATGCTGTAAAGCTGTAAGACAAATATAGCATAGTCATCCACATTTAATAAACATAGTATCCCGACAGTACCACATAGGTAGTAGCCCCAAACATGTGGAACGGGTACCGATGTACATACAGCCATGTAGAACGGGTACCGATGTGTACATACAGCCATGTGTTGTGTCATCTGTCCTTTGGTATTCACATTTCCATAGGTATTCAGAAGTCTCTCAGTGTATCACATAACAAATAAGGGGTCTGTATGCATATCCACAAAGTTGTTGTACACCTATGCCCTAGGGCAGTAGTATCTACCTATGAACCTATGAACCTATAATGAATGTCCATTATTGACGGACTTTGTTGTGTTTGAGTATGTCTGAAATATACCCAAGGCATGAACCCTCAATCACACTATTCTATAGAAACTGTCATGGGTGTGTGTGACACAGATGACCTAGGCCACAGATCACTACAGTGGCTGGCCTTGTCACAAACATACATATGTGACCGAAGGTCTGAGAAGCAGCAGCACAATCTGTCATAGGTAACAGATGTATTCATGTTGAAAGCAGGCTTCACACCTATGAACTAATTGAGGTCACATGTACATATATGTATTTGCCACACAGATACCTGAAGTGTGCACTGCACATACTGTTGTTATACTGATATGTCATACAGTAGTAAAAGCTAAACCCACAACACATTGACCAACAGTATCACACACACACACACACACTTAGCAATTGCAGGATTCTAACCCCTACTTAACTATGTTATGATACTAGAGAGATACGCATTAATACGATGCGCTACATGCTTGACTGGGTGTTTTTATTTCCACTGCTATATTTGTAGGATGCTGACATCGTCCGACTTGCCAAAAAGGAATATTACACTTTTAAGGGGTTTTCCTAGTCTCCAAAAAGGGCAATACTTTCAAAGGTAATCACACAGAAACATACACTCAGTAATTGCAGGATTCAAACCCCTACCTAACTATGTTATGATACTAGAGAGATACACATTAACACAACATGCTTTATGTTTTACTGGGTGTTTTTATTTCCAATGCTATATTTGTAGGATGCCGACATCGTCAGACTTGCCAAAGAGGAATATTACACTTTTAAGGTGTTTTCCTAGTCTCCAAAAAGGGCAATACTTTCAAAGGTAATCACACAGAAACATACACACACACTCAGCAATTGTAGGATTTAAACCCCTACCAAACTATGTTATGATACTAGAGAGATATGCATTAACATGATGTGCTATATGCTTTACTGGGCATTTTTATTTCCACTGCTATATTTGTAGGATGCTGACATCGTCAGACTTGCCATTGAGGAATATTACACTTTTAAGGTATTTTCCTAGACTCCAAAAAGGGCAATACTCTCAAAGGAAATCACACAGAAACATACACCCCCACACACACTCAGCAATTGCAGGATTTAAACCCACGACACGCTATATGCTTTATTACAAGCATTCATTTCCTCTGCTGAATTTGTAGGATGCTGACATCATCAGACTTGCCAAACAGGACTAGAACACTTTTAAGGTGTTTGCCTAGTCTCCAAAAAGGCAATACTCTCAAAGGAAATCACACAGACACATACCCCCCACATGCACACAGCAATTGCAGGTTTCAAACTCCTACATAACTATGTCATGATAATGGAGAGATATGCATTAACATGATGCACTATATGCTTTACTGGGAGTTTTCATTTCCACTGCTATATTTGTAGGATGCTGGCATCATCAAACTTGCCAAACAGGAATATAACACTTTTAAGGTGTTTGCCTAGTCTCCAAAAATGGCAACATTCTCAAAGGAAATCACACAGAAACATACACACACCCCCACACATACTTAGCAATTACAGGATTCAAACCCATACCCAACTATGTTACGATACTGGAGACATACACATTAACACGACACACTAGATGCTTTACTGGGAGTTTTCATTTCCACTGCTATATTTGTGGGATGTCGACATCATCAGACTAGACATGGTAATGTGTGTGCACTTAGTTTTATGTAATCCCAGGGCTGAGCCATGGGGGACAGCAGGTGTTACCAGCTTGAACAGGACTCCACAATTCTTACCTTGTGTGATCTATCTGTGGCCCAGTTGACAACCCATCCAATGACAATACATATTTATGCACAGGTTGTTGATTTTGTGGATTTGACATGTGTCTGGGATGTTGGAATATGCCCATTCAAAGTGTATGTGGGACGTGTGTAGCTCATTTCATTGATGTATGTCCTGGGTGGCTGCCTTGCAAACAGTCGAGCAGGTTTGGGAAACATGATCTGCCCATGACCAGACCAGAGTTGGTAGGGTTGTGTGTTTATAGGCTTCCAATAGCTCTGTTTCTGACTTCACTCATGCTGGACTCCATGGCCTTGCAGATCAGACTTCATCGGCTTATGAGACTATAGTTCCCATGGGCTGTTGTGCACCAACACTTGTGTAGTGTGCCATATGTTGCTGTAACACATTCTACAGTTTCATATCCTGTAGAGAGGGTGAGGCTCAACAGACTGTTCAGGTGCAGGATCTGTTTGTTCTGCAGTTGACTTATGACACATATAGGGGCACAATGTAATCCAATTGATGCCATGTGTTCAGCTTTGGAAGGAGCTGTTTACCCATTCTACATGTGATATCTCCTGGTACGATGATAGGGCCTTTTGTCAGTGAGAGGTGGGTATGTATGTATGGGCCTGTCTGAGAGGATGTTGGCATTGTCAGTCATTTACAGTTGGCCCTGACTCAGGACATATATGAGTGTACATTGCTATTTATGACATAGCTGAAGGAAGTGTCATGGTTCTGTATGGACTCCTTTGCAAATAATCTTTCCATGACCTGGATTGGATAGCGTTTGGAGTGCACATTGTTTATTGATGATACTGATTTTGTGTTTTTTTATTTTCTTTGCTTTTCAACTTTCTATGAACAACCTAAGTATCTGTAGTACATATTTGATTATGACAGGGTTCCAATATATTATATATGTGTCTGTTGTCATATCACTGTGTGCACAAGTCAGGATTGGTGAATTGTGAGAGGTTCCTGGGTTAACACATGCAACTGCCAGATATGTGTGGCCCACTGCTGTACTCAGACATGGCCTAAGTGTGTGAGCATGCCCAGTGTGACCTTTCAGTATGTTGCTGTGTGAAGTCCACTACATTTGTTGATGTGTGTGAACATGCACAATATTAACATTTATACTATATGTGTGTTGTAAATCAAGTTGTATTTTTACTGCAGGGCCCACCTTTGTGTCTTAACTCTACAGGGATTATGCTGTGCCTGCAGGGTTTCCATGAGACACTTTGCATAGACTTATCAACATTTCTTCATACAAGCTAACCAGTGAAATACTGTCATGGTTTAGTGGTTCAGCACTGTGACTATAGTGCACAATATCTTGGGATCGAGAACTGCCACTGTTTCATACTGGGAATACCACACTGCTTAAGGAACAGTAAAGCCAATATGACCATGTTTACCTGCTTATGCCTAACTTGCTCAGCATTAACCAACATTGCTGAATGCTGACCAATATTGCTCAACATTGGCCAAAGTTGTGCTACTTAGTGTGTGCAATTTTGTTTACATATACTAAATAGTGGTAAAAGCTGTTTAGCACTGCTTTAAATTGCTTAAAACATGGCAATCATGCCTCAGATGGTGCTGCAGGGCTGCCTATGTCGGATGCACATAGTACACTCCATATACATGTTTGATAACAGGTAGTGTCAAGTTAGACATCCCTTTTACTATATGTGCGAGTCAGAGAGAGGTATCATTTCCAGGGTTCCTACTGAGCCAGTGTATATGCTATGCGTTGCCTCTTCGCCAAGGCCAAAGCATACTGGGCACGCCTCCTTCTGCCTACTGGGGCAGGCTGAGGTTGTTCCTCCTCTGAGTCACGCTCTGCCTGTGATGGCCTTGGCAATGGTGTGGGGCTGTTTGGCCCGGCCCTATGCTGCTCCTGCTGCTGCTGTTTTCGCAGGATCATATTATGTAGCATAGCACATACCATGACTATTTGGGTACATGTAGTTGGTGAGTACTGCAAGGCTCCACCAGATGTGTCCAGGCACCGGAACCATGACTTGAGCAGCCCAAACACATGCTCGATTACATTTTGTGTTTGTGCGTGTGCCTCATTATGGCGTTCCTGTTCAGGTGTGTGTGTGCATTTCTGATTGGTGTCATCAGCCACGGCTCAAGTGCATATCCAGCATCCCCCACTAGGTGACCATGAGGGATGTCCCCATTGGCAAATGTCTGGTACAGCTGTGTCAGATGCCAGATATGGGAATCATGGTAGCTTCCAGGGCAGCCAGCACACACATTCATTATTTTGCCCTGGGCATCACACACGACCTGGCAGTTTATGGAGGGGAAACCCTTGCGGTTAAAGTAGACCCTACCCCGCTCACTGGCTGGTGCTTTGATGCATATATGCATGCAGTCTATTGCACCCACTACCTCAGGGTATTCCTCTATTTGCTGGAAAAGATGCATATTGCTGGCCAATACCTCATGGGAATTGAGGAAATATACATGATCACCAACATGTGCTGACATGGCATTCAGGAACTGGTGCAGTACCCTGGATGCTGATGCCTGTGGAATGCCCATCATATCATCAGATGGTCTCTGGAAGGTACCTGTTGCTAGTATTCTTAGGCCAACACATACCTTGATTTCCACTGGGATGGGTTCCCCTCTGTTGGTTCTGTGTGTGAGGCATGGCCTGCACAGCTCAACAATTTGCTGCATGAGGTCTCTGTCTACTCTATAGTGCTCCACTATCTCCAGCTCATGTAGCCCCTGGTAGGTTACCCTGGGCCTGTACACTCTTCCCCGTCTCCTCACTGTGGGATGCTCAGCAGCATTCGCATTGTCACCACCCTCAGCATGTTGCATATATCGCCTTATGACAGCAATGGTAGCCCCTAACATTTCTTTGTCTCGGTAAAGCTTTTTCAGTTTTCACTTCTATTAGCTTACTGCAGTGTTGCAGTGTCTCTGAGGAAAACATAGTGGAAAGTTGTTTGCAGAGTTTTAAGTGATGGGCTGGGCTAGTGTACTGCCTGTGTAATTGGCTGATTCTGATTGTTTTCACCTGCTAGCTCTGCTAGTTCTCCTTGGTTAACTTCCTACTATTTGTTGTGCTTCCTTTTCCCTTTCTGTTTCCACAGGGGGCAGCACCACACAAACAAGCGCAAACATGTGCACACCAGCTCACACAAGTGCACACATGCTTACACAGCCTAACACTTGCTGAAACGTGCTCACACAGGCACAAACACGCTTACACAGGTTTCAACATCCTTACACTTGTTTACTCAGGATTAAACTTGCACACACAGCCTTACTCGGTTTTACAGGCGCGCATACATGTTGCAGGCACTTCTACAAGAAACTTTAGTGTTGTCCACGGCATACACCTTCTATTTCTTGCCTTTAGCTAGGATACCTGTTGACACGCCTCTTCCAGTGATGGGTAACTGACAGCAAACACATGCCACTCTGCTCCAATGAGCTTACATTCTTTCATACATACCCCCCTCATGATGTCACCTATCTTCTACTCTGATATTCCCCTTATCCTACTCTTACACTCCACTGACTTTGCTCATATGCCATGTGAAATTGGGATTCACCATCCTTACCCTCATTTGCATAGGATTGCCTACTAATGCTTGGTTACATCTCTTAGACTTAGCTTCCCCCCTTAGCAACCTCTACTCAGTAGCCATGTTGTCTTCAGTCTGCCATTCACTTGCATGGCAGATGTATATTTATAATAAAATGCCTATTTTTGGCTTTTACTTTTTTTGGGGGGGGTTTTAGAGCGCAACACTTCTGTGTGATGCTGCACTATGCTTAAACTTTGGAGAGCGAGGTAAAAAAAAAATTATTAATTTTTTTTTTGCAATGGGTAGAATTGCCAATGGCCGTATATTTGGCCATTGGCATGCTTCTTCAACTGGATGCATCCTTTATTTGGAGCTGTCATGGCTCTGTTTTGCTATTTGCAGTATGGTACTCAGTTGACAACCAAGTACATTTCTGCAAATAACACTACTCTTACTTGGGCAGGTTAGGGTTTCCTGGATCACAAATTTACCTCATTTGCATAAATTTCAGCAGCAAATGAGGTAATTTGCATAACCTAGCCCTGTCCGTGTAAGAGGAGTTTTAGGAGCTCTCTTGCACGTCCCTGCCGGCTGTTCCTCGATCGCTCGGCTGACATGTTGGCTGCATGGAGTCTTACTCTACTCTTAGACTCCGTGCAAGCCTTCGTGAATCTGGCCCATTATGTTTAAGCAGAAATGTTATCTACAAGGGAGAGGGGAGGAGATATCTGTATACTTAGATAAAAAGCAAAGGAGGATATTAGTATAATGAGGGAAATGAAAACGTTAAAGCAGACATAAAAAGAACACAATAGTAAATTATAAATATTGTAGGAAAACATGCAGAAATATGTTAAAGAGTAAGTAGAAAGAAAATAAGAGAGAATGGAAAGTAAAAAAAAAAAACAAGAATTTGTTAGTGAATGAAGGTGAAGCCCCTTGGCCACATTAGTAATACGTGTTAACCTTAACCCTGCTCCTAAACCTAGCGGCACCTTGTGTAGCTTACCTTAAAAAAGCCCTTCTCATAACACCATCACTATTCAGACACATTTGAGCAGAATGTGAGAAGGGTTTTAAGTAGTACATCTATTAAGGAAATGTAATTACTTGTACGATGTAATGTATCACTCTGTGTTGCTGTCAGTATAATGAATAGTCGATATGTTTTTATGTTTTGGTCAATGTTTTATGTATTATTAATAAAACCATTTCACAAGTCATTCTGTAATCACACACACACACACACTCACGTATATATATATATATATATATATATATATATATATGTATATCGATATATATATATATATATATATATATATATATATATATATATATATATGTGTGTGTGTAATATGTATATAGATATAGATATATATGTGTGTGTGTGTGTGTGTGTGTGTGTGTCTGTGTGTGTGTGCATGCACGCATGTGTATGCAATTATGTTATTTAGTCCTTTGTAAATAGATTGAGGCAGCAACACATTTTGTTTTCCTAGGCTTAAAGATCCCTGTAGATGTAAGAGTCATGCAATTAAAAGACTTTGGGCAGGATTCACGAAGCCTCCGTGTAAGAGTTACAAGGCTTACATGGAGGCTGCAGTTAAACAGTGTGACGTCAGCATGTCATGCATATGCATGAGGGCATGCTGAAACATACCTAAGGCTTACACGGTCCATGGGGCATGTCCGTACGCCGAGCCCTGTAAACGGACACGCCCCCAGAAGAGTAAAAGTCCCGAAAGTAAACCCCCACGACAGAGTCCATGGAAATGTGAATAAACACAACACAACACATGCCCCCACAGACTATGAACATAAAATATATAAATGAACATGTTTTTTTTTTTCTAAATTGTAAAGATGTTTGCCCGTGAGTGCACTCGTTTGCGCAGGTGTGCCCGTAACTCAGCCACAGTTAGCAGTAAGCGGAAAAGCATATAAGAACTAACTATGCAAAGTAAGCCAAAAAGCAATAGCGTAGCAGTAGAGATGTCGGCTGAAGAGCAGGCAGTCATGGTTCGAGCCCCCACAACATAAAGTTTTATAGTTAGTGAAATAAGCACGAAACAGGTCCCTGACATATATGTACACATATAAAATTATATTTCATGTAAAATGTAAAGAAATAGGCTATCTATTTTGAAGAAATGTGAGATAACAAAAGAATAAATATTGCCAGATGTGCCCATAGCTGAGCTACAGTTTAACAAGATGAGTGCATCTGTCCGTAGGTGAGCAGTGGTTTAACAGGTGTAAAATCAGTGCTCAAAGGTGAGCAGTGGTTTAACAGGTGCAAAATGAGTGCCTGTAGGTGAGCAGAGGTTCAACATGCTGAAAATGTGTGCCCATGGCTGAGCTGAGTGTAATATGCGTGCTGACAGCCAAATGACGCGTAAACCAGCGTAACCCATTTGCGCGGAGCTGCGCACCGCGCCAACAAGCTAACTGATGGGCAACGTTGAGCAAGCTGTAACAAAACTGCCTTTACACAGACACACCCCCTAGCCTGTCTAGACAGTCAGAAAATATAAAAAGCAGTGGCCAGGTTCGAACCCAGGATACCATGCACCATAGTCAAGGTACTGAACCACTAAGCCATGACAGCTGTACTTAACAATGCAGTAATAGCAATATATAGGAATGAATAGAAAGAGGAGCATGACAAAGCAGGTTCTGTGAAGCTGATACAATTCCAAAATGGCCAATCACAGATAAGTGCAGGAAAAACGGCATATATAAGCCCCATAGGCGGGAATACACAGCATAACCAATTGTAGAACTAACTTGCAGCCAGAATGTGAGGAGTAGGTGAGGGTAGTTGCTTCCGAGCACAGAGTTGGAGCATTGAGGAGTCCAGATATATGGTCTGGCTCCTTGTTCACAATCATGAGGCCCAACTCATGCAGGGCCAGGTCCTGTGGGGAGCATATAGGGCTGAGGCGTGGGACCGGTTGGCTCATGATCTCACCAGTGCCACAGAGATTCCAAGGACTGGTGAGCAGGTCCATCACCACCATGCGGATCTGAAGAGATGTAAGCAGGACCAACTGAACCTTTGGATCCAGGAGGCTTGGCAAATGCCCAATGTCCCACTACTGAGTAAGTCACATCTAATTATGTAGGTAAGAAATTAACCTAGCTGATATTATGGAGATGTGTATTCCAATATTACTTTATTTATATTACAGCTGCAGGTGTCCATTTTGTGAACCGCAGAGCCTGTGGCGATAGGCTGGTGCGGTTGCGCCACCAGGCAGGTCAGTAATCCTCTCCCTGTAACTGTATATAAATATAAAAGTATGACAGTTAGCAACAGAGTGCAGTGTAGTCACTAAGTAATAAAATGTGCAAGTAACAGTGTAAGAGTGATTGCAAGTATTGCTTGATCACAAAAGTGTGTTGCAGTCTGTAATCCAAACCGAAAAATGAAAATGTCTGAAATAAAGTCTGAAATAAAGATGCCCCACCTGTAATATAATTGTACACAACCTGCAGCAGGCTGAAAAGTACAGCTGCAGAAGATGAGCAAATCACATGTGTGAAATATATCGCTGTTGAAATACTGAAACATGACAAAAGTAAGAATGTTGGAAAGGATTGTAATAACTACAGGTAAAACATGTAAATAAAGCCTAGAAGTAAGTACCATCCTGAATTGTAAAATTAAATCAAGTGAGAGAGTGTGAGAAAGAGTCATGAATCCACCAATAAAGTAGTAATAACCCCTGAATAAAGCATACTGCAGTTAGTACTGAATGAAATGAATGTGACAAGCAGAACCAAACTGTGAAATGTGTTCCAAATGTTCCTGCAGCTGGAATGTGTATCCCAAAATCTGGATATGTTGCTCTCAGTCTGCAATATGCAGATAGTATGATTGTCTGAAATACCAAACATCCACAGTTGTCTATAGCTATATAAAGCAAATGTAGCAGGATGATGTAGCTGAACACAGCCAGATATGAACGTGTATGAATAGAAATGAAAATGTATATTGATGTAGCAGTAACATTCCTATCACCAACTTGAAGTAGTAAGTACATAGGAAACTGTAGGTAGAACTGTAGTGTGCATATATCTGCAGCTATTATTTATGTGATTCTGGTCTGTCCTTCAGTAGGCTCCTTCTATCGTTATACAATTTGTCTTTGGCTGGGGTCCACAGGATGCCTAACCTTTGTGCATAGGGTCTGGGTTAGAATTGTGTGCGCATGTTCCATGCATTCTTTGGGATGTCCGTGGGAAGCATTTGCAAAGGGGTCAGCATTGTGTGTTGTGGCTTCCACTGGCCCAGTGGGCTGCATGGATACCATCTCAGTCCTAACAAGTGAAAATCTGTCTATTCACATATATATCAAAGTAGTCTACTGTGCTGGTGGTGGTGGTGGGATATGTATATCCAGGCCGATTATTTTGTGTCCAGATCACACTAGTGGATGACGTTCCACATACAGTACCTTGTTATGAACCCCCAGAGTGAGGTGGTGCATCGGACCTGTCTCATTGTGCTGACTGATGGGGCTTGGTACCATGTTGTATGGAATGTGGCAGGTATTGTTGCGCAGGTGTTGGCTGAGCACTGATATCTGGCCATGTACATGTGTATCCACCAGGAGACACACACGTGCTACATATGGGAGTAGTAGTATATCACTACAATTGAGTATCATGTATAATATGTGTGCCATATTTTGCTGACATAGTTTGCTGATATCCTGTTTGTGTTCTCTTTCAGGGACATGGTGCATCAGCGAAATCCTGCCTACTCTGCTGCAGAAGATGAGGAGATACACCAGAGCCTGGTGCGGGATTATGGCATATTGTTTTCCCGCACCAGCCAGAATCAGCAGGAGAGGGCTGCATTGTGGCAAGACCTTGTCCGCTGGGTAAATGACATTGGCACGCATAATAGGACATATGAGCAGGTATGACATCACTGCAGTGCTTTAATCAGAAATGTCCATCAGCGTGTGTCGGATATCCACAGGCAACAGGTCGCCACAGGAGGTGGGGTGGCCACACATCCCCCCCTCACCAGACTGGAGGGGCTACTCCTAAGTGTTGTGGCTCCAGCCCAGGAACATCAACAGCAACACACCTGCATTATGATGGAGGCTGGAGCCACACAGCAACACGACATGGAGCATGCAGGTAATATGCCATATGTACACTTGACTGTTCTGTACACTGTTAGTTTATGCATGTGTAAGGTGTGCCCTTGGTATGTAGCTGTCAACATAGTATGTAATTGTGCAGGTGTGATATTGTCAATATCAGCAGCTGACATGTGAAAGGCAACTGTTGTACTACTGAACTGTATCATACGCAGTATCAATGGCACAGTTGTGCCATTGACATTAATCCCCTCATTTCTGCAGGTCCCTCCAGTGTTACAGCAAGGCAGCCCATCCATGCTGGTGAGTGTGTTTTAACAATACCTATAATAGTCCTGATAGTGCTATTAATAATAGTGGAACTCAGTAGTGCTCTGTGTGTATACTGCGGGGTGTGCATGTGTGCATGTGTGCATGTGTGCCTGTGTGCACATGTGCATGTGTGCCTGTGTGCACGTGTGCACGTGTGCATGTGTGCATGTGTGCACGTGTGCATGTGTGCATGTGTGCCTGTGTCCACGTGTGCATGTGTGCATGTGTGCATGTGTCCACGTGTGCATGTGTGCATGTGCGCATGTGTGCCTGTGTGCATGTGTGCACGTGTGCCTGTGTGAACGTGTGCACATGTGCACGTGTGCATGTGTGCATGTGTGCCTGTGTCCACGTGTGCATGTGTCCACATGTGCACGTGTGTACGTGTGCATGTGTGCATGTGTGCACGTGTGCATGTGTGCATGTGTGCATGTGTGCATGTGTGCCTGTGTCCATGTGTGCATGTGTGCATCACTGGTAACATTGTGTAGACATTGTAAACTGTGTTTCCTGTCTTCCTCCCACAGGTTCTGGTGCTGCTCTGGTGTCCTGCAGCAGGGAACCTGAATCTGGTGCCACAGGTACTGATAATGATGATATCTGTGTAATGGCACAGGAAGGTGTGTCAGGGTCCGTCATTGTTCAGCCAATTGACAGTACACAGCTGTCAACCCCATCATTGCGCACAGTCATCCTGCCAGTACATCCTATGTAACCATTGTCCCTAGGTGATGGACAGGATACAGTGGTCATTGACCAGGGTAATGTGGTATCTGTGGCACATGCTTCCCCACACAGCAGCCATGGGCAGGGTCCTGCGATGGTACCACACAGACAGTTGCCCATGGGTTCTCGTGGGAGCATCAGTGGGCGTACTGCCTCTGGCAGACGTGCCCAAAGAGGACTGTCAACCTCAGCTTTGTTTCGGGCTGTCATGCAGGCACAGTCACGTATGGAAAGGTACACCAGACAGGGTCTGAGGGAGCTGAGAGCATGTCGCACATCCATGACTGACAGTATGCGTGACATCATGGATGCTATCCGTAATTTCACCGATGTCATAGACAGACATCGTGGGGACATATTACAGCAGTTCTACAACTACATGTCCATGAGCCAGGGCAATGGTAGATGGTTGCAGCGTCGATGTGGCTGTATGCCAGCAACAGCAGCAGCTGGCAGTCGGCGCAGACGACAACAGGCCCGTGGATGCCCCCATAGTGCCAGCAGCAGCCCCAGCAATGCTGGGTCTGTGCTGTCATCAGACCGCCCCAGGAGACCACGTGCATGTGGCTCTGGACAGTCCCAACAGGGACCTGTGTCCAGTCAACGAACACCTGCTTCTGATGACAGTACCCAGTCTGGCTTAGTACTGGATACGGTCCGTAGCACCCCTGCCAGGCACAGGTACCGTGTCCGTGGCCACAGACACTGATCTGTATGACCTGCCAGGTGCAGTCTGTGGCTGTCCACAAACCCCAGTATATGGCAGCCATGTGGTGGAACTGTGTGCATGCATCCACACATGCAAAATGTTAACACCTAGGGCTACCAAATACATGCACACACTGTACCAACAGTGCCCCACCCTGTACTGCTGTCCCTCAACAACGCACATACACATACATGTCAATTGGTGGTATCAGTAGCAGACTCAGGCATACCTAGTTCACACCCTGTGCATATGATGAAACTGTGTCACCTCCTGCAATCTCCAACATCAGTGCAGGAACAGGTTAACATGTTGCTGATGCACAGGGTGACTACATAGAAGTGTATTACTAGTATCACGTTGGTAACAGTACAGTGTGCTGATATGATTGTGTGTATATCCCAGCATGCCTGATGCAGTAACTGTATGACTGTCCTGAATTGTTATCTACACGCATAGTACGTACCATAGTGTAACAGCTGCACATTATTGCATACCGGTGGTAAGGATGTCAACAGATAGCCACATACATAGGTAGCACAGGGGAGAAGGTAATGCAAGTAGTGATACACAATGATGGACATGTACACTAATGGTGGCATGTTGCCCACAACGACTATGCAATGTGGATGTTTGCGCATGTTGATATGTGTGCAGTACCACTTTAATTTAAGTTAAATTAAATATTAAATAATATCAGTTTTACCATGGACATCTGAGCTGTGCATTCCTGGGTACATGTTTATAGTGCCTGCATATTTGCACTGTTACCTACTGGAAGTGGTACCCCTTCTTTGTTGTACAATGGACTACTTCCAGCCCTGCTTACTGTAGCTTTGTTTGCATGCATGCGTGCTTGAGGTTCCCTGGAACACTGATTCCACCTACAATGCAGATTTACAAAGCTTCTGTGGATTACGAGTGACATCTGCATAGCGTACTATACGTATGTCAATGTCTCACTTGACAGAACATCACTGTCTGTCCTGTTCGCATGTACGTTGCCTGTGACACATTGCATATGTCTTCCCTGGCATTTACCCACATGTGCAGTCATAAATGCCAGCGCTATGAAATCAAAAGCAGTACACCCACACATACTCACCTTCAGTATGTTGTTTCCCCATTGGCCCTATGTGTTGGTAATCACCATGGCAATCACACTACTATCGTAGCATGTGCAAAGGTAACCTGTGAATGACCTCTATGGTCCAGTTGTGGTATATGTGAGTCATGTGGCAATGTCACAGCTGCCACATGTATGCAGTCAACCCTCTCCCCTGGCCAGGAACGTACAACACATGTGTGAGATGCAACCACATAGCCAATCTGGGAACTGAGCACTCTGAACCCAGTACTGCCATACCCTGTCAGGTGGCATGACATACTACAGTGACTACAATACCAGTCTGACATAGACCTGCACTGACAGCAATCCAAACACATGAAAATACTGGGGCATACTTGGAGCCTGAGAATAGCATCCTGCCTGAGCATCACACACCTCTGCAGCTGGCACACAGGCATACGTTAAGTCCGAAGAGAGCACATGCCACACATGGCACACACATCTTGTGTGCCAAACACTCACAGCCTGTAGGGCTACACAACACACCTGCCACAGATGTGTCAGGTACCTCTCTTGGCTGATGCAGTGGGGTCCCGCTCAACAGGCTGTACATGGTGAAGGTCACAGTGATATGCCCATGGGGCACTATGGTCCACCGCATAACACATGCATACAGGTCAGTGAGAGGCATGGGCATTGTCCATGCCACTATGGATGACCTGAGACGTACCTCCCTGGACTACATGATAGGTAACATAGATGGGCTCTCTCAGCATGTGGCATGGGCTGGTATGAGCCTGACCTTGGTTGCCATCATACCCTCACCAGGTATGCTACCACAATGTGTAGGAAGGGTGTTCTATGTCTACATTCTGCTCAATCTCCAATGTCATTCATAGGGTATCCAATAGCCATTGTGTGCTTACATGCTAGGGTAGCCACAATGATTTGTGAGGGGCAGCTTGCACGTGTCACCCATGGGCCATTGTATATTGGCGAAGCCTCTTGATACACACATAGTGCCTTTTGCTGCAGGGCACAGATTACATAGCCACCTCCGCGGGTATCACACGGGATAGGACACTAACAGTAATGCTACACAACACCAGCAGTGTACACTGCAAGATGCATGCACTGGACACTGTCCTCAGCACAGTAAACTGCAATGTCTGTGCAGTAACAGATTCCTGATTCACGGCTCACAGGTGCAACCCATCACTGCCAGGTTATACCTCATACAATGCCTATCGTCCCCTACACATGTACCACACATGAACAGGGGGGTGGTATCTCCAGGCACCACATATACACACACCTCTAGGTTGTTGGCACAGCACAAAGCATCAGGGCCTATCCATGTGCAGCTATCAGTGTGTTGCACTGCCTTCTGGTTCATAGCCTGGCACACACAACCCTCCCATACACAGGAAACCCACCTGTCCTCCCTAACAACACTGGGAATATGACGGTCTCTAGATATGTCTTTATATGGCTGGACTGCATCCAGCCAAACATTGTGTGTGAGCATTACTGTAGCTACAACACACTAGCTGAAAGGTTCCCAGCATGTAGGCACTGAATTGCAGTGGAACAACATGTTACCACTCCCACAACAGGTGGGGACATGCAGCACCTGTTCATCGACTACATGTAGTCTATATGGCCCAGACCAGATGTGTATCCTTCGCTGTTAGGATGATACCATATACAACTCACAATGTATATGCACATACTGCATGCAGACCCTGCACAGTAACACACAGTCATAATGTTATGCAGTGCAAATACCATTTATTCACTTGAGGCACGTGTCAGACATGGGAACTATTGAAGGTCACAGGTATATATGTGTATGTGTCACACACATACATCATGTGTGCATTGCCATTGCTAGTTTAAGCAATGTCATGCATTGTTATGAACAACAACCCACACTCGTGGCAGTTGTGTGTTTCCAAAACATACCTATCTGTGCTCTGACAGTAGTAATAGACCCAGTAGCGGAGCACACTATTTGCATTACTGGGCGATTAGCCCTGTTTGGCTGTACTGATAGTGTGGTGACATCACCTGTGTTTACTGGGGGAATATGCAGCATCTGGTGTATTGTAGTAGTTGCCAAAAGGAACTGTTCTCTCACACCCCACCCTGCACAGTAACACACAGTCATAATGTTATGCAGTGCAAATAACATTTATTCACTTGAGGCACGTGTCAGACATGGGAACTATTGAAGGTCACAGGTATATATGTGTATGTGTCACACACATACATCATGTGTGCATTGCCATTGCTAGTTTAAGCAATGTCATGCATTGTTATGAACAACAACCCACACTCGTGGCAGTTGTGTGTTTCCAAAACATACCTATCTGTGCTCTGACAGTAGTAATAGACCCAGTAGCAGAGCACACTATTTGCATTACTGGGCGATTAGCCCTGTTTGGCTGTACTGATAGTGTGGTGACATCACCTGTGTTTACTGGGGGAATATGCAGCATCTGGTGTATTGTAGTAGTTGCCAAAAGGAACTGTTCTCTCACACCCTATTACCCCCCCCCCCACAAATACACACACACTTGCAGGATTCAAACACCTACCTAACTATGTTATGACACATGAAAGAAATGCATTAGCAGAGCACGCTATTCGAACTACTGGGAGGTTCCCCTTCTCCGGCTGTACTTATAGGGTGCTGACATCATCAGTGTTTGGAAAGGGTAATGTGCATCATGTAGTGTGTTCTCCTAGTTGTCAAAAGGGACATTTCTTTCATACAGACTTGCACACACAGTAACCCCCCTCTGCACACACTGGGCATTTGCAGGATTCAAACCCCAACCTAACTATGTTATGACAGACGCATTAGCGGAGCGCGCTATTCGCATTACTGGGAGGTTTACTTTTTCCTGCTGCACGTATAGGGTGCTGACATCATCAGTGTTTAGAAAAGGGAATGTACATCCTGTAGTGTGTTCTCCTAGTTGCCAAAAGGGACATTTCTTTCATACAGACTTGCACACACACTAACCCCTCTCCCCACACACTGGGCAGTTGCAGGATTCAAAACCCTATCTAACTATGTTATGACACTCAAGACAGATGCATTATCAGATTGCGCTATTCGCATTACTGGGAGGTTTCCCTTCTCCTGCTGTACTTATAGGGTGCTGACATCATCAGTGTTTAGAAAGGGGAATGTGCATCCTGTAGTGTGTTCTCCTAGTTGCCAAAAGGGACATTTCTTTCATACAGACTTGCACACACACTAATCCCTCTCTACACACACTGAGTATTTGCAGTATTCAAAGCCCTACCTAGCTATGTTATGACACTCAAGACTGACACATTAGCAGAGCGTGCTATTCACATTACTGGGAGGTTTTTCTTCTCCTGCTGTACTTATAGGGTGCTGACATCATCAGTGTTTAGAAAGGGGAATGTGCATCCTGTAGTGTGTTCTCCTAGTTGCCAAAAGGGACATTTCTTTCATACAGACTTGCACACACACTAACCCCCCTCCACACACACTGAGCATTTGCAGGATTTAAACCCCTACCTAACTATGTTATGACACTCAAGACAGATGCATTAGCAGAGCACGCTATTCGCATTACTGGGAGGTTTCCCTTCTCCTGCTGTACTTATAGGGTGCTGACATCATCAGTGTTTAGAAAGGGGAATGTGCATCCTGTAGTATGTTCTCCTAGTTGCCAAAAGGGACATTTCTTTCATACAGACTTGCACACACACTAACCCCCCTCCACACACACTGGACATTTGCAGAATTCAACCCCCTACCTAACTATGTTATGACACTCATGACGGACGCATTAGCGGAGCGCACTATTCGCATTACTGGGAGGTTTTCCTTCTCCTGCTGTACTTATAGGGTGCTGACATCATCAGTGTTTAGAAAGGGGAATGTGCATCCTGTAGTGTGCTGTCCCAGTTGCCAAAAGGGACATTTCTCTCACACAGACTTGCACACACAACAACCCCGCTCACCCACACAAACACACACACACACACACACACACACACACACACACACACACACACACACACACACACACACTGAGCATTTGCAGGGTTCAAACACCTACCTACCTATATTATGACACTTGAGGGGGACGCATTAGCAGAGCGCTCTATCCGAATTACTGGGCATCTGTTCTGCACCTGCAGTATTTATAGGGTGCTGACATCATTATTTCTACAGAGGTATGTATATCTAGTACTACCTGTCAGGTGTGGGATAGCATATATATGCATTTGCAGCCACCTACTTCAGGGTCAGATATGCATATCGCACTGGCAGGTTATGTTCTATACCATGCTTCATGTCCAAAGGACATGTAACACACAACACAACCAGTCCAGACCACCCCTCCCACATCCAGGACACACACTTTGCTTCCCTGGGAACAGTGCCACGATATGCAGGTGTTCACATACACCATTCCAGTGGTTATCGTCAAGTACAGGCATATTGTGTGTGGGAACTACTCAGTCCTCTACAACATTACCCTACAGCCACTACAATTTGTGAGTCCATGTGCTATGGCAGACCACTCACCACAGCCACAAGGGGGAATATATATTGCACCTGACCATCTGCAACATGGGTACTCACTGTTCCACACCAGAGGTACACCACCATTGTTGATATCTGACCATACCCACCTTTCCCTGGACATCCATATCCCATCCCCACCCCCAGGCAAGGTTGTCACTGCAAACAAACTGTATGTATCACAAGCAGACTTTACACTTGTGAAGACTGGGGAGGAAGACTTCAAAGGACCCATGCTGGGGGAGTATACTGGCCACTCTGCATAATCCTTGACAATTGCATTCTATGATCATGTGGAAGGTTTGCATTGCTCATGCTATCCCAAATATACCCATGACTGCTCCACAACAGGACACCTGTCAGGTGTACACCAGCCATATATGAGCTGTCCAACAGACAGAGTGAGCTAATACATTGCAGAGTAGTAGCCCACAGAGGGAGGATAACTCTGAACAGTACCGGTACGACAATTCAATCCCACATAATCATCACGACACAGTGTTGACAGTGAAATTGTCCAGACAATGCAGATAAGTCTCCCCTCAGTCTGTTATTGATGCCCACTTACTGTTAGAGGTTCTCAGCAACCCTCTTCCAGCACACACCAACAACATGGATGTGGCTTAGCACATTCAAACCCTGGGATCTCCACTGTGTCTCTGCTTGACAGAGGCACAGTACACTAGCTTCACACGGTGCCTTATGTGACATACTTTACAGTGGCACAGTAGCCTACTGTACTGGGGAGGCAGACACCAAGCAAACTCTGGCTAAGCTGTCATTACCTAGGGCAAACAGCCTAGTGTTGACCTCTACACCCATATTTAATTGTCAGATGCACATTATTTGTTGCTGATAGACTGTTTGCAGGTCTTTATTGCCATAGCATTCCCTGTTTGTATGAACAACGTGTGTATCTGTGGAAGATGTTTGCATATGGGAGGGATCCACTATATGACATATGTCTCTGTAGTCATTTAACTGTGTGCACTGGGCAGATTGCTGTAATGTGGTTGGTTCCTGGAATAACACGTACACATACCAGATATGTGTGGCCAACTGCTAAACTGAGATTTGGCTTAAGTGTGTGAGCATGCCCAGTTCAGCCTTCCCATGGCATGTTGTCTGACATATGTCTCATTTATCAAAGTGTGCGAGCATGCCCAGTGTGTGCTTTCCATATGCTGAACTCTGCAGCCCACCACATTTGTGGATGAGTGTGAACTTCAACAATATCTCCCGTTTATGGTTGTGTGTTGTGTGTCATGGTGTGTAGTTACTGTCCAACTGCTTTGTGTGTGAACACAACAGGGATTATACTGTGCCTGCAGGGTTTGCATGGGATACTTTGCATACAGTTGTCAGCATCATTTCATACTGACCTAACACTGTAGTACCGTATAGTGTACTGGTTCAGTACTTTCACTGTGGTGGACAGTATCCTGGCTTTAGTGCTATCACAGCTTTACATTTCCATAGTGAGCACAACAGCCTGGTTAGGGGACAGTTGTGCACATCTGACCATGTTGCATTATGTTCAGATATGAACTACTTATACCAGGCTTGTCCAACATTGGTAGTGTATTCCACAACATAGGTGTACATTGGCAAACAGTGGCAATGTGCCCTAGGCCATTTCTAATGCTAGTCGGAGAGTGTGTTTGTCCTTCGACACACATTGTAAGTGGAGTTTGCCATAACATATGTCATGGTTAGTATACTGTGCCTCCGTCTACCTGTGACATAACAGTGATACCCAGGGTAAACCTACCATCTCCCATCCACTCATCACGATTCCTCTTGAGGAGAATCGATGAGTGACTCTATGGATAACCTGCACTGGGAGTTTACTCATGAGTGTGTGTGGCTTCTGTGTTATGGATCATGCAGTACAGCTTGTCCTATGTATGTCAGTGCTGGGGTTCAGGTCTCTCATGTGCATAGCTCACTGCCATTCAGATTGCACAAGGTGCAGCATGTTCATTGATTCCAGCTTGGACATGGCTTTATACATCAGGCACAGCTTGCCTCTGGGTGGGCAGTATGGCAGTGTGTGGAGCTGCAGTTTGTTTAATCAGGCAACACATGGCATTTGTTCAAGCTCTTTGATACTCCTGGTGAGGTACTGTTGGGGACCTTACAGTTGATGGAGGTGTCTGCTGAGGTACATCCCACAGGGACTATTGTAATCAATTGTAATGCTGATGAAGGATGACTGCAGAGCCACAATGACCTCCCCTTATCTAGATCTGACAACCTTCATGATTAGATGGGTATATGGTATGTTTCTGTGAATGCTACAGCCACATGTTTGTCCAATGCAGGATATCTATCACCTTGTGTCCCCAGGTCTCTCATTACATGTTAGGTACGTAATGGGTTAACACCTATGTGGTAATTGGTGGGCACGTACTGTATATCCATGGGGGTTGACTATACACTTTTATGCAATTAGCTTGCTGACATGGCTATGGCACCAGTTGTCTGTTTCTATGTGGCCCTTTTGTGAGATGCTTGTGTCAGCTGGAGGGTCAGATATGGTGGGCAGTTTGTAGTCCTCTGCATACATGTTCAGACACAGTCCTTCCATGTTGGCCTGTACCTATCGGACATATATACCAAATGAGGGAGGTCCCAGGACCAAGCCTTGTGGGATGCCACATATATCTGGCTTGTAGTCTGACATGGCTGCAGCATGTCTGACCATGTCAGTTCTGTCCTTGGTCTGGTTTGCAACCCCTCTACTGACATAGGGGTTTATATTTCAGCTGGTGAGCATATCTATAATGAACACGTAGGGTATTGTATGTAAGCATTTGCAAGGTCCAGCTACGCTGTGTGGACCACATTGCCCTCATCAGTGACCTTAATGACTGTTTCAAATGAGGCAGACATGTTTAGGGGCAGGATCTGCACTTCAGAAAGCCACACTGGGTAGGGTCCAGTGTCAGTAGGTTCCCAATATCTTTATGTCTGTGGTACATGCTGATCCTTGCCATAGCTGTGCAGACCAAGCTAGTCAGGATTCTGGTGTGGTAGTTTGCAGTATCCATTCAGGCAACACCTTTGTTGAGAAGGACCACTGTTGTTGTACACTGCTCTTTGGGTACATATCCTGTGGTAAGGCTGACATTGTGCAGTAGTGTTATTTGGCATTCCATTCTTCTTGGAGTCCATGTTGGACTCAGCCCAGGACACCATCTCATACCATTGCTGCTGTGTGTTTTGCTTTGTAGATGCTGGCTGTTACCTCAGCATCTGCAATGTCAGGGGGCCAGCAGTCTGCTGGGATAGATATTTTGCATTCTGGGGGGGGGGGGGGTTGCACTGCACCTGTCAGGTTGTATGTTGGCAATATGTGTGTGTATTTGGTATGTTATTTGTAATATTTGTGTGATTCAGATCATATCTGTGAATTACCAACACGGTTCCTACCATCAGTTGAGTATGCCTTGGGATTATCCTTAGTGTCCTGTACAATTTGTATCTTCATAGGTTCATAGGTTCATACTAGGCTATCCACCCTAGGGCATTTGTAAGCCTAGCCAGAGTGTGTGTGGCTTTCACCGCCCCTTGCTATGTGAATATTATGGCCATTTATGATTTACTTTACTGTGCCTCTGTCTGGACATGACACAGTGAAGACCCCCAGTGTACATCTACGATCATCCATCCACTTGGCAATATTCCTGTTGAAGAGTGTCAGTGAGGGGCTCTGCCTAACATGGAGTGTGATTCTGTTCCAGGGTGTGGGGAGCCTCTGGGTTATGTATCTGTCCCTCCAGCACATCCTATTTCATTATGTGTTGAGGTTGACATCTCTCACTCTCACAGCTCCAATGGCTTTGAGTTTTCTGGGATGGAGCATGTCCATTACTCCTGTGTTGGACATGGCCTTGTACAACAGACATACAATGCCTCTGTGCAGGCAGTATGTGACTGCATTCAGCTGGGGTGTCTACAGCCAGGCAGCATATGACATATATTTGAGACCCTTTATCCTTTTGGTGAGGTACCTTTGAGGTCTTTCTAACTGCTGCAGGTGTCAGGTAAGGTACATCCCAAATGAGGCATTGTACTAGATTATGGGTCTGATAAGAGAACAGTACAGGAGCACAATGACCTCTGTTGACGTAGATGTGAATCCTTTCATGATACGGTGTCCAATATAGACAGTCTTCCTAGCCACATTGGCAATGTGAGTGTCACATAACAGGTTACTGTCCACTTGTGTCCCTAGGTCCCTGATTACTCCTTCCATACATAATGGTTTACCACCTATGTGGTAATTTGTGAGTACCTTGTTTGGTATTTGGTGGGACATTCATACTGTCCACTGTCTTCAGGACATCTGGGTGGGGTTCCTGTGTGTGAGAGTGTGGTCTGTAGCATGCTACAGACTGTACAGCAGTTTTGCCTAAGGTTAGGTGCACATGGGTGGTCCCTGATGCTTTGTGCATTGTCAGTTACCTGAACATATGGTTGTCTGTGCTGAATATGGATACTCCCCCTCCTTTTATGTTTTGGTCCAGGTTTTGGGGCCATAACACATGATATGAGGTATAACCTGGTAGTGCTGGTGTGCTGTCAGTAGGCTTGCAGCAGGTTTCTGTCACTGCACAGACATCGATGTTCTCCATACTGGGGAGGGCCTCAGGAGCATGCATAATGCGGTTTACACGTCTGGCATTGGTCAGCATTACACTTATGTTTCTTACCACTTATGTTTTCTAGGGTGGTGGGTTAGTCTTTTTAGCCTTGCCTACATAAGGCTCTATGGAGGTGGCAAAAGCCTTATCCAATATCCAGACGCCCAGGGGTAGCAGGTGCAAGCCATCCCTGGAACAGCAGCATGGCTTGTCATGCATGACATCCCAAGCAGACAGACATTAGATCCTCTTGGAATGACAGCAGTAATTGTGCCACCTGTTAAAGCTGATCATTCTGTGTTTGTACTGTGGCATCATTCTTGGTGAGGGTAGGATGCTGCAAACGGGCAGTGTCATACCGGCCTGAAGTACATACTCAGAGAGCTCATCTATGTCTCTTTTCATGTAGTTCAGGGAGGTACATCTCAGGTCATTCACACCAGCATGGACAATGACTGCATCATATTTCTACTTGCTTTGGGGCGACCTGCGTACTTGGGTTATGTGGTGTATTGTAGCAGCCTACAGGCAGCTTACTGTACCCTTTCCCTTGTTCAGTCTGGTGAGCGAGACAGCAGTGTGTCTGCCTATAGAGTCACCTATTACAACTGTATCAGGCATGTTGTTTCTCCTTCTGGCCTGTGACTGTTTGGCACATCAGCTTTGTGTGCTATGTGTTGCATGTGCTATGTTTGGAGGTTGTGGTTGCTTGGGGGTCTGCTTTGGAGGCCTCTGTTGGTGTGGTGTGTTTGTAATTAGGGCCTCCGCGAATGTTTTTCTGTGTTTATGTGTTTGGTTTGCAGTTGCGATGGGTCTATGCGGGACTGGGTTTGTGGTGTGTGTGTGGTTACCTTCTCCTTCTGACTAGTTTTGGCAGTACTGAGTTGAGGGAGCTCAGCCTCCAGTTTGGATAAATGGTTGCATCTCTCACATATATTTGTATTTCTTGGGGGTGTTGAGGGTTGTCTGTGTACTTGGGGCAGGTATAACATTGCCTCAGGATTCACAGATTCAACTTGTTGTAGCTGGCCTTAATGGATTGTATGTGTGGACATATTTTATTGCCATACTACTGATCAGTGATTACTTCCCTTTTTATGTTTGCTCTATCATGTAGTAGCTTCCTCAATCTCTTGCATGGTTTGGTAATGGCTGGAGTCCAGCATGCCAGATGCCTGCGTGTATGGCATTGTGTCTTGTTGTTATTTGTGATTGCATATTCCAAGCATTCCTGGCTGTGTTCATGGAATGCCTGTATAACAGGTTCTGAGGTGTGGCCCATATTTTGCATCTGCACAGGGCCTTTAATGGATTACACATCATTTTGGAGGGGTGCAACTTATGCTTTACACATGTTTTACGCTGTGGTTTTCTGTCCAGGGACTGTGGTCAGGATGTGTATATCCAGTGTGATGACTCTATGGTCTGGTCTTACCAGTGAGGGATACACTTCTCATCTTGCCATCCAGTACCCATGTTTCTGATTATCACATCCAGTATGCTTACCACTCTTGTGGGAGTGGTACGTTGTTCCTGGGCATTTTAGTTTATGGATTCTAGGAACCTTTCTCCTACAGTGTTGGAGCTAGTATAATGCTCCCAGTCTATGTCTGGGTATTTTCAGTCAACCAATATAATGTGGTTTGGGGGGCTTGATATATTCATGTATTCCAACATAGGTCAGGTGCAGTTCCTGGTGTTAGGACGGTAGTCTGTTGCAGGCTATAAACTGGGAAGCAGTTTTAGCCACTGTTACTTGACCATGGCTAGTCCATGCTGCTTCTTGTTGTGGTACCAACATGGGGGTGTGGTTATCCTTGACAATTATTGCTAGTCACCCTCCTTTTGTTGCTTGTTCCATGTTTTGAGGCTGTACAGCACAGTATGAGGTGTAACCTGGTATTGTTCGGATGCTGTTGTGAGCCTTGAAACAGTTTTCTGTTACAGGGCAGATATCAACATTCTCCATACTGGGTGAGTTGACACTGAACGCATCTTGCTGTTTAGACTTCTGGCATTGGGTAGCATTACATCTAGGTTCTTATCCCTTGTGGTACCTATGGGGGTGGGTTTGTGTTTTGAGCCTTACCTATTCAGGGCACGCTGTGGGTAATGACAGCCTTTGTCAGTATCGATGAGGCCTGGACTGATAGGTACACACCACCCCTAGCAGGTGGAGCATCATGTCATGCTCAGCATGTCATCCCAGGCTGGCACACATTGGATCCCCTTTGACTAACTGCAATACTTCAGCCAATTATTGCGAATGATCATCCCATCATCATATTGTGGCATCATGCTTGGTGAGGGTAGGATGTTAGTCAGGGTCCTCAAGTGTGCATATACTACATGGTGTTACATTACTTAACACATGGCATTCATGCCTCAGGTGGTGCTGCAGGGCTGCCTCTGTCGGATGCACATATTATACTCCCTGTACATGTTTGAGAGCAGGTTATGTCATTTTAGGCATCCATGTTATTATATGAGTGAGTCAGAGAGTGGTATCATTCCCAGGGTTCCTACTGAGCCAGTGTATGTGCTATGTGTTGCCTCTTTGCCAAGGCCAGGACATACTGGGCATGCCTCCTTCTGTGCCTACTGGGGCACGCTCAGGTTGTTCCTCCTCTGAGTCACGCTCTGCCTGTGATGGCCTTAGCAATGGTGGGGGGCTGTTTGGCCCAGCCCTATGCTGGTCCTGCTGCAGCTGTTTTCGCATGATCATATTATGTAGCATAGCACATACCATGCCAATTTTGGTACATGTAGTTGGTGAGTACTGCAAGGCTCCACCAGATGTGTCCAGACACTGGAACCGTGACTTGAGCAGCCCAAACAGATGCTCTATTACATTACGTGTTTGTGCGTGTGCCTCATTATGGCGTTCCTCGGGTGTGTGTGCGTTTCTGATGGGTGTCATCAGCCATGGCTCGAGTGCATAACCTGCATCCCCCACTAGGTGTCCGTGTGGGATGTCCCCATTGGCAAATGTCTGGTACAGCTGCATCAGATGCCAGATATGGGAATCACGGTAGATCCCAGGGCAGCCAGCACACACATTCATTATTATGCCCTGGGCATCACACACGACCTGGCAGTTGATGGAGGGGAAGCCCTTGCGGTTAATGTAGGCCTGACCCCGCTCACCAGCTGGTGCTTTGATGCATATGTGTGTGCAGTCTATTGCACCCACTACCTTAGGGTATTCCGGTATTTGCTGGAAGAGACGCATATTGCTGGCCAATACCTCACGGTCATTGGGGAAATATAAATGATCACCGACATGTGCTGACATGGCATCCAGGAACTGGTGCAGTACCCTGGAGGCTGATGCCTGTGATATCCCCATCATATCACCAGTTGGTCTCTGGAAGGTACCTATTGCTAGTATTCTTAGGCCAATACATACCTTGGTTTCCACTGGGATGGGTTCCCCTCTGTTGGTTCTGTGTGTGAGGCGTGGCCTGCACAGCTCAACAATTTGCTGCAGGAAGTCTCTGTCCACTCTATAGCGCTCTACTATCTCCAGCTCATGTAACCCATGGTAGGTGACCCTGGGCCTGTACACTCTTCTCCGTCTCCTCACTGTGGGTTGTCTGGCACCATCTGCATTGTCACCACCCTCAGCAAGTCGCCTATGTCTCCTTATGACAGCTATGGCAGCCCCTAGCATTTCTGCTCTGAGTTCAGCTTTTTCAGTGTTCACTTCTAATAGCTTACTTCTGTCTTGCAGTGTCTCTTGTGAGAAACATCCTGCACTGCTGTTTGCATAGTTTTAAGTGCTTGGCTATGCTACTATTCTGCCTGTGTAATTGCCAGCTTCTAATTGTTTTCACCTGCTAGCTCCAGCAGTATTCCCTGCTAGCTTCCTACTAATTTTGTTGCTTCCTTTTTCCTTTCCGTTTCCTCAGGGGGGAGCAACACGCATTCCAGCAGAAACATGCTCACAGTGGCTTACACGCACACATGCTTACATGGTTCAGAATCTGCCTATTCGGGTTAAAACGCACGCACACCAGCGCAAACAGTCTTACAAGTCTGCCAACAGGCTCTCACATGCTCAGTCTGCCTTAGACACACGCACACCGCCCTACTCGCGCTTCATGGTGCTCACATGTGCGCATGCACGCCCAGCAAGAAACTTTGGTGTAAGCAACAGTGTACACCTTCCATTTCTTGACTTTCCCATGCTTATCTTGTGGCACTCCTCTTTCCATGATATGTGTCTGACATCTGTCATGTAACACTGACCACCAATGAACTGCATTTCTTTCTGCCATTCCCCCCTGTGATGTCACCTATCTCCTACTCTGTTCCTCCTCCTTATGTATCTCTTACACTACTCAGAATGTGCTCATTTGCTATGTGACAGTGGAATTCAGTATCCTAACACTCATTTACATCAGATTGCCTACTAATGCTTAGTTACTCAGCTTCCCCCCTTAGCAACCACTAAACGGTGGCCATGTTGTTTTTGGTCTGCTGGTCCCTGTATTGTAAATCCATGTATTGCATAAAACCCACATTTGTGGGTTTATACCCTTTATTTTTATGTGTTATACAGCGCAACCCATTTGCGCGGGGCTGCGCTGCGTTTAAACATCGGCGTTTAAACAAAAAGATTTATTTGTCATATTTGCATCGGGGTACCTTGCCAGTGGCCACATATTTGGCCATTGGCATGCTGCCTGACACATATGCACCCTTTATTTGGAGCTGACATGGCTCCATATTGATCTTTGCAGAAACGTACTCAGTTGTCAACTGAGTACATTTCTGCAGCTAAAACGGCTCTTACATGGGTTGCTTTCTGCTTCGTGGATCGCTACTCTACCTCATTTGCATGCCTTTCAGCTGCAAGTGAGGTATTTAGCATATCCACGCCCAGTCCGTGTAAGAGACGTTTTAGCTGGTCTCTTACACGGAGTTTCGGGCTGTTCCTGGATCGCGAGGCTTGCATGGAGTCTTACACATCTCTTACACTCCGTGCAAGCCTTCGTGAATCCTGCCTTCTTGCTTTATTGACAGAAAGCTATGACAATTCTGCATAAGATTTTAAAGATTTAAGACATCACGTTGTCAGTAAATGTCCATATAGTCAAAGCAATGTTTTTCTCAGGAATAATATATGACTACGAGTGATGAACTGTAAGTAAAGCTATGTGTCAGAAGATCAGTTGATTTGAAATGTGGTGCTAGACAACAAAAATGAAAAATTATTGAATGTATGAAAATTAATTGAGGTAATGCTTAAGATAGCAAATCTAGACCTTTAACTCGGAGGTCAGACAGTAAAACTAAAACTCAAATATTTTGGCCAAATAATGAAAAGACAGGATTCTCTTGAGTAGAGAGTGATTCTGGGAAATATCATCCGCAACTATATTTCTCTGAATTGTGACCCAGTGAATCTTCATGTCATTCAAGGTTATTGACTGTGGCAGGGCTCCCATGTGACTTATCTGCATGGCAATCCAGACAGTTTTGACATTTACATGGAGTGATAGACATCATTGCCAACTTGCACTGGGCATAGACATTTTTAACAGTGATGCCCCGATTGGTATGTCTAAAGAAAGATTAATATCTGCAATAGCAGTGTTGTACAAGCAGGTATTTTGAACAAGTATGACCTATTTGTTTTCCAAGAACATCAGATCTACAGGCCCAAAGGAACATACCCAAGGTATGTTAACCATTATTTTCCTATACCACTCTATTAAACAGTAGCATATTCAATGAGCTGTAGGTGTTGGTGAAGAATTCTTATTTATGGATTCCTACTTACTTTTCTGTAATTTCATGGTGTTTTCACAGGTGATAACCTAACAGGGTCCTCCACTATGTTTATAGGCATGTCTGATATCAAGAAACTGTTTGATTCTGAGGACAATGACAGCCAAATGCCAGTAGGGATCAGAGTATCAGTGGTAGATTTGTGTAGTGTAAGTTCCACATTCCCACCTTATTCCACAGACAAAGATCCTGTGCCTGTACAACCCACCCTTAGACCCAGAATGACACTTACAAGCAGGGAGATGCAGACAGTAGTGGTGTCACATCACCACTTGCACAGTACACACTTTTGATGCTGTCAGCTACATCGAGGAAGACAATTACATGATTTTATTATTTATTTATTTTATTTTACATTTATTTAGTGGAAAAGTCCGACTGGACAGAGATCTTTTTTCAGCGGAGGCCCAGGGATAAAAGCTCCACATAGCACATACAAGATAACAACATTTGAATACATTTGTATCATACTTAGTTACACATTTGTGAGTATAGCCAAAGAAACCAAGTTCCATAAATACATTGCATAACTACTATGCTAAATGAAATACAAAATCTATACAGAGGTATTTATACACAAGTTGTCCTACCTAAATTGTCATTATTTTAAAGTACTTATGTTTATATATAGTAGTAAAGTCAACCTAGAAAGGGTGATAGCACCAGCTGAATGTTGATGTTTTAATCTGATTTGGTGAACAGGCAAGGCAAATTTGCCGATAAATGAGTTTTTAGCATTTTCTAAACTGAGTTGACGTTGAGGAAGATGTTAAGTTGGAAGGTAGTGTGTAGTTTGACAAGAAGGGTTCTCCAGCATGATTGTTGGCTGTGGTTGCCTTTATCAAGGGTTTATTACTAGAGTGCAGAGCTCTGGCACTGAAGTATGGATGTAGTAGGTTTTGTAGGACTGGAGTTTTCTCTGGTTGATAGAAGATTTTCTGAGCCATAGTTAGTGTTTGAGTGCTCAGTGCTGTACAGTGATATGAAATAAAGGGAAAGTTAGCTACAAACCTATCAATTTTGTTATAACAGGAGTTTAGTTTTGCTAACTCAGATTTGCTTAGGTTAGTTAATATGGATGAAGCATAGAGCAGTGTAGAGATACGAAGAGTTTAGGCACTAGTAGTTTTAGTGTTTTTAGTGTGGTATTGCTTGTTCCTATATGGTGTACCAATTTTTTGTGTACTTTTTTATTACTTGGGATATGTGGATGTCAAATCTCATATTGCTGCCTATTTCAAATACCAAAAGTTTGGCGTGGGGTGTGGGTGAGATGATAAGTGTTTTTTGTTGATACAATATTGAATGTGGAGAGGGGTATAGTAGCTTTAGTGGGATGAAATACCATGAGTTTGTTTTCTGGGGGGGGGGGTTCAAAACTAGGTGGGAGTTTGTTAAACAATTTTCTATGGCTATGAAGGACTCGAGTTAGTGTTTGTAGTTCTTATAGAGTAGTAGCAGCACATACCACTGTAGAATCATCTGCATGCTCCATGCATCATGCATACTCCATACATCATGCATACTCCATACATCATGGATCAGAATGTCAGTGGCCAAGGATGCCTTGGATACTGCTCACCTCCCAAGCTGAGTGAGTCTATGGCCACTACCCAGGATTTGTGCTGGACCATTAGACAAGGACAGTCAGAGAACAACACAGGAATAACTGAGATGGTTGAAGTAATATGTGTTCAATGTGAAAACCTAAGCAACTGCTTGAGCGAGATTTGCATCATCATGGGAATGTGGATTCAGGAGTTTACATGCTTGATGTGTCCCTGTGCTGCAGCAGATCATGGCCAACACACTTAATGTGACCAGTCCACTTCTAGCTCAGGTGGGGTTGCTACCACAGCAGAGAGAGAAGGTAATGATCTCACACCCTTAATGCCATCAGCACCAAACCACCATCCAGTGCTAAAGGCATTATAGGATTATATGGATGTACACATGCCAGAGTGTTTGTGCACAGCCCTCCACAGGACAAGCTACTATTCAACTTCAAAGAAAGCTCTTTTCTATCTGCAAGCTGTGAACCAGGCCTGTGACCATCCTTTGAGATAGATCCTTCAGGAAAGCAGATGTGCAGGGTCAGGGCATACATCTCTTGTAGGTTTCCTGTGCCTGTCTGCCAGAATCTCAGAAACTATCACAGAGTTGCATCATCTTCTTGAATTGCATCCTAGCACACACACATACACATGTGACACACACGCACACAAACACACACACCTGCACACACACATGTGAGTTTGTGTGTGTGTGTGTGTGTGTGTGTGTGTGTGTGTGTGTGTGTGTGTGTGTGTGATGCAATTCCAGAATCTCAGAAACTATCACAGGGTTGCATCATCTTCTGGAAATGCATCCTAGCACATGCACATAGACACGCACACAACACACACAAACTCACACACCTGCACACACACACATGCACACTCACACATCTGTACACACACATGCACAAACACACACATACTCACACACATGCACAAGGACACACACACTCACACACACACTCACACACACACACACACACACACACACACACACACACACACACACACACACACACACACACACACACACACACACACACACATGCCTGGACTTCAGTACTGTGTTACCTTAGGACCCTATGTCTGATACACAATGTGACCAGTCCATGTATCCATATTTAGGAAGCAGATACAGCCTTTTAGCCAATGCATTTGGCTTGTACACAGACTCATCATTGGGTGCCTTCTCCACATTGGGTCTGGCACTTACTCCTCCCAAATGTCTCTGCCCTGCTGCAACAGTTTATATATCAGGATGCTGTGTAGCACTGCACATACTGCATAGATTTCACAGCACATTGCAAGGTCATAGTGCAGAGCACTGCAAGATACATTCAGATGACAGAAGTGAACCTTTAGTAAGTCAAACACATATTTAACAATGACCCATGTCTATGACAGGGCATTACTATAGGCACTCTCTGCCATGGTCTGTGGTTTGTAACAGATGCCCTTAGCCATGTATCAAGGCATATCCAACATTGTTAATAAGAAGTACTGTGGAAGACTGCCCTGCACAAACTGCTGGTATAAGTCATGAGTGCTACATGAGAGAGTTGAGTGCACTGCCTAGTGGCCTACAGACACACTGCATACTATGCCATGTTCATTACAGACCATCTAGCAATTCACAGGGCAGAACCCCCTATTATTGATTTGCTATTTTCCTTCCTCACTAGATGGGGCCTTTATTGTAATGTGAGTACAGTTTATGCCCTCGGTACCTATTATAAAATACCGATATGGTATTGTCTGTCTCTTCTATGGTACATGCAAACCACATATGCTCCTCCATATACAGTAGCATGGCATAATGGAACTGGTGGGACATCCTTGAAGCAAATACCTGGGATACACCCAATGCGCTTCCTGCTGGATACTGAAAGGTCCCTTTAGGTAATATTCTTAATGTCACGCATACCTTAGTGTGGACAGACTTGGTATTTTAGGGACAGAGAGATTACTTTGATTTCACCAAAGACAACGACATACAATACTATTACTACCGGCAATGACAGAAGCCTCTAATGTGGTAGAAACTCCATATATATTTTTTGCAGCCTGCATCCCATAACTGCATAATTTTGCTGTGTTCAAAAACCCTGGTTTCAGCATCTATACAAATGGAATATAAATGTTTATGGATTGCACCACCAATATAAGCAGTCTCTACCATGGTCTGTGGATTTCTAATTGGTATCATTAGCCATGGCTATGCCCATTCCCTCAGTTTAATTGTAACAGTTTCCATGTATTTATACTACAAATCATATGTTATACAGGCTGTAGTTTTTTCTTGGCTTTATGCAATTGCACTTACTGTGTGTCTGAATCAATCCCACACAGCACATGATTGCTCACTGCATAATATTGACTAGTATTAAACAAAAACTGTTCTGAATCCCAGCAATGGCTTATTCATAGACAAATGGTGATTCTTGTGAGTTAGGACAGAATAAATGGTATCGCCCTGACCACCTGTCCTAGATAATAGTGTGAAAGGTGTTTTCAAGGAAGTCATAGGAATTAAAAAAACATTTCTGCAACTTTCATTAGCAGATATTTTACATTTCAAAAATATTACACGACTTGATATTGCACACAGACTAGGGCATTGGCATCACATTAGATTATCATAGGCACACCTTTAAAAGCAGTGACTAAACTTTCTTTACTTAGCAGATACTGTACAATCACAAGATCCTGTAGGTCTTCTCATGATTCAGCATATAAGCAGGAGGCGTTATTTTCTTAGAGTTCCTCAGAGACTGAAATACACTGATAGGGAAGGATAAAAGAAATGCCAGCATAGGGACAGCTGTGCAGATTTCCCAGTTCAATGTACAGTGACATCTCCAAAAAAATCAGTAGCCCTGAAAACACAGAGAATACTATATAATGTGAGCTTATTAAAAGGCAGAACTACATGAGTTCCTTGCCAGTCCTACTGATTATAAGCACTTGTCTTTGTTTTTGGAAGATCAGAAGGCTATAACCCTTTCGATTACTGACACTTCTGTGGGTCACTAGGGACTGATGCTCTCCTGAGTGTGCCATCCTTTGGGTGAGACCTTAAACTAAAGTCTCCTCTGTTTGAGTTGATGGTATCTCAGGTGGATGTAAAAGATCCCATGGCATTTACCAAAAAGAATAGGATAATTTCCCCGATTCTCTGATAAAATTTCCCCTAGCCAGTATAAATACAATCCTGCTTCTCCTCCTGAAAAGAAGCTACTAGCTTAGCATGACTAACCTGGTCAACAAATGATAAAGTGATAAATATTGAGAGAAAACTTGATGGCAGTAGTAACATTATATGGATAGTATGGCCTGAAAATAACAAGAGTGTTAACAAACATGCAAGGCTTTGACAACTAACTTCATGTCTGAAAATGCTGCCTCCTTCCAAACTATACATCTTCATGTATTGATTAGGCTTAATTTGTATCAATAGGAACACACAATTTTGTAATTGCTGATCAACATTGTCACTGCTATCAACAGTTATAATTTACCAGTTCATAAGCAAAAGAACAGAGCAAAAACATACTGAGAGTCCAGCATTACAAAAAAAATGAAATAAAATAAAAATATAGCATTACTGGCAGTCATTATCCAGATTAAAAAAAAAAGATAAATCCAGTCATACATTTTCTGCATTTTTAAAGCATATCTACTTGAGACACACTTCTTTAGATGAGTCAGTCCTCTTATTTGAAAGCAGGCTTGGCTTCAAACAGTAATTGTAAAATAAAAGGTTTCAGTCTGGTATAAAGATCTTTGACCTGAAACTAAGTTCAGATCCTAACATCACTGAGGGATATGCCTGGAACTTTACAGCATATGCAGTAAAATCAAGGGCAGAGTGCAGCACTCGTGTGAATAATAAAACCACAACATGTCCATTCGAGGCAGCACTCTTAACTGCAAAAGTAACAGTAATTCATCTTCTGAGTTCTTTTTCCTGGAAAAGATATGTCATATTTCTAAAGTACTTCTATTCTAGCTCAAACTTTGCCCAGTGCCTCTGAAAATTATTAGCACAATCCCCTGGAGCTGTGTCCTACAAAGGACAAAAATGACACCACAGGCGAAAGTGACATATTTGGTCAAAGGATACTGTAACTTATTGCTACAAATGACTGTTTGTAAAAGAGAGCTAAATGTGGTGGATTAGACCCAAACAAAAGCAGGTTGTGTATATGGTAATCACCATGCAATGGTCAGAACATTAAAATATAGGGCAAAAGGAAGAGGCATTAAAAAGAATAAGGAAGACTCTGCTGTCCAGTAAGAAATCAAAATGAGTGGAATATACAAGGGTGTGAAGATGCTAAAAACTATAACAGGATCAGGAGAATGAGGAACCTAAGCAACAACTACCTTAAATTGTGTTGGATATTGTTGTATTCATCACATTCCTTGCTTCCAAAAACAATGGTGATACCTTTAATCATTAGCAAGTATATGCTATATCTGAATAAAAAGATAGAATAAACATAGATATGTAAATACAGATGTCACCTTTCCAGAGCAGAAATTGACATTGGACTTGCTAAACATGCATATACATACATAGACTTAAATGAGATATAGCAAATATAGATAAAGATATAGCTAGATAAGACATAGACATATATAAAGGGGGTACAGTAATTAATTGCCTTATAATGTCTGATTCTCTGGTTCGGGATCCTGGATGGAGGGCCTTTGTGAGTAGCTTTCACATTCTTCCTATGTCCACATGACTTTTGTTTTCTAAATGCTTCAACTCAACACTGCTTACAATTCTTTATTTGTACAATTATCGCCTAAGGGCATTATGTTATCTCAATCACAACATATTATTAGCATAAGATTTTACTTTGATATCAAAAAGTGTCTATAAGCCTCAAATAGGAAAAATGCTACATACAGGTCACATATACATTACTCATATTCTAGGCCTAAAGATGGACATTCCATTTCTAAAACAGTACTTTGTATTATCATTTTCCGACATATTCCTAACTTAAAACCTGGCAATGATTCATATTTCTTAATTATAGAAGTTGATTTGTTCCACAGTCGGGGTACTAACTATGTAAAAAATGCATCTATTTTAAGGTTCATATTTCTCACTAGTTTAAATGCATGTTTCAACTTCATTTTAGGTTTCCCAGTACCCTGCTGCTGACGGTCTTTTTCCCATGGCTCTAACTTCCTCCAAGGCCTGATGGAAGAAAAGGGGACTAGGAAATCATTGCATCCTTCTGTTATTTCTGCCACTGTTGAAGCCACCATTATCAAATTTGAGCAGAGGCAGGGATTGCAGACAGAGTTTGCAACATTCTATATTCTGACTGGTATGGCAGGGCTTTCCCTGTTCTCTACCCACCTAGTATGCTGACATTATTTATAATTTAGGGAGGCTGGGCAATGAGGCATGGCATGGCAGTAGATGTGACATACCTCCCCAACCAGAGAATGCTCAGCAAAGTGATCTAAGTCTCAAGCTCTTCCAGTGCTCAACAAAAACTGTACCCTCACCAGCATACATCCTCTTGTAGGATGGCAACTCTAGCCTTCTCTGGTAGGTCTGTCAGACATCTGAGCTATTGATTAATTGTGGATCAGATCTTTACCCCTATATGGTTCTAAAGCTGATGTTTACATATATACAGGTTCATAAATATTCAACTTCATAAGGGCAATAGAATGTTTACTGTGATAAGCTGTGCAGGCCAATATCATTTTCCCCCAAATGGTCCATGGCTTAAAAAATGGTCCAGGGTTTATCCTCTAGCAATTTATAGCTTTAACAGCAGCTTTGTAAATCTTCTGTGTATCCCTTCCAGACTGCAAATATTAGCCTTACAATAAACAAAGAAGTGTAATTTTATTCTAGTATAGATTGTTGAAACAAACAATATAAATACTTTGTAAATCAGCCCAGAGTCTTAATTCTTAAGGATGTTAACTTAAGTATATTCAGCCAAAATGAAAGACTGCTGAAGTTATTGCCTTCTGCAAATATAGACTTGTGTGTTTTTATGCCACAAAACTGGTTTATTTGTTTATGGGGCCAAAAGAAAATATTCTGAATTTTGTGGTGTTAAATTAAGGACATTCTGTAGACAACCTGATTTCATATGATACAGAAACATATAACCCCAAATAAAGTCATTGGCAAGTTATAGAAATCTTACAACAGTTGTCACATCAAAAATAAATGGAAAAGCACTTGTCTGTGGAAGTAAAATACTCTAATAAAACTATGGAAAGACTTTTCAGGAAATCCACACTGACTTACAGACTCTTGTTGATGTCTGTCTGTAGGAGCATGGACTATTTGGCTTCTTTTGTAACTGACAGTGAATTTGTTCAGCCTTTCATTTTTATTTATTTGTTTATTTTTGGACAATAAGAGCAGCACGTGGCAGAGTGGAACAGTGGCTAGCATTGTTACTTCGACGTAGGAGGTTCTGCAGTTTGATTCTTTTCTGGTGATCTTTCTATCTGCGGTCAGCACGGGGGCACTGTGTTCTCCTGGGTTTTCTCCAGGTACTGTAGTTTTCTCCCATAGATCAAGCAAAGGTAATAGCTGGATTTGTGACTATAAGGGTGGTATTCATAGACCCATGCTTCACAGATGCATAAAGGGAATATGTGACTTGTGCTGTTATGACTATAGTCATGAAAGCAAAGTGCAAACAAACTGCAAAGGTTTTAGAACTTCTCAGCCTTGGGATGGAATGCCCAGTACATTTTTACATACCTTAAACAGTGTAACTAAGAAGAAATTAATGTGGTTTAGAAAAAGAGTGAGAAATGGGTGTAGTTATATACAGAAAAACCCGTATGTATGTAGTGTCTCAGATGCTGTTGTGTATTTTTGTCAAAAGGTAGTAAGCACAAACTTTGTGAGGATCTCTCAAAAACGTTTCATGAGATCTTATGCCAGGCTGGGCTCTGCATCAATGGCCCACAGCTTAGCAAATATTTTTTAAGGTTTTTATTCATTCTGGTTGTGTGCATATATGGACACCTTGCTATGGCTCTTATAGGTTTGAAAGATGTAAGATAGAACAGTCATATATATGGAAGAAAGCAGGCAAGGGAAACAATAAATGAACACATTAAGAGGTCTGTATATGAGGAGGTGTAACAGTATGGGTGCACTGTTCCATTTTCAAATGTTTTTGAATAAACTAAGTTGAAGAAGGATGCCGGAGAGAGGATTAGGGAAAATTTAATGATTTTTTAAAGATAAAACATAAAAATATAAACAAGACAGACAGGAACAGTGGTGGATTGGCAGTGGGAGTGAGAAACAACATATATAGACAAACATGAGGATGAGGATCAGTCAATCCATTCGTGAGTCATATGTTCCATCTACATCATTCCTCTTCATAAAGGGGAAGTTCTACTGAAATAACAGACTTCAGACCACTTGCAATCTTGTCCCCTCTTTCCAAGATTTTAGAAAAATGTATTCATAAACAACTTTTGCAATACTTACTCAAAAAAATCTATTAACCGCTACCCAAAACGGCTTTCACCGAGATCATAGCACGATAACGGGCATTGTTGCCTTTTTGGACCACATCATTACACCCAGAGATAACAACAATTTAGTTTCTTCCCTCTTTTTAGATCTCTTTAAAACTTTCTTTTCAGTGTCACATACCAAATCTTGCTCAAAAACGTCTGCTTTATGCTTTTCCAGAACAAGTCACTTGATTCTCCAGTTACTTATCTAACCAGCTACAATCAGTTAAATGGCTCTCTACTTACTCATCTTTTCTCCCAGTTAATACAAGTATCCCACAAGGCTCCATACTTGGTCCTCTCCTTTTTAACATATTTATAAATGATTTATATACATCCTCCCAACAAGCTACACTTATACAATATGCAGATGACTGCACTGTCATTTGCTCATCTAATAGTCCTTCCCAGTTACAATCTATCACTCAGCAGGATTTTAACTCTATACTGAAAACTGGCTAAGTGGCAGTTAGCTTTTCCTAAATCCAAATAAATCAAAACTGCTCTTATTTCTCCCCAAACCTCACACACACATAAAAGACACCTTCAAAATATCCTCTCTCAACAATACTGAAACTGAAGTTGTACCTTACACAAAGTTACTTGGTGTCATAATAGATGATCAACTGAAATTTTACTTTCTTATTCAAAAGTGCATAAAAACAACACACCAAAAACTGGGCATGCTCCGTAGATCAAAAAGATTCCTTACCAACTCCTCAAGAGTTACTCTAGCCAATACATACCTTCCTTCACTACTATATGCCTCACCCATTTTCACCAAAATTCAGATCTCACTAAGATCAAAACTTGAGCTTTGCTATATTTAGCATTATATAGCAGCTAGATTTGCAGCCATTCAGTCTCACAACTCTGACCACTGCTCCACCCTCAGATATTTAAACTGGCTTGAGTTACCTCACTATCTCAAGTTCACCCAACTCTTCCTTGCTCATAAAATGGTATAGAAATCCTCATTCTGCCCAGCAACCGGCACCATTCTTCACCATTACCTCCCTAATCACCCACTTTGCTCATCTGAGAAACACTTCACCGAAATCCATAAACCGAAAAAATCTATTGGTCACTGCCTATATTCCCATTCAGTAGCCAAGGTCTGGAACAGTATTTCTACAGATATTAGAACAATTACATGTACAGTACTCATACATTCAAACAATCTCTAAAGATATCTCACCTTAACTTCTGGCTCTGTTCCTGTCTTACACCTGGCTGACACTGCCTGTTAACTCCTTCCTTCTCTTCCTTTCTCTCCCATCTCTTCCTTCCTTCTCCTTTCTTCCTTTTTGTTTTCCTTGCTTTTCTTTTACCCCTTTTGCTTTGCTCCCTTCTCTTATTAGTCAAAGCACCAGTTACTTCTCTGATAGCTCCCTACTTTAACTCCATTTCCCAATCTCCTCTCTTCTTTCCCTTCTCTTAGTCTTTTGCAATTATTTAAAATGCTTACAATATTTACCATTGATCATCACTACTGACTGTACTTTACTAGGTGTTCAGTATCCTATGACCGTTGTTTAATATTCACTGTATGATTTTCTGATCTGAGTTTATTTATCTTGTGTATCAAATCTACTATTCGTTTATAGGTTAACCAAAAAATAGGGTTCACCAGATAAAACTACAAACTTTATTAGATACAAACTATGAGAACACAATAAAGTGAACACCTTAACTGAATCATCGCATTTTCATCAGTACAACTTCATCAGGCATTTGTTTTATTGTTTTCTCATAGTTTGCATCTAATAAAGTTTGTGGTTTTATCTGTTGAACCTTCCAGTGCCTATTTTTTTGGTTATTGGTTTGAATTGAGGCACCTTTTCACCTTTTTCATTTATTTGTTCATAGGTTCATAGGTGTGTATTAGGCTAATGGCCCTGGAGCCTTTACAAGCCTAGCCCATAGGATTACTCTGGCATTATGCCACCCGACCTTAGTTCCCAGTGCCTATGTCTTGCAGAGCCACTGGAGTGATTCCCGGGGTGAATTTTCTATTTCCCATCCACTCATCAATATTTCTCTTGAAGAGGGTCAGTGCAGTGCTCTGTTTGACATGTATGGGAAGTCTGTTCCATAGCATGGGCAGTCTCTGGGTTATGAACCTGTCCCTCCAGCATGTTCTGTTGATTGTGATAATGAGGTTGAGATCTCTGGAGCATGTGGTGCAGAGGGATTGGAATTTCTTTAGATGTAACATTTCTAACAGAGCTGAGTCAGACATGGCTTTGTAAGTCAAGCAGAGATCGCCTCTAAGTAGGTGATATGAGGTACAGAATAGTTGGAGTTGTTTGAGTCTGTCCATATACGACAAGTGTTTAAGGCCCAGGATCCTCTTAGTGAGGTACTTTTTGGCCTCTCCAGTTGTTGCAGGTGTCTACTGAAGTACATGCCAAATGGGACATTGTACTCAATGATTGGTCTAATGAGGAAAGAGTAGAGGGAGACAATGACCTCTTTTTCCTGGATGCAAAACCCTTAGTAATGAGATGTGCCACATAGAATGGCTTTCTGACCACAGTGGAAACGTGGTGGTCAGAAGAGAGGTTGCTGTCAACCTGTATTCCTAGATCTCTTATAATGTCTTCTGTGTTCAAGTGGACTACCACTGATGTGGTAATTTATGGGGACCAAGTTTTTCCCAAAGGGGATGAAAACACATTTTTTGTCATTGAGCTTAAAGCCATGGTTCTGACACCAGTCTTTGGTCTCAGTGAGTCCTTTCTGTAGGATGTCAGCACCACCTGGGGAGTTAATAATAGCTCTCAACTTGCAATCATCTGCAAACTTTGTCAGCCAGAGTCCCTTCATGTTGGCCTGGACTTCAGAGAAGTAGATACCAAACAGGAGAGGACCCAGGACCGAACCCTGTGGGACTCCACTTGTGACTGGTCGGCAGTCTTACTTGCAGTCAGCTACTTTCACACTGTGGGTTCTATCTGTGAGCCACCCACCTAGTGATATAGTGGTTGATGCCTAGCTTAGTGAGTTTTTCTATGATTCCTGAGTGGGGAATGGTATCAATGGCCTTGGCCAGATCAAGGTAGGCTGTATGAACCACCTTGCCTTTATCCACAGCTCTGGTGACTGACTCAAAGTCGACCAGGTTGAGCAGGCATACTCTACCCTTCACAAAACTAAAATGTGTGGGATCCAGAGATTGTAGATTCCCTATATCCTTGTTTATTAGGTTCATGATGATGTGTTCCATAGCTTTGTATATCAGACTTGTCAGGCTAATGAGGCGATAGTTCCCAGGGTCTGTAATCACTCCTCCTTTGTTGAGAGGGATGACTGTAGCAGTGCGCATTCGGTAGGTAAAAAGCCTGAGGTGAGGCTGTGATTGAGCAGGGCACACAAGTGAGGTCCCAGTTCACTCTGTAGTTCATGTAGAACACAGCCAGGGATATTGTCAGGTCTCATAGAAGTTGTATTTTTGGCCTTGGACAGAGCTGTTTTAACCTGTGCAGCAGTAATACTGGGTGCCTGGCAATCTATTGGTATTGTGATTGGTCCTTTGGGAGGGAGAGAGGGGTAAAGTTGGCACTGAATCTGTTGGCCAGTATATTGGCAATATCTGTTGGCTCAGTGTAGGAGGCACCATTGTGGAGTAGCTCAGAGCAAATCTTGGTATTGCCATGAATATTCTTTACATAACTATAGAAGGCCTTGTGGTTGTCTTTACTATCTGCTGCAATTCTGTTTTCATAGCTAGCTTTAGAGGATTTGATGAGGGATCTCAACTTTTTGTTGAGGCCGATAAGGGAGTTTTTCCAGTCTTGGGACTTCACCTTTTTCCGCATCAGTTTCCTCCTTCTGTTGTAGAGTTTGTTTATGGCAGGGGACCACCAGATTAGCTTTCTTTTGTTGGAGGAGAGCGTCTTGGTTCTAGGGTATGGAGAGATCTATGCATTTGCGTGCGTGTTCTTACAGTGCATTGGTGTATGATTTGGCAGTTATGCAACTATTCTCCATTTGCATGGAAGCCGTGAAGTTAGCCACCTCTGTTTTTAGGATCCCAAAGTTAGCTTAGGAGAAGTTTTTCACGGTGGTTACCTTTGCAGGGGTGGGGGTGGTGGGAGGGTGGGAGAGATGTGGATTTCCAAGGTGATTAGTTTGTGGTCAGATCTAACCAGGGAGGCATTCACTATTAGTGTAGAGCAATGGTCGGCCATATTAAGAATGACTGGGTCAAGGATGTTACTACTTCTAGTGGGGGTAAGAACTAGCTGATCCAGGGCATTGGAATTAAGGAATTCCAAGAAACATTGGGCAAGTGTATTGGTACATGAGTAATTTTCTTAGTTAATGGAGGGGTAGTTGAAGTCACCCAGTATGATAGTGTTAGGTTGGAACCTAATATTCTCCAGGGTGCATAGGAACGTGGAGTGTAAGTCTTCGGACATGATTGGGGACCTATAGCAGGCTATGACCTGAATTGTTGTCTTACCCAAAGTTAGTTGCACCTGAAGTATCTCTGATGCTTTAAGTTGGGCTACCAGTCTGGAGGTGTGCACATCCTTTATGAATATGGAAACACCACCTCCTTTGGAGCTTCGGTTCAGGTTCTGAGGCCAAAAGGTGTGGAATTAGTTATAGCCTGGTAGTGCAGGGGTGCTTTCTGTTGCCTTGAACCAGGTCTCTGTTACAGCACAAATGTTGATGTTCTCCATTTTAAGGAGTGCTTCAAGTGAGTGCATTTTGAGATTTAGACTTCTAGCGTTGAGCAGCATGACCCTTAGATTGCATTTGTTCGTAGCTGTTATGGTGGTAATTTGGTCTTTGGAACACTGCCTAAAAAATTGCACTTCACGTGTTACTGCACTTCATGTGATAATATTATGTAGTTTATTAATTGAACTATGTATGTTGTAGCTTTTCTCCCCAGACCTCTGCTGAAAATTGGATTCATGCTCAGTTGGACTTTCTTGTTAAGTAAATACCAAATAAATAAACAAATAAATAAAATAAAGAGCCCAGTGCTATCCCAGACTGGTGGCCTTATTTACCCCCTCATCCAGATGTGCCTGCATGGGTAATCCCAGTGCTGTGGGGATGAAGCCTCTGGTTGCTCTGTGGCTGGAATTGACAGAGATAATTACTCTTATACTCACCGGAGAAGAGATTCATATAGTCTCAGCACCAGTCCACTGTTGTCTTAACTGTGACCTCAGCCAGATCCTGAAGCCAATGTTCCTGGCTTGTCACGTTACAGCACTTCAGGGTTCTCATAAGGGAGAAGCCAATGTGCCCATCCTGACAAGCAGTGGAAGCTGTAAGATGAGAATGTTTACATGCTTGGAAAACTTGTTGGAGAGGTGCCTTGGTAACTTCTGAATCTGCAGAAAATAGAACATAATAGGGAGAGAAAAAAGAGAGAAAGAGCATGAGTTAGAGAGGTGGGGACTACAAAATCACTCATAAGTGTCAAATAGCAAATGCCTTCATTTCAATGCTACAAAAATAAAAGAAGCAATATTTTTATTCCTGAACGTTAAACTGTTGTTAATCAATTATATATTTTGCAATTCAAGAATTAATGAGCACATACTGACAAGTACTGGTTGAGCATCAGGTCTGTTGCAATTACTGTTACTGCATTTTATTAATGAATGAATGAATGAATGAATGAAGTTATATACATATTTGTGTATGCATTACTATTCATTCATTGGGTAAGTGGGCTGGCCTCCTGAATCTTTTTAGACATGACTCAGGCTAAAGTACAGAAAATACGTTATGATCTTCCTAATCAACAGTAACCTATACAAAGTGAGCAAATGGTAACATTCATTATATAGTGAAACATTCAATACAGATAGGGTATGTTTAAGAAAATCCAGTCAAAAGTCTCCTTTTCATTGATAATCAGTTATATTAAAAGCATTTACTTTAATATAAATGAATAACTGTTGTGACGATGTGAGGTATTGCCAGTTGTGCCAGGAAAAGTAGGATAGTAGATGTGTAACATATGTCAGCACAGCTAGCTGGAATTTTGTAAATAATGATATGTCATTCGTATATCAAACTGATTTGTACAGATGTATGTGTTGAAAAATGTATTTGTAAAGCTGTTTGCCAGAGAATGGTTTATTAGTTCCTGTAGGTCATAGAGTTTCAGTCACAGGAAATATTAAAATAACACAGATGAATAGATTTATTCATATACAGAAAAACACTACTAAACTAATCTCAATATATTTTCCAGACTGATCTAAAGAATTATTATTCATTGATTTACTTACTAGAGCAAGGCAAGATGAAGTGCGTGAGAGATACTTCTTTTGTCAGGTCACAAAAACAGACTGCTCTGAGACTTCAGTCTCATCTAGTTTGACATCATTTGACATTGCTTTTGCAATGGATTACATAATAATATCACATACATCTTGTCATCTGACTTCTGGTTCCCACACTACCCCCTTTCCTAGCAACTGATCCAGAATCCCGCACATATGTGTCAATAATACACACACATAGTGCTTTGCAAAGATCTGTTGCAGCTTCTGGAAGTCATAAAACAATAAAATATGTCCACTCTTCCTATAAGAGCTAATAAACCATTCTCTGGGACAGACATTTCATCTCTGGCTGCAATCAGAACTGTAAGATGCAATCTTTATGGCCTACATTAAGTAATTTAATCACATACTACTTTTCAAAGTTAGCTGTAGCTGAGCGTAATCACTTCCCTTCCAGTATCCTCTGTTACAATATTAATTTCAATAGTTATAATACAGCCTGACAATACAAGTGCATTTCTTTTTCTATCTAACAGGCACACTGTTGGTACATTTTTACCACAAGCAGCTTTGCAAATACATTTTTCAACAGAAACATCTGTTTAAATCAGTTTGATATATAAATGACCTATAATTTTTTCCAAAATTCCAGATAGATGTGGTGGGATATGTTACACATCCACTGCCCTACTTCTTATGGCATAGCTGAAATCCCTCACATAATCGCAAATGTATTAATTGTTACAAGGAAATTCCATAAACTATCTGCAATTAAGTAAAGTTAATTTTTAAAGGTGGAGTGAAGGTTGGTAAGGATGGGCGCTGTGTAGAGAAGTGAAGGGAGAAGATAAGATGTCGCTAAAGAATTCCTAGAAAAGTCAGTGAGAAACAGGTTGTTTCTGTAGAGGAAATGCAACTTTTGATGAGTTTTCTTGATGGCTTGAGTGATGTGTTGATCATATTTTAAATTATCAAGACATCAAGAAGCTTTGTGTTGGAAACTGTTTCAGCTGAGGTATTATTGGCTGATATGATACTGAAGGATTGTTTCTGTATGGACACACATTTGTGTAAAAACAGCATTAATTTGTTTTTTAGCATTTAAAAGTAGTGGGTAGTCATCATAGGCCTCACCTCTTAGCACAAGAAATCTGGACAAAGCCAAAAATAATAGGAGAAAAAAGGCCCCAAAACAGGGACAAATTTTAAATATTGCTCTTATAAACTTAAAAAGCTGCAAGAATAAAACATTTTGTGTTAGCATTTATTTTCTGAAGGATAGTAAGTCACAAAGTTAAAAGATTGTCATTATTTAGTGACTTGAATCCTCAATTATTTGCCAGAAAACCAAAACTTCTATGTGGAGCAGACCCAAAATATGAGCCAACAATCTGGACAGTTGAGAGGTATGGTAGTCATCTAGCAAGGTCTCAACTGAGAAAAAAATATTCTTGTGGAGTAGCAGTACAGTTGGTGCAGAGCATATGAGCATGATATTGTCTGTGTATATTACTATGGAGGCTCCTTTGGTAGCTTTGTGAAGATTATTGGTGAATATGTTGAATAGTAAAGGACTTTGGCTATATCTCTGAGGTACACTAACAGAGACAGACAGAAAGGGGGAGAGATCTCATTTCCAGCTTTGAGTCTGTTGGTGAGATAGCTGTGAAACCAGCTAAAGGATGAATGGGAGAGTCATAGAGAGAATAGTTCATGAAGCAGGCATTGGCTTGAAGCTGTAATGCTTCTGACATATCTAAGAAGAAGAAGGCTACAAGGTTGCAGGTATTTCTTTAAGAGTTTATGATTTTGGTTAAACTGATCAGAGCAGTAGTGGTGCTGAAGTGAGCTCAAAAATCATATTGAGTGTTGGAGAGGAGATTGTTATTGTGAAGAGGAGAAAGTAGTTGAGAATGTATATACTTTCTAATATTTTGGAGAGTGAAAGTAGGATGGCTATAGGTCAGCAATTGGAGAGGTCAGTGGATGTTCCCCCCTTTATGTGGTGATATGAAGTGGGATTTTTTTTTAGATGGTAGGGATGGAGCTTTCCGTAACTGATTTGTTTATCAGTATCGATGCACGGTATGCTATAGTATCTGCAGCAATTCTGAGATATTCAGGTAACAGGTTGTCTGCAGCTGGTGTGGAATTTTTGGTTTTAAGAGGTGTTTTATTTATAGAAGAGGTAGATTCTGGTTGTAGGGTGAAAAGTGATTAGTACTGTTTGATATAGTGAGACTTGTGGGTGGTTTGCTGTTAAGAAGGGAGAGGACAGAGTATAAGAAATATGTATTGAATTGGGTAGCTATATGGACTACGTTGCTGCTTGCTGGTGGTAGTTGGTGAAGTAGTTGTAGTTTGTCCTGGGTTAAACAGGCTTCTGAGTGCATTCCAGAAAAACCTACAGGTTCTATTGATGGTTGTCTTGGAGCTTGAAAAAAGTATTTAGTTTTGTCTGATCTGATTTTTTTGCTTAGAAAGGTTCCTAAACTGTCTAAAATATAATTGATTCTGTGGTGTTTTATCAGTAGACCATGCTTTTAGTGCATTATATCTCTTTAGCATGAGTTGCCTGTCTTCTCTTGTGAGTTATTGGGTGGGGCTGGATTTGATTTGTTTTGATCTGATGGGAGCTAGTTTATTTAGTCTGTTAAGGGCTGTCCCATTAAAGTGGGTCACAGCATCATCTAGGGGTAAATATTTTAGAATATCCCAGTTGTATCCATTGAGGTAGTTAATGAAGGTGTCACTGAAAGAGGAGACTGTTGTTTGTCTTTCGGCGTTTTCCCGGTAAGGGGTTGCCACAGCAGAACTCCAGTCCGCTAATGATTGGCAGTAGATTTTTACGAAACGCCAAGGTGCCAGCTCTATGCCCAACCTTCAACGAAGGCATGCCCATTTACGCAGGAGACTGTGCACACTACTAAAATGGTACTGCAATGACATCATCTTTTTTATGTCCTTGTTCTGGCCTAAAGTATTACAGTTTGCATTAATGCAAAGCTACTGCACACCATGTTTTTCAGTAAGTTTCTGAACTCAGCCCTACATGATGGGTATGGTATCTCTTTAAGCAACATTTGTAGAACTTGAGGAATGTTCTGGAAATGGCTAACACATTATCAATAGCATTTCACATCTCCATGAAAGATGCTTCATTGCCCATTAGTACTGCATCATACAAGTACAATTCTGACTAAAAATTTCACCAGAAGACTATATTATGAGGATGTTAATCAGCACATGTAATAGCACTGACAGTAAAAAAACAGTTATTGTATTACATTATATAACAAAGTACAGTAAATTAAAACTTACTCTGTAAGTAATTCAAATATGCATGTAATATACCAATGTTCCCACTCTTTTATTATACTGATGGCCATGAGTCAGTCTTCCTGACAGTTTTATTTTACTACCTTTGCTAAGTCATGAAGAATTAATAATGTACAAAGTATATAAATACATGCATATGCATATGTATGTATGTATATGTGTAAGCATGGTTATAGGTTTATCTACAGGCCACTGACAAATTTTTTGGCACACAATTTATCAAATGAAATATAGAAATTAATGACTGAAAAAAAATCTTTTATTTTTCCCAGAGGGCAAGCACTCTACATCTCCCAGAATTGTATATGATAACTCCATGATCACAGTAACCTGAAGAAAAAGGGAAAATCCAACAAATTGGGAGGGAAGGTGGTGTAATGGTTAAGGTGTTTACCTTCGAAGCACAAGGTGCAGGGTTTGATTCTCACAGGGGCTAATTGGCTAAGCTTAAAAATGGTCCATAAGGACAGCTAGCCTAGTAATAATCTATGAATATACACCACTGGCTCACAAAGTACAATATATTTTGAAGAATTCACAGCGACAATAAATTCTCACACTTAAGCCACTCAACGTCCAGTGGAACAATGGCCTGTTACTATATTTATATCTGTATCTGTATCTACTTTTTAATCTCGAAAAACTATAATCCCAAAGTTCATAACATCGAGACGAAAATGTCAAGAATATTGTTTATCAAAACTTTAGAATAACGAATCTGAGAATGCTAAAACTGTAGCAGTTTTAGTGCAGTGTTGCTATGAATTGTATGCTGTTTCTTTAAAGTTTAGTGGTTTGTGGGATATAGAAATGACCACCAATGTGTGGTTATGTATGGAAGGTTAAGGTAAGTGTTCAGTGTGTAAGGATTTGGGAGAGAATTTTTTATATTTTAAGTTGCTGGAAATTTTGATGAGTTGGGTGGAGTAGGTAGGTGACAGTATGTGTGTGTTAGTTTTGCAAGTGGTGCTTTTTGTAGCTGTATGGTGTGTCTGTTTCTCGCAGGTATTGTTTTGAAAGTGTGCAATGGAAGTGTAGACTGTGTAACGGTAGATCTGCAGTTTTCTTCATGGTAGTGTGACCTTGGAGTTGATATATATAATTAGCGAGGGCTGTGGGGGGCATAGCCCATCACATGGGAGGTGGAAGGTGGCTTGCCCCCTTTCTTAAACACAGATTTAAAGGTTTTTGTTGTTTTTTTGTTGTTGTGGTTTTTCATAGTATAGGAAGGAAGGTTGTTTTATATTTCATTTTTTGATTTTTTGAAAGTTGGTGTTGTAGAGTTTTAAGTTATTGTTTTTAGATATTTTCATCTCTATATTGTGAAATTCAGGATTATGGTCTTTCGAGATTAGAAAGTTGATCCATACATCTATATCTATATCTATGTTTATGCCTATATCTATAACTGATTTCTATATCTGTACCTAATGTGCATGTGTGTGTGTGTGTGTGTGTGTGTGTATATATATATATATATATATATATATATAGAGAGAGAGAGAGAGAGGAGAGTACAACACATTCCCCGGGATTCAGAATAGCTAAAACTCCATGCAGCAACAGTATAGCAGCTCCTGCACAGAGTTCAGCTACCAAGTGATTCAGCACACAGCTGATCTGATGTGCACGAGCTGTCTACACTCTTCCTGCATGGAAGACTGTGCGGCATGCTAATCACCTAATTTGCTGGTGAAAACCATGCAAATTAGGTGAATTAGCAGTTCAGGAAGTTGCCAGGTCTCCATTCAGGAACAATGTCAGTGCAGAAATGTGTTCAATTACTAAATGAACAGATTTCTGCAAAAAAGAAAATGGAGGCATGACAGCACAAATAAAAGCATGTATTCACATCTGTAGGCATGACAATGGCTAAATATATGGCCATTGGCATGAATAAATGTTTAATCTTAATAATAAAAAAAAAAATATATATATATATATATATATATATTTTTTTTTTTTTTTTTTGTGTGGCCGATCTCGGCAGTTTAACCATAGCACAGCGGTGAGCAAACATGATAGTGCCGAAAATAAAAAAAAAATGTGAAAACCCAAGTTGAAAGAAAATCTGCATTTTGCCATTATAGTCTATGGGATGCAGAATCAAAACAATACCAGGGGACAGTGGTTGTCAAGGGGAAAGGCTCCGTGTCAGTACAGTATCTATGGGCAAAGGCAGTGGGGTATGCAAATGAGGGGAAATTTACTGAATCGCAAAATATTCTAAGTCCAAAACCTGCACCTAACCGTGTAGGTGCTAGTACAGGATCATGTAGGCAAGAGGAGCAACTAACATGAAAAGGGGGTGTGCCATGCTTGCTGTAAGCACATTGGAGCTATGTTGCCCGGGTTTACGCTTAGCTAAGCACAGCTAAGCAAGGGGGTGTCTCTGAGGCTGTAATGTCTTACACCATGAAATAAAGAGCATGTTCGTGTCCAGGTAGGGACATTTCTGCTAAAATATGTTTAACTTAGCTAAACAGGTTTGCACGGAGTGCACTGGGACTTAAACAAACAAACAAACAAAAAATAAAAACACAGGAAATGGTAGCACTGTGTATATGAAAGCAAGGGGATGTGTCTGAGGTTGTATAGCATTGTTTACCTTGCCTAAATGGGTTTGTGTGGCACACACCGGGGTTTAAACCACAAAAATAAAAAAAAAACAGGAAATGGCAAGTGGAACAAGATAAAAAATGGAAATATCAGAATAGAGGCACTCAAATACAAGTAATAGAGCTGCCAGGTGGAATGTTTCATACTCAGCCAATCACACAGGCAGCATCTGCAGCACACCACCAGAAACAATGCAAACACCTTTCAGTCTGTTTTTTTTCACACAAACTTTACACCACCGGTGTATACAGACGGGGAAATTTTGCCTGACAAAACTAACAAAATGTTAGGGACTGCTGTCGCCCTCATACATCAGTATGTGCAAGAGGCTGAGGGTGGTGAAGAGGACAATGTTGACAACAACCCCAGACTAATGAGGAGGAGGAGAAGAGTGTTCAGGCCCAGGGTAACCTACCAGGGGCTACATGATCTGGAGATGGTAGAGTGCTACAGGGTGGATGGGGACATACTGCAGCAAATTGTGGAGCTGTGCTGGCCTCGCCTCACATCCAGAACAAACAGAGGGGAACTCATCCCAGTAGATACCAATCTATGTGTAGCTCTAAGAATACTAGCTACAGGTACTTTCCAAAGATCAACTGGGGATATCATGGGGGTCTCACAGGCATCTGCATTCAGGATACTCCATCAGTTCCTGGATGCCATGAGACCACATGCCAAGGATCACATTAAATTCCCCATCACCCATGAGGAGTGGACCCGCAATATGTATCTGTTCCACTGTGTAGCAGACTACCTGGAGGCACTGGGTGCCATAGACTTTATGCACATCCACATCAAAGCACCACCTGTTGACTGGGATAGGGTCTACATAAACTGCAAGGGGTTCCACTCCATCAACTGCTAGGTCATGTGCAATGCCCAGAGCATTATCAGGAATGTGTGTGCTGGCTGCCCTGGAAGCTATCATGACTCCCACTTCTAGCATTCCTCACAGCTGTATCAGTGGTTTGTCAGAGGGGATGCTGGCTATGCACTAGAGCCGTGGATGATGACACCCATCAGAAATGCACACACACCCACACAAGAATGCCATAATGAGGTAGACGCACAAACCGAGATCATTATAGAGTGTGTGTTTGGGATGCTCAAGTCACGGTTCCACTGCCTTGACATATCCGGTGGAGCCTTGCAGTACTTTCCAGCCACATGTGTACACATGGTCATAGTATGTGTCATGCTACACAATATGATACTGTGGAAACAGCTGCAGCAGGAACAAATGGGGAGGGCCACACAGCCTCCCACCATTGCCAAAGCCTCCACAGGCACAGAGGGACTCAGAGGAGGAACATCCTGAGCCTGCCCTGTAGGCAGAAGGAGATGTGCCCAGTATGCCCTGGCCTTGGCAAAGAGGCAACGCATAGCACATACACAGACACTGTAGGGCTCCAGGGACTGATCTCTCTCTCTCTCTCTCTGTCTGACTCGCACACACAGTAAAATGTATTCCAAATATCACACCACCTATACCTGACCATGTATAGGCAGTGTATTGTGAACATCCAACATAGTAGCCTCAAGCACCACCCTCACAACAGCTGCAGTCACAAGGTAAGCCAGTCTCTGCAATAAATTATACTAATGGAGTGGAATTTTCTGATAGCATGTCTATGGTATTGATCAAGCATGTAAGAGAATGGGGTGGCTAACTGGGATAGCAGCACACAACTGACATCTCTGTGGGATAGCAGGATGTGTATCCCCAGTACTGCTCTACCCACACCATGCAGTACCACCCTAGTCAACAAATACCACTGCAGTATATGTGGTGCGCCAAATAGCTGGGGGCATCATATGACACATGCATGGATGTCAAAGTGGGGTTCCCATACCCACCACCAACCCCACACAGCAGATCAGCTGTAGACAACCATACAGAAATACCAGGCAAAGGCCCCCACAGGGTGACATCCATGAAATTCTCACCTACAAACTTTTACCCAGTGATATCACAGCAGGTCTGGCAGTGGTAATATGGCCCTGAAAGTTAAGAAGTCTGAAACTACAAATGTCTATGCCAGAGCAATCTGAGCTGTGGTTGATACTGTTATGCCTGTAGCCGAAAGATAAAGCACACCACTATGCTACATGGGACCAAAATATTAAGCAAATATCAGCACAGTCTGTGCAGATGTGTATCGTGCACAGTCATGTCACCCCCCCATAGTCCCATAGAAAGTCAGTAACATGTTCCTAGACTTAAGCAGCATCCAGCTGTCATGCAGAGTGATGGAACAATAGTAACATAAAGCAATTGTCAGTAATATTCACAATCAATATAGTGGTGTCATCCCAGGGGTGTCTCCTGCTGGCAGCCTGGGAACATATGATCATCAGAATGCACTGCCCTGCTACAGATGGTCTGCATCTGTCACACCTGGCCTACAGGCCTCTGGCAAATGCCTATGCCTCATCCACAGTGCCCATTAGGGTGTGTCATGGTGTCCATAACACCAACATAACACAGTCCACAAAATGCAAAGAAAGGTCACGCTGACAACTGCTAGGCACAAACCTGTCAGCCACAGGGAAACAGAAATCTGGTCAAAGGCATGAATAATGGGGTGCTGAAGGTCCAAAGAGAAGGACACCTGTGAAATACTGCTCTAACAACATTATAAAGTTGATGGAATAATTTGCAGTAGCATGGAATGTTTGATGGGTACAAAGTCTGAAACTGGAATTTCAACGGTCAGTAATATCTGCCTTTAACCCTGAGTGCCTTGCAAAACACTTTTGCTGGAAAACCACACTTGTTTGGGTAACCAACAAGATATATGAGTCATGGATGTGGACATTCTGTGATACTCTGTACAGTCGATAGGCAGGGCTAGGAGATTAAACATGGGAATGCACTCACTGCAGGCAGGCCTAACCCTGGAAGATGGTGACATGTCTGCACCCACAGAACCCTGGAGCACAGCCATGGGGAGTAACACACCCCTCCCTGATCACTCATCCTGTGCAACATCCTGACTCCAACATGTGGCTATCCAAGAAAAATGAAGTGGGCCATACATATATGTATGAGAAACACACACACCTCCAGGCTGGTCAAAAAGTCTGACACACACAAGACCCTCCAAGTGCGGTCAACCATTGAGCAGAGCCCAATGCAAAGTACTGGCAGCTATAGGAAAACATATCTGCCCAGGACACCCCCCCACATATCCTATCCCCTACAAATCTATCTGGAGTCTGATTGTCACCCTTATCCTGTCTGACTTATATTACCCAACTGTGGACTGGAAATCAGACCAGGCCAGAATATAAATGCACAGAGATTCCACCATTGTAATATATCACCAAGGTCCTGGGCCTCCACAGCAGCAACAGTCAATTGCTTGTAGGCACACCCCTCAACAGGCTGGATTGTGCAAGAATGCATACCATTTAGCCCATAAACCTTGTGTTGCATAATCCATCCTGTATTCCTCTGGTAAATTACTGTGATGATCTGAGGAGGTATGTCACCAGGTACTGAAACAATACATGACAGTGTCAAATGGTATATATGACAGATGTCTGCTAAAACAAGCCCTGTAACCCTAGAAACCCATACATTACTGAGAGAAATTGTCACAATCATCGTATGGCCCATTGTCCCCACAACTGGATAGGCTATCTCCAAATATCCTGCACCAACAGGTTGAGAGGTATGGCTGTAGTACAAAACAAACGGGGCTGGAGTACAACAATCCCAGAAATGGAGTCCCACATGTACTATAGAAGGACACACTGGGCATGCTTATACACAAAGAGAAATGTCAGTAGGACCTAGGAATGAACAGGCCTTACCCACACAGTGCACTTTCCATTGCCCCACCTTAGCAGTACTGAAGATGCCTGTCACCATAGAAGTCAATTTTGTTAGGCTCAGCCCAATAAGCTCTGTGGCATGTGTGATAACTGAATAACACGATAGTGTACATAACAAGTTAGGTAGGAGTTCTAATCTCAGTTCCCAAAATGTAAAAGTGTGTGTATTCACAACTAAATCTTTTGGGCCCATTCCAACCCAGTACACTTCCCCTTTCCCTACTTTAGCAGAACTGTGGATATTGGTCATCTTCGAAGTGCTTCCCATCAAGCCTCAGCCCCATAAGCTCTGTGGCGCATGCAATAACAGCATAACATGATACTACAGATAGCTAATTAGGTAGGAGCTCTAATCTCAGTCCTGGCAAATATACAAGTGTATGTGTGTGTGTGTTGTTACAACTAAAAGCTTTTGCATCCATTCCAACCCAGTACACTTCTCCTTTCCCTACTTTAGCATTCCTGCAGATATCAGTAATCTTAGAAGTGTCTTCCATCAAACCTCAGCCCCATAAGCTCTGTGTTTCATGTGACAACAGCATAACATGACAGTACAAACAACTAGTTAGGTAGGAGTTCTAATCGCAGACTTGGCAAATGTAGAAGTGTGTGTGTGAGTGTGTGTGTGTGTGTGTGTGTGTGTGTGTGTGTGTGTGTGTGTGTGTGTGTGTGTGTGTGTGTGTGTGTGTGTGATAGTTGTGTATTCAAGACTGAGGAAACTGTGATTTTGTTTGTTTATAGGTGAAACAATGACTAGTTTGGCAGGGGTACTACTCTTGTATCCAGCAAATGTGTGTGTGGGTATGTATGTTTGTAAGTAGAAGTATTATGATATGTTTCTCGCCCATTGTCCTAGTTTATCAGCCCTGCTGATGTCATTCCCCATATCAGCACCTTTGGCTAAATCTCAGCCCAGTCAGCTCTGTGTGCGGTAACTGAACAACCACTATGGTACAAATCACAAGTTCAACAGGGGTTCATTCTCACATCTGACATGTGAGTCTGTTTGCAGGACAACGTATTTTGATAAATTTAACACCCACTGCACTACTTTGTCCGTCCTGTTGATGTCATTCCCTTTATAGGTTCACAAGTGTTTAGTAGGTAATGGCCCAGGAGCCTTAACAAACCTAGCACATAGAAGGACCCTCCCATTGTGCCACCCAAAGTTACGTCCCAGTCCCTGTATCAAGTATAGCCAATGAAGTGATCCTTGGGTTGAACTGTCTATTACCCATCCGCTCATCAAGATTTCTCTGGAACAGAGTCAGCTAAGTGGTCTGCATGACATGTATGGGAAGTGTATTCCAGGGCATTTGCAGTCTCTTGGTGAAGGACCTGTCCCACCAGCATGTCGTGGTGATTCTGGTACTGATGTAGAGGTCTCTACAGTGTGAGGTATGGATGGAATTATATGTAGCATTTCTAAACCAGCTGGGTCAGACATTGCTTTGTAAATCAAGCACAGATAGCTGCTAATTAGGTGATATGACACAGAGAATAGCTTGGGTTTTCTGAGTCTGTCTGTGTAAGATGTGTGTTCAATGCCTAGGAACCCCTTTGTGAGGTGCTTCTGTGACTTCTCCAGCTGTAGCAGGTGTCTAGTGAGATACATGGCAAATAGGCCATAATACATGGGGAGTGGTCTAATGAGGGAATAGTAGACAGAGATCATTACCTCTATATTCCTGGATGCAAAACCCTTGGTAATGCAATGTGCCATACAGAAGGACTTCCTGACCACAGTGGTAATGTGGTGCATTGAAGGAGAAGTTGCTGTCAACCTGTGTCCCCAGATCTCTTATAATGCCTGCAGTGCTCATTGGGCTCCCATTGATGTGTAACTTACTGGGAACTGAGTGTTTTACCAAAGGGGTTGATGATGCATTTTGTGGTGTTAACTTTCTGGCCATGGTTTCCACACCACTCATTAGTCTCACTGAGGCCTTTCTGTAGGATGACTGCATCACTTGTGGAGTTCATGATAGCTCCCAGCTTGCAGTCCTCTGTGAACTTGGTCAGCCAGAGTACCTCTGTGTTGGGCTGGACTCCTGAGAATTATATGCTGGACAGGACACTATCCAGTACTGATCCCTGTGGGACTCCACTCATGACTGTTTGCCAGTCTGACATGGAGTTTGCCACTGTCAAACTGAGTGTTCTGTGAACCAATTTGCAAACCACCCACTGATATAGGGGTTGATGACTAGTTTGTTTTGCTTAACAATACTTCCTGACTGAGGAATGGTATAAGAAGCCTTGACCAGATTAAGGTAGGCTGTATGCAGTGTCTTACTGTCATATACAGCCCTGGTGACTCATTGAAAGACGTCAATCAGGTTGAGCAGGCATGATCTGCCATTCACAAAGCCAAACTGTGTGGGGTCCAGAGTTAGAAGATCACCCATATTTTGGTCAATCAGGTCCCTGATGATGTGCCCATACCCGTACATAGTAAACTTGTCAGGCTAAGGGCTCAATAATCCCCAGGGTCTGTAGATGCTACTCATTTATGGAGAGGGATGACTATAGCAGTGTACCATTTTGGAAGGACAAAGCCTGAGGTGAGGCTGTGAATGACCAGGGCACACAGATGTGGTGCCAGGTCTCTTTGTATGTCATGTAGAACACAGCCATGGATATGTTGGGGTCCTATGGAAGCTGTATCCTTGCTTATGGACAATGCTAGTCTAACCTGGCCTGCAGTAATGCTGGGTGCCTGGCATTCATCTACCATTGTGATCATTCCCTTGGGGGAAGAGAGGGGTAAAGCTAGCACTGAATGTGCTGGCAAGACTGTGGCCAATATCTGTTGTGTCAGGATAGGAATCAGCATTGTGCAGTAACTCACAGCACTTGTGGTTATTGCTGTGGATGTTGATATAACTATCAAAGGCTTTTGTGATTGTTGTCAGGTCTGCTTCAAATCTGCCTTCATAGCTGCCTGTAGGTGATTCCATGAGGGATCCCAAGTTGTGTTTGAGGCTAATATGGGGGTTCAGCAGTCTTGGGACACCACCATTTTCTGCAACAGTGTCCTCCTTCTGTTTTACACATTAGTAATGGCAGGTGACAATCACAATGGCTTCCAGTGTTTGGAGGACAGTGTCTGTGTTCTGTTGAATATGGCTATTACCATGCATCCATGTACATGTTTGTGCAGTGCATATATGTATGATGCAAATCTCATGCAGCTACTTCCCATTGGCATGGGTGCAGTGAAGTCATCCACCCCTGTATTTATGACTGCAATGACAGCATTGGAGAGGTTTTGCAAGGTGGTTACCTTTGTGGTGGGTGTGAGTGAGATGTTGAGATCCATGTTGATTACATCATGTTTATATCTGACCAGGCAGGAACTGACAACTGTGGTTGAGCAACAGTCCCATATGTAAGCAATCAACACAGGTCAAGGTTGTTGCATCCTCTAGTGGGGGTCAGCATGAGCCAGTCCAGGGCATTGGAACTGATGAATTCCATGAAGCATTCAGCCAGTGTACTGGTGCATGACTACTTTTCCCAGGTGATGGAGAGGTAGTTGAAGTCTCCTACTTTGTCAGTGTTGGGTTGGACCTTCATAGATGCCAAGATATTGAGGAATGTGCATTGACAGTCTAGGGACATAGCTGGGGATGAATAGCAGGCTATGGTGTGGATTGCACTATTCCCCAAAGTCAGTTTTACCGGAAGTACCTCCGATGCATTATGCTGGGATACTAGTCTGGAGGTGTGCATATCCATTATGGATATGGAGACAACACCACCTCTGGAGGTGTGGTCCCTGTTTTGGTGCTGACAGCTGTGGAATGTGTCATAGCCTGCTAGTGCAGGGCTGCTGTCTGCTGCTATGAACCACCTCTCCATTACAGCACAAATGTCAATGTCCTCTACTCTGAGGAGTGCTTTGAGTGATTGCATCTTGACTGTTAGATGTCTACTGTTGAGCAGCATGACCCTCAGATTGCATACATCTAACTGTTACAGTGGTAATTTGATTTGGAACACTACCTAATAAGGCACTATAGGGATGGCAAGACACTTACCCTGCACCTGGAATCCCAGGGCTGACAGATTTAGGACATCTCTGGCAAGACATTGAGGTCTGTCAATCATGTTATCCAAAGCAGAGAGATACTGGATCCACTGAGAATGACACACAACATGTAAGCCAATGTTGCAGTCAATTATCTATTGCTAGTACTGCAACATCATTCTGGGTGACAGCTGTATACTGCTCAGGGATACTGATACACCTGCCTGGACCACATAATCTGAGTGTTCAACCATGTCTCTTGTCATGTAGCCCAGGGAGGTGTGTCTCAGGTCATTCACACCCACATGGATGATGACAGAGTGATACTTATAGCTGTTGTGGAGTGGCCTGACTGGGTGTGTCATGTGTTGGATGCTGGCATGTGATAGACAGTTGGCTGTTACCTCCTCCATAATCAACATAGTGAGTGGGACATCTGTGTGCCGCAGTACTGAGTCACCCATGATCACTGTATTGTGCAAGGTGGTCAGCCTTAGAAGCTTAGGTTGAGGGGGCACACTGTATAGGAGATATATGTGTCCTTTTGCATGTGCTATGTCATGGTGTCTGAGTGGGCGTCTGTCTTGCTGGTCTGTGCTGTTTGTGTAAATGTCCATTGAGTGCCTATATGAATGTATGTGTGTGGCTTTTCAGTGTATGTCAGGGCTGTCATAGTGGGTGTTATGGTGAGTTATGTGGTCCACATGGTGTGGTGCAGGTGTTGATCTCATCCTCTTGACCAGCTAGTCCAGTCTTTGCTGGAGAGTAAATATTGCCACATTTGATGATATAGGGGTAACTCTCACTGGTCTGAGTGTTTGGAGGTTAGAGGAGAGGGTTGTCTGTGTATATGAGGCAGTTGCAACAGTGTCTCAGAATGGACAAGGGCACCAGGTTAATGGGTGAAAGCACAGAAAATCGTACTTCAATCATGTCAGGAGGGGGGGCCATAACTAGTAAGTACTGGGGCTAATTCCATGATGAACATGTACTGTTGATGGCTCCCAGGTGTGATTCATTTATTGATACAATAACCTGTTGAAGTGCAAAGCTATAATGCTATCTGAAGTGCAAGACAGAAAGAACTAGCAAGATGTATGGAAGAAACTTAAGGCAGACTTCCTGCCACCTGTAATACTTTACCTCAGCTTGTCAGTTAACAGCACCTTTGCCAATTGTAAGGCTAGTAAGTTCTGTACCGCATGCAGTAACTGCGTAACACTATAGTACAAATAATGGATAGGCAGGGGTTCCCATCTGAACACTGGCAAGTCTGTGTGTTTTTATGTGTGAAAATTATGTACTGCATGGGTTATACCAGTTTGACTTGTGTACTAACCTTTACACTTCCGCTCACTCCAATGTAGTAGTCCTGTTGATGTCATTCACCTTAGAAGTATCTTTGGACTAGATGAAATTGTATAAGCTCTGTGGTGTGTCTGAAAACTGCGTAACACTATAGTAGATATTACTAGATAGGCAGGAGTTCTGATCCCAGTACTGGCAACTGTATGTGTGTGGCTGATACCATTTTGATGTGTGTACCATACATGGCAGGTGACCACCTCCTAATACCATTACTTTATATAGTGTGGTAATGGCATATGCCTCACATGCAGCATGTGAAACCATTGTACAGGCCACACCAGTCCTCTGTACAGATGTGTCTGGAACATCCAGATGTTTGGAACCTATCAGTGCTCTGTCGGCCTTAACAATGCCCGTGTATGTGATATAGTTGCCAAATAGGCCACAGTGAGTGTACTGACACATATGGCAGCATCAAGTATCATACCTGACTGAAACAGTATACTGACACAACATCTGCTACCCTCACACTTGTCCAGGCTTGTAGGTACAATACATTAGTCCAGATGCTTGGTTTTACAAGTGAACTGTTCCTGTCATGGGTTACATTAAAGGTTGGGAAATGTGTGGACTGACATATTGTGGTCTCAATCAGTATATATCAGAAACAAATGGCATCTTAACAGATGTGTGCATACATTTCATATCTACTTATAGCAGTAATGTTTCACACATGTCCTGACCTTAGTCAGTGTGTCCAATACATTTTACTGGTGTCTGTCCAGATGTCTTGCACTGACAGGTTGTGAGGTAGGCTACAGCAATGTTACATTCTTTTCACTGTGATGCAATACAATTAACCCCACCACAAGTGAACATGCACATAAAGCAATATGGCTATTAGTCATAGTTGTGTGCATGGTAACTTGCATGCCTTCCACATGCCTGGGGTATTGCCAAAGCACAAATGAACACTTCCATACTCACCAACTTCAGGCTGCTGTCACATATGCAGACCAGAGTGACCTATGTAGTTGTGGGAGAGCAGTATTATCAGCAGGCTCACATCTGCCCTTTGAAAACAATGGATGCAGCATGTCTGACCATTTACAGTACAACACCCAATACTACACAATTTGCTGTCCTTCACCATAGATTTGCACTTCTGTGCATTAGAAATCCCCATCCACAACTGCAATTGTACCTGGACCATGCATGTAGATACTGTACAGATACAAGTATGTCTCATACAGTAGTCTACTAATCCCCACTGGGACATTACTTGCACATTTCCTTGTCCATTGTGTAGGTGCCACCCCATCCAGCAAGTGGAGCTTTGTACCCTGGTGTTGTACTGTGATGGGTGGCCCAAGCTTGGCAAGGAGCTCCACATTTGGTGTCAGTGGGGGCTGCATGGCTAGTCTCCCACCTGTGGTTGTGGGGTCCCTGGCCATGGCAGCAGCCCTTTGCCAGGCATGGCGGATGAGGTTGGTGGCATAATGTCGCACATGCTCATATGTACGTGTGTGTAGGCTACCTAATTTACCCTGTGGACAGGGCCATCTCACAGAGCGGTCGTCTCCCGCAGATGTTGCTGGCATCGGCCCAACAGTACTGTGTGGTTCTGTATTATAACTTCCGTTATCAGATTGCATTCTGCTGGTGAAAAGGTCTCCCACCAGTGATGTGACATTGCACCTGGTAGACACCAACAGGGAAACACATCTCAAGACCCCATACATTTGGCAACAGTATGTCCAGTACCTGCACATGTACCTTGAATACCAGTAGCCAAACAGTCACAACCATACCAGTAGTCAACACTCACAACCACACCATACCCCTGTAATATATCAGCACAGTATGAACTTGCATTGCACTCCTCTTCCTGATGAGACATATTGCCCACAGTGAGGGCAAGTTGTTTGCATAATCTGTCATTCCTCATTCAGTTCTGTGTAAATGGATGGCATTAGCCATCTTCCATGCAGATGGTGTGTGGATGGTGCTGTGGCTTGGTGTGACTACAGTGTGCACTGCAGCTGGAAGCACATGCCTGAGTTCATGTAGGATTCAGACAGGAATGATAAGATGTCCTATGGATACTTACATTTGTTGCCTTTCAGTAGGCAATATGTACCTGCTCACTGGTGATGAGGAGAGGGGTGTAGGTGCAGTACATATCCACCTATAGTTATGCTGAGCCAGAGGGAGGGGATGTTTGCCCTAACCCTATCTGCATCAGGTTGCCTGTAGCTATGTTATGTGTGTATGTGATCTGATTGTCCACCATTACAGGTTGGGTTGGTATGTTTCCTCCAAAATTGCAGACATATGGGAAGATGGCCTTGTGATTATCCCTGTTGGATGTCTACAATTTGTAATCATAGTTGGCCTTACAGTAATCCACCTGTGACCTTATATACTTGTTCAGCCAATAGTTGACTTGATGCCAGGTTGGTTCCTCCCCCTACTTTGCTCTGTACAGCCACTATAAGGACCAAGTCTGTGGTTTGTGTAATGCTGTTGTCCAGCAAAGGGGATTACTGTACATTGGTGGAGGCAGGTATGACAAGTAAGGTATTGCTGAATCCATACAGCCATGTATGTGTTCAATCTGTTGTTTGTGGTGGCCATGGCCACAAAGTCATAACACAGTTGGACACCTCTCCAATTTAGTAATGATAATCATGCTTACTGTACTAACCATGGCTGTGTCAGGGCAATGCAACAACCAATAGCTGTACAAATGTTACTCATTTGGGTGCACAGTAACTAAGATTACACTCATGTACAACATATATAGCTGTCTTAACTGACATTTTGCATCCCATGTCTGTTTTCATGAGGTGGACACATACACCTACTCATAATGACATGTGCATAGCTAATACCTCACATACATGTCTGTTCTATTTAAGTATAGCACACTAAATTCACACTTCTGTTATGCAGTCAACCCTCTCAACCAGTTAGAGCAGGATATCTGTAGGATGCCATGTATACATGGGTGCAATGGGACAAAATCAGTGACAGTGTCTCAATATTGTTGTAACATATTTGAGTCATTTAATTGCATAATAGCCTTTGCACTGACAGGCATCCCATGGAGGCTGTCCAACAGTCATCTGGCAGGAAGAGAGGGGAAAGGCTAGGAGGATGCTATTGTGGGTACAAATTGTTGATGTTGGCAGTTTGAGTGGTATAGGGACCAGGCTAGCTAATATGATGGCCAGGGGATGGTTCACATACTGTGTGTGTGCAAGAGACCACATGGAAGGGGATTATGGCTGGGTGTATGGTAGGCAGGTCACGATTGTACTATCAAGGTGTAGACTGGAGGTGGAAGGGGGTAGGGCTTCTGCTGAAAGAACAATATGCCAAAAGTGTTTTTGGAAGATGACATAAGTGTCTGACAGTGATGTTTCTGAAGCTGTGAGCTGATGGTGTAATGATGACTGCTGTTAGTGCATATGCTATGCAAGTTGGTTGTGCGATGGATAAAAAAGAGAAATGTGACATCAGTTGGATGACGTGGTGATGACTGTAGCCAAGGGTGACAGACTGGGCATTACAGCAGATGTCAGTGGGTATGTTGGTGAAGGAAACAGAGGGAGTGGGGAATTGATGGGCATGTATGGTGTTAAAAGGAGTGGAGATGGTGAGATGGTAATGGATTTTGCAAAAAGGATGGAGATGACTGTGTGAATATGCACTATAACATGAGGGAGGAGCATAGGGTGACATACAAGAGTGGAATAAGATGCACACAGGTGGAATACATCCAGTGTAGGAGGGCCAGTTTGAAGTAGATCGGAGACTGTAAAGTGGTGACAGGGGAAGTGTATTTAGGCAGCAGGAAATGTTGGTATGTGAGATGATGTTGGTGATTGAGATAAGGAGGAGTGTGAGGCAGCACCAAGGATCAAATGGTGTAAATAAAACTAAATAAATAAGTATAGCACACTAAATTCACACTCCTGCTATGCAGTCATCCCTCTCAACCAGTTAGAGCAGGATATCTGTGCTTGTGTGGTAGAGTTCAGGGAAGAGTTGAGACAGGAACTGGGTGGCAGTCACAATCTAATAAATATCTGGTTAAATACAGCAGAGCTGATAAGGGAGACAGCTAGATGGATACTTGGGGTGACATGTAGCTGGAGGAAGCAGTACAAGGATACATGTTGCTGGACTGAGGAAGTACTAGACAGTATAAAGAGACAGAGGTAGGGGAAGGAGGAGTGAGATTGTCAGGGAGATGAGGAAAGTAAGCAGGAGTATGAGGAGATGATGTGCATGGCGAAGAGAGAGGTGGCAAAGGCTGAGGATGAGCATATGAAGAGCTCAATGACAGGTTAGACACTAAGGAGGGATGAAAGGAATTGTACTGATTGGCTGGACAGATGCAATGAGCTAGAAAAAATGTGCAGCAGATAAGGATGATAAAGGATGATGAGGTATATGTACTTACAAGCATCGAGACTGTGTTGAGCACATGGACAGTGTACTATGAGAGGCTGATGAATGAAGAGAATGAGACAGAGAAGGTTGGATGATGTGGGTATGGTGAATCAGGAACTGCAATTGCTTAACAAGGAGGATGTAAGGATAGGTATGAAGAGGATGAATACTGGCATGCTTGTTTGTCCACATTACACACCTGTGGAAGCATGGGATTGTTTAGGGGAAATGGCAGTGGTGTGTTTGTCAGACTGTTTACCGCTATCTTGGGAAGTGTGAGGTTGAATGAGGAGTGGAGAGAAAGTGCTTGGGTATGGTGTTAGGAATGAGGTTGATATGCAGAGCTGTGATAACTACAGAGAGATAACATTGACCAGTGACAGCATGAAGTTATGGGTAAGAGCAGGGGAAGCTAAGTTACACAGGGAGGTGAGGAGTACTGGTCAGCAGTATGGTGTCATGCGTGGAAAGGGCACTACCAATGTGATGTTTGCTCTGAGACTGTTACTGGTGGAATACAGAGAAGGTCAGGAGTTGCTCTGTGTCTCTCTGGACATACAGAGAGCATATGACAGGGTGCCTATTCAGGATTGGTGGTATTCTATGATTAAGTCATGAGTGGAAGAGATATATGTAAGGGTGGTACAGGATATGTGCAAGGGTGGTGTGACACCACTGAGGTCTGCATTGGGATTGACAGATGTGTTTAAGGTGGAGGTGGGATGACATCAGGGTTCAGCTGTGAGCCCTTTCAATTTGCAATGGTGATGGACAGGTTGACAGACAAGATCATACAGGAGTCCCCATTGACTATGTTGTTTGCAGATGACATTGTGATCTGTATTGAGAGTAGGGAACAGTTTTTGAAGACCCTGAAGAGGTGGACATATGCTCTAGGGAGAAGAGGAATGAAGGTCAGAAGCACTAGGATATAATATCTGTGTGTGAATCAGAGGGAGGATAGCAGAATGTTGAGGATGCATGTACAGTTGGCAAAGGTGGATGCATTCAAATGATTGGGATCAACATTTCAGAGTAATGAGGACTATGGGGGAGAGGCATAGAAGAGAGTACAGGCAGGATAGAGAGGGTGGAGAAGAGTGTCACAATTGATATGTGACAGATAAGTACCAGTAAACGTGACATGTAAGGTCTACAAGAGGGTAGTGAGACCACCTGCGTTATATGGGTTGGAGATAGTGGCATTGACAAAAAGGCAGGGGCCTCAGAGCTGCATATGGCAGAGTTACAGATATTATGTTTTTCACTGGGTGTGACATGGGTGCTCTGGTTTAGTAATGTGTATATGACAGGCTCAGGCCATGTTGGACAGATATGAGACAATGTCGGAGAGACAGCATTACATGAATTTGGACATGTGCTGAGGAGGGGTGCTGAGTATATTGTAAAAGGGATGGTAAGGATGTAGCGGCCAGGTAAGAGGAAGGGAGGAAGGCCTCAGATAAGGTTTCTTGATATGGTGAGAGAGGGCATGCAGGTGGTTGGTGTGAGAGAGAGCAAGATTCAGAGGACAGGCAGAAATGGCAACAAATAATCCACTGTGGCAATCCCAAATGGGAAAAGCCAGACGACAATTAAGAGGGATATTGTAATGTCAGTCTTAACAGATTCTGCAAGGATTTGACTAACATGACACAACTCTATGGGTAAATTACTACAAATATGAGGCACATATATGGTCTATGTGCAGAACTCTGGACAGTTGAATTGTATGAGCTCAGTATATAACATGCAGTTCAACATACACATCTCAGCAGTACTTTACTATGCACATGCTTTGTATAGTTGTTTTATATTTACAAGACAAAATGTGTATCGTAGTTATATGCACAAGTAACATATGGATATGTACAACATCCCAGTAGCTGGCCTAGTCACTACAGACAGAGCCACATGCTATGGTTATCAGTGATGTTCAGCAGCACATCAGTACAGCAAGTCTTGTTGAGGCATATGCTTTCAAACCCTTATTTTCCATTATTACAGTCCACCTACAGCATTCAATTACATGCTTACTTGTTTCACATACCCTTTTTTTCTGGATATGTCACAGATGTATCCTTTCTCATGCTTTTTTCTCACACTACTTCAGCTTTGCACTGATGGACTGTCTATGACAGAGGTGGTTTGAAAAGATGGCAGCTTGTCTTTTGTGGATAATGCTCATGACTATGTGATGGCCTGAGCACCAGTTGGTGTTCCCCAGTTGCTGATTGCATGCAGAGCAGCTGTGTAGTTCTTCCAATAGCCAATGTCATGGCAACACACTCCTGTAATTGAGTACTCCATGTGGGAATTGGCCCTTTCCCTTACCTGTGAGGAAGAGATCCTGGAGGTGTGTGAGCTAATACCTCTTAGAACAAGACCTGTGGAGAAAAGCCAACTAAATGGTGGAAAAGATTCAAGACCTAGGGGCAGAATGTGAGTATTGCTGTTATTTGTTTTGAATACTCCTTGTTTAATAGGGTTTGTTTGAACATGCTACTTCTGCATGGGTTTCAGTCTGACAAAGTTCTGTATCTGCATAGCTCTCAACTGTAGGGCTATCCACATAATTGCCAGAGGTTTGCCTGTTATATTTGTTCTTCTCCCCACACAGGTGTTGTCCTTGGCAAATCAGTAGCATACTCTGATGATTGCAGTCAGTACATGCCTACATCCATTTGTGTTTCAGACTTTATATCCCTCAGAAAAGTTATGTTAGAATAAACCATGTAACACCAACAATTTTCTCAGTGTATAACAGCAATATTTCAAGTATGGCCATGTTTTTGAGCCTCACTCCCAAATTATTTCAGGCTTGGTACAGATGCCATACAGTAGGAGGTTGATAAGTAGAGTCTGCTATTATTATGTTCTGTAATGCCTGCTGAAAGGAAAGGGTGGACAACATGTGGGACTCTGTACATTCAAGAGATTAGTGTATGGAGAATGGTCTTTGATGCCCTTGTAACATATTTTATGTGGGGGAGAGTAACAAGTGTTTTAAAAATAGGCTGATAGAACATGTGACAGATATTACTGATGAGGAAGAAGACAGTTCTATAGCTGTACATTTCAATAATTCCCACCATGGGGGTAGTAATCCTGAAAGAAGAATTTTTATGTACAGAATCGGTTTAAATTCTTTAATGTGTTACTTTATTCCCTAGGTGGTTGAATGTGCATTCTAATTGGAGGCTGTGTATATACATGTAATTAAATGTAGTGGGTTACAGGGTACTGCTTTGGAAAAAGTCTGTTACTCACTTTGGTCAAACAGACATAAAAGAACAATTGTTATGTACAGAATCAATATATGTTTTTAAACGTGATACTTTATCCCCCAGGGGTTTGACTGAGGAGTGTAACTGGAGGCTGTACATTTAAATGTGCTTACATGTTAATTGCTTCTTCTAATTAAGTCAAGTATTTCTTGTAATGTGTTACTCCTTGAAGGTTTTGGAAAAGACATCAGAGTAAAATTAACTTGTGTGAATTACTGGCTGTTTGTATTTTTGTTTACTATCTTCACTCGTAGCTGTGTTGCTAAGAGGTCACTGTATATGTCTGGCCATTGTGTGTGGCCTATCATGGTTTTGTAGCAGCGTACTGTTCACTTATTATTTGAACTGAGGGGGCCAGATGTGAGTGTCATGGGTCCTTTCATATCCAACTATGCATGCTGCCTCAGTTATGGGTGGTCTATCAACAGCATATGTTTTTATACTCATTTAGAGACATGTATGAATATATAGGGTCTATATTATATAGTTGAAGTTTCAAAACTTTGAACCTCACATGAGAGAACTCATATGAGCGAAGTTCGAAACATCGACTATATAATAAAATATATAAAAAAAAACTTTTCTTACCCCCTGCACCTCCACTCCCCTCATTTAAATATACCAACTCTGAGAATGCACTTCAGTGCAGAAAGGGAAAATTTCCCATTCTGCGCATGAGAAGCCGTTGACTTTCTCCTTCGATCTTTCCGACGTTCGATCATGTGATGTTGACCATCTATGTTTTATGTAAATATTTTTTCATGTATATATTTGTAAATAACAATCATTCCTGATTGCATAGTGTGTCTTTCTAATTGTAAACTGACTGTACTGAATGATATGTTGTAAAAAACATCCTAACATCTCACAGCTAAGGTGGCCTAGTGGTAAATTGCTGTAACTATGGTGTATAGCATACTGGGTTCAAGACAGAACACGACTGGTTATTTTGTTGCTGGCCAGAAGAAGGGCTGATGGATACAGAGTGATTAAGGCACTTTTAAGCAGTTGTAAGCAGGTTTGCATGGGTTTGCATGGTGCTAAAACAGCAGTAAAACATGGTTAAACTGATAGGCACTTAAACTGTGTAGGCTTTGCTTACCGACGCTTACCAGTGCACAAATTTGCTTAACACAGCTAACTACTGGTTATCATTCACATGTAAGCAATGTGTATACCTGCTAAGCATAGCTCAGCCCTGATGTTAGATGTTAGATCTAAGTGTTATGGCCCCTTTTTTTATCTGACTGTGCATGCTGCTCCAGTGTCTACTGGTCTGTTGGCCGTATGCCTTTGTAGTGGCAGACTGAAATGTGTCCTGTACCACAGTCAGGATTCAGACTACACTGAGAATAGGACTACTATATGTAGGGGTAGTGTGTGACTGGTAAACTATTATGTATTTCTTCACACAGTCCGTATACTCTTCTGTTCACCTGACCTACTGGCATGTGACTGTGACTGTGGTGGAATTGGTTGTGGGTATATACTTTCACACTGGTGTCTGATTTTTGGTGCTGTAACATCCTTGTAGTGCCTGACATCCCAAAGGAAGATGACAACACATTCATTGACAGTGAGCTTAAGAGCATGGCTCTGACATCAGTCATTGGTCTCAGTGAGGCCTTTCTGTAGGTTGTCAACATCACTTGGGTAGTTAATAGCTCCCAACTTGCAATCGTCTGCAAACATTGTCAGCCAGAGTCCCTTCATGTTGGCATGTACTTTAGAGAACTTGATACTAAACAGAAGAGGGCCCAGGACCGAACCCTGTGGAATTTCAGACGTGACTGGCCGGCAGTCTGACTTGCCTCAATTACTTTCACACTGTGGGTTCTACCTGTGAGACAGTTTGCAATCCAACTACTATAGGGGTTGATGCATAGCTTAGTGAGTTTATCCATGAACCCTGAGTGGGGAATGTTATCAAAGGGCTTGGCTAGATTGAGGTAGGCTGTATAAACTACCTTGCCTTCATCCACAGCTCTGGTGACTGACTCAAAGAAGTTGACCAGTTTGGTTGAACAGCCATGATCTACCCTTCATACAGTGTGGGATCCTGAGTCTGGAGATTCCCATATCTCTGTTTCTTAGGTCCATAATGATGCATTCCATAGCTTTGCATGACAGCCTCGTCAGGCTAATGGGGTGATAATTCCTAGGGTCTGCAGCCACTCCTCCGGTGTGGAGAGGGATAACTGTAGCAGTGCACCAGTCAATAAGGACAAAGCCAGAAGTGAGGCTGTGATTGAACAAGGCACACAGGTGAGGTGACAGTTCACTCGGTAGTTCATGCAGAAGACAGCCAGAGATATTGCCAGGTCCAAGAGAAGCTGTACTCTTGGCCTTGGAGAGAGGTGTGTTAACCAAAGCAGCAGTACTACTGGGCGCCTGGCAGTGTACTGTTATTGTGACTGGTCCTTTGGGGGTGGGGAGAGGAGTAAAGTTGCCACTGAATCTGTGTGTCAGTATTTTGTCAATATCTGTTGCCTCAGTATAGCAGTTAGCATTGTGTAGTAGCTCAGAGCACATGTTGGCATTGCCATGGAGATTCTTTACATAACTATAGCAGGCCTTGTGGATGTCTTTACTGTGGGCTGCTGTTCTGTTTTCACAGATAGCTTTAGAGTATTTCATGAGGAATCTCATCTTTTTGTTGAGGCTGATAAGGGATTTTTTTCTAGTCTTAGGACTTTACCTTATTCCATATCAATTTTCTCCTTCTGTTGTAGAGTTTTTTTGGGCAGGGGACTATCAGATTGGCTTCCCTTTTCTGGAAGGAAGCATTTGGTTTCAATTGTATATGGCAGAATCCATGCATTTGTGTATATGTTTGTAATGCATTGGTGTGTGTTTGGAGGTCATGCAACTAGTCTCCATTTGGATGGGTGCCATGAAGTTAGCCACCTCTAATCTTTGGAGGCCAAAGTTAGCTTTGGAAAGGTTTTTCATGGTGGTTACCTTTGCAGGGGGTGGGAGAGATGTGGATTTCTAAGGTGATGACATTATGGTCAGTTCTAACCATGGCAGAGTTGACTATTGGTGTACAGCAACAGTTGCCCATGTTATTACTGACTAAGTCAATGATGTTACTACCTGTAGTGGGTGTGGAAACAAGCTGGTCCAAGCCATTGGAATGGATGCATTCCAGGCAACATTGGGGAAGTGCATTGATTCATGGGTAGCTTTCACAGATAATGGAGGGGTAGTTGAGGTCAACCAGTATGATAGTATTAGGTTGGACAGTAATATTCTGCAGGGTACTTAGGAACATGGGGTTTGACTCTTGGGACATGATTGGGGACGTATAGCAGGCTACAACTTGAATTTCTGTCTTACCATATGTTAGGTACACCTGCAGTATCTGTGATGCATTATGTTGGGCTACCAGTGTGGATGTCTGTGCATCCTTTGTGACTAAGGAGTACTTCGAGTGACTGCCGTTTGAGATTTGAACTTCTAGTGCTGAGCAGCATGGCCTTCAGATTGCATTTGTTTATAGCTGTTATATATTTAGGTATATTTATGTATACATATGCGTATATATATATATATATATATATATATATATATATATATATATATATATATATATATATACATATGTGTGTGTGTGTGTGTGTACCTATATAATTTTCTATATATATGTGTATGCATATATGTATATATTTTACATGTATATCTCTATAGATATATTTTGTCTATATTTGCTCACATATATGCATCACCATACATAAATACATGTAGATATAGAAAACCTGACTGATTGAGTACAGTGCCCCATTTTTCGTGTACCTCACTGAACACCTGCAACAAATGGAGAGGCTGCAAAAGTATCTCACAAAGAGGATTCTAGGCCTTAAAAATGTGTCCTATATGGCCAGACTAAAAAAACTCCAGCTTTTCTCTGTTTCATATCGCCTACTTAGAGGGGATCTCTGCTTGACTTACAAAGCCATGTCTAACCCAGCTCTGTTAGAAATGCTACATCTGAAGAAATCCTAATCCCTCTGTACCACATGCTACAGATATCTCAACCTTATGACCACAGTTAACAGAACATGCTGGAGGGACAGGTTCATAACCCAGAGACTTGCCATGGTATAGGATAGGCTTCCCAAACATGTCAAACAGAGCACCTCACTGGCCCTCTTCAAGAGAAATCTTGATGAGTGGATCGGAAATAGAAAATTCACCCCAGGGATCACTCCAGTGGCTTTACCCGACAGAGGCACTGGAAACTAAGGTCAGATGGCACAATGCCGGGGTAATACTATGGGCTAGGCTTGAAGGCTCCAGGGCCATTAGCCTAGTACACATCTATGAACCTATGAACATATATACAGCTGACATGGCTTAGTGGTAGATTGCTGTGGTTATGGTGTGCAGGGTACTGAGTTCAAGACTTGTAAGCACTGATTATTTAGTTGCTGGGCAGAACAAGGGCTATTGGATACAGAGTGATTAAGCACTTTTAAGCAGTTGTAATCGGGTTTGCATGAGCTTGCATGGAGATAAGCAATGCTTATGTACGCTTACATCACCTTAGCTTCACTTACGTCCACTTAAACTTAAACCCATGCTAATTTTAAATAAAGAAAGGAAAAAAAGGGAGACAGGAAAGTGGTGAAATGGGGACAAGCAGGGGGTAAAACAAAATGAGAGGCAGGTAGGGATGTGCAGGACAGGTGTAGGATAGGACCATAGCTCTGCATTTATTTGACAGCAACTACTGATATGACCGTGGGCAATTTTGAATTCAAATCCACACACCCCACAGGGAGGAGTGTGGGTGACATAAAATGTTGATAATTAGTGGGGTAGATTGAGTAAGGGGACCGTGTCTCTGGGCAAAATGCAGAGCTATGTATGGGGCATAATTATTTTGGGTGACAGATGCTCTTTTTTTTAAGATGAGAGTGGGATTTGGGGAAGCAGTGTAGTTAAGTGCGGGTTGGAACATTTGGTAGGAGAGGTTGCATTTGCGGACAGACAAGACACACAAGACAGCAGACAGGGGTGGTGTGTGACACATGGGGGGGAGACAACATGGATGGGGAGGGTGGTTGGGAATTGAATGCCCATAATCCCCCTAGATGGTATTAGTGGGACTGATGTCCCCACCTGATGGCAGTCACCACTACTATTTCATGTCCTCAATATGCTGGAGGCTGAGCTGGATGGACCGGCTGCCCATCAAGCTGTGCCAGTCTGCCCTTCACTTGGCATGGTTATTCATCCAGCTCTGACTGGAGGACACTGCGCACCATGCCACTGACCTCTTGCTGGGTGACAAGATCCTCACTGGGCCCACATGCAGGGGGAGGAGAAGCCCTGATGCCTGCAGCAATTCCACCCAAGGGTGGTGCAGATGCAGTAGATGAGGGAGGTCTCGGTTGGGTCGCAGACGTGCTGGGACCCGGTGCCTTGGCCATGTGGGGTGGGAGAGGTGGATCTGCTAGGATTGGCCTTCCCGAACTTGCTATGGAGTGAGAATTAACAAGGTGTATTGGTTAATCATCAAACATTTAAGCATTAATTGGCACAGCATGCATGGGTGTTCCAATTGACCCAGAACAATGGAATTGTAACAGTGGCATGGCAAACAGAACACATGCAGAAATGGAATGCAGTCAGGATTCCAACAGCATGCCGGTTATATTTATGGCAACAGGCCAACAATAATGGTTATTCAACAAGGTATGTTAGTATGCACACAATATCAAATATAATAACAAAATGGAACAAAGCTCCCAACAGTAAGTTTTGGTAACAACATACCTATATTACATTTTGTGCTATTATTGAAGCAGATGAGAGGTGGGGGAAGAGAAAATTATTCCATTAACAACTGTATTAAGTGATACTTCTCAATACACTACTGTTCAATACTCTACAGTTCTGCCCTCTCTTAACCTCTCCTTGGGCCATGCAGCTACTACAGCACATACACCTGTACATATGCGCACCTGGAGTATTATTGTGCAATATATGACAACTGTACGTACATAAGTATAGGGGACTCATACCTGTCATACTTACTGGTACAAGTAACAATGTGTTCCATGTCCTGCTGTTCTGTAAGTGTGCTTATCGCATACTTGTACTGTGATGTTATCTGGGTGCAGCTTTTTTGGTAACAGGGGAAACTATCTGTGACAGCATGACACTTGAGAGGCTTGTACTGGCCACACTGCATAGTGTAGATGGCTAGCCTGCTTCTATTTGTAGGAATTGAGCTGCTCAACAGAACATTTGTACACATTTCATACATACACCCATCATACTGCTTCTGCAAATATGTCTTTAGCTGTGAAAAAAATATCTGTTTACAATAGATTAGTGTTTGTACCAATATTCAAGTTTACAGCTGTAGAACTAGAAAGGCATGTTAGTAGCAGTCTCTGGATTCAAACTGTGGTGTGTTTGTTTGTGTGTGTGTGTGTGTGTGTGTGTGTGTGTGTGTGTGTGTGTGTGTGTGTGTGTGTGTGTGTGTGTGTGTGTGTGTGTGTATGTGTGTGTGTATGCGCGTGTGTGTGCAAAAGGAAACTACAGACCTAGTCCTTAACAGACTGAGCTACTGGTGGCTGTTACTTGAGTGATTTCTGTCTAGTGCCTACTTTATTTACACACTATTTTTTTTTCAAATGTATTTTTATTTCTTGTCCATAAGAACTACAACAAAAATCAGAACAAAAAACTGTTGATGGCACTGTTTACACAATATGAGCGGATTAATAAAACTAGACATTTGGACATTTTAATAAAATATGCTTCAATTTAGAATCAAGTCAACACACTCTACTTTTGCAGTCTACACCTCTTAGTGTCTAACACTTCCCTATACATTCAGCACTACATACAGCTGAAAGTGAGGTTAACACAAGGAAATGCTGGCAGTAACACAGTACAAGACATTACTGAAGAAAATATTTACTTTTGCATTTTATCAGTTATTTCAGATCCACATTCTGAACTATGCAGATGAACAGTGCTACATCACTTCACCTCTGTTATTGCATGCTGCAGTAGCTACACAATTGTACTTTTCAGATAGAAGTCAAATGAAAGACAACAGTTTGTGGTAGTCAGCGTTATTATTTTGACATAACAACACTTTGTATAACTCAGAAATCCAGTTAGTATTACTGCATGATCTGCACAGGATGACTGCTTCTTATTACAGTAGCCCTGACACAGCAGCTTCTTAACAGGCTTTTTCAGACCGTGTAATACATATCCTACTCTTCCTCTCCTCAATTGTACCTTGTTTGCTCCAAAACTCTGTATTACACAGCAGCTGGCACTACTGAGTTCTAACACTGGAAGCCTGACACATGGAATTATTCAGTACAGTTAGAGCACAATTATGTATACAGATAGTACTACCTTCACTATTTCTGATTTATTACATCAGATATTACAAATATTTCTTTACTCACCAAACTCTCGGTGCAGTCGGACCAGGTGCTGTGCATGGGCATTAATGTTTGCAGCCCTCTCATCAGCAGCTGTATGGGGAAAGAACACACATTAAGCACACCTGTACAGTAACATATACAATTTTTAAATAATTATTTACAGATATACAGACTGGATACTTACAAACGTCTGGGACATCTTCCGCTCATGCCTTTAGGATCCACTGGTCCAAAAGCTCTCCCCTCCTATGCTTTAGGTCAACATAGTGATGATGCACCTGCTCACCAGTTCGGGGAATACCAGGGCCACTGGTGAGATTGCGTGCCAGAAGGTCCCAGGCCTCCGCTTTGTACTGGGAGCCATGCTACTGGCCCTGCAGCAGTCTAGCTTCATGGTCTTTGATAAGGAGTCCAAAAATGACCCTGAAATCCTGTATGCCCCAGAGTTGCACCCGAAAGTGAACACCCTCTCCTACACCTGACATTGTTGCTGCCCTGATCAGACTTGATGAAATGTCTGTGTTCCCACCTGTGTGGTTTAAATAAGGCCATTTTCCTGCACTTTTCTGTACTTGGCCGATTTTCAAAAATGCTAAACTATGCTTAGCTCCGCGCAAATCTACTTAGCAATGTTTAAACCAGCTAAGTACAGCTTACAGTTGCTAAGGATTGCTTATATGTTTATGCTTAAGCAATCTTTAGCTAGTTTCAGCAGAGCTGCAGCAGGCTTAGCTGACCGCAAACAATTATTTAAATAAAAAAAGAAAAATGTTTTTTACATTTCCATATGGCATTTTCCCAGCCCTACACTACAATACGTGAGGCATATGACTTACCAATATTATTCCAATTCATAAAAATTAATTTACAACTGCTTCCACACATAAAAACATTTGGCCAGAGGTAGGATCCAAACTATGCATGTTTTGTATGTTACACTAGAGCTCTAACCACTATGCTACATCAACAATGAAGGCTTTAACTTCACAATTCTAAGTGCTGCAGCATGCAAACGCACTGCACTTTGCTTAAACTTTATTTTTTATTGTAAAAAAAAAAAAGAAATATTAAATTATTAAATATATTTATCAGCAGGTTGCAGGCATGTGGGGCAGGGATGTGGCCATTGCGGGGACAGTCATGTACTGTGCAGGCAACTTCTTAGGGATTGTGTGTGTGTTTGTTTTCTTATTTCAGTATCCATGGACACTGGCACGCTCAGTTTTACATTTCAGTGTCTGCAGACACTGAAATAATGCATAGTATTAGATCCAGGGTCTAATTATTATGCTACTTCCTTGTTTGAAAGTGCCATACAGCACTTTCTGAGTGCAGGGGATGTGTTTAAGTGTCCATGCAGGACTTATACATGCCCCCTGCACTTGTACATCGATCATGGAGGTGTACAAATACAGCAGCACTCACTCATTAATATGTAGGGCACGCTGCTGCACTATTCCTACATGGAACAGTCCGTGCAGGAATAGACTATTCTTGCACGGACTGTTCATGAATCCGGAGAATTATCTAAAACAGTATATAACTGACAATCAAAAGATCAATAGCAAAATATCTAAACTGCAAAATGTCTAAACAGGAAAAAAAAAACCCCTAAACACAAAATACTGACAAAACTGAAGATACAATAGGGAATGGTTTATACCCTTTCCCCATTTTTGTGGAACTCACAATTTGTATATATAATTTTCAGGGCATGTGTGGGGTGCAGAGGGGTTTGCTCCCCCAGCAAAAACATTAGATTTGTATGTAGTTAGATTTTGTCAATATTTTGCAGGGGGAGCAAACCTCTTTGCACTCCCCCTCCTCCTAATCATTATATTTACCAACTCTGAGGTCAAACAACAGTGAGGAAAGGGAAAACCCTTTCTTGTACAACTTCATTTTTTTCATTATTTTGTGCTTAGATGTTTTGCAGTTTAGACATTTTGCAGTTTAGATAAAATGTAGTTATTTTGTTATGGATCCATTGACTGTCAGTCATATGTTGGTTTAGATCATGTTTAGTATTCATATAATATATATATATATATATATATATATATATATATATATATATATATATATATATATATATATGGATTCACTTCAGAACATTGAATGCCATAATGTTGAAATTCAAAACATTGAGACCAAAATCTTGAAAGTTCAATACACTAAAACCTAAAAACATTGAATCCCACAACATTGAAAAAACATAGGAAACCAACATTTATTAAATTCCACCACAACATACAGAAGCAAATAAAAACAAAGTATATTACACTTCTCCAAATATAAGCAGGAGGCAAGCCCCCCTACACCCCCCCACACTGCGATCTCGGAGTTGATATATTCAAGTAGCAGGGTTGTGGGTGGTGCAGAGGGGCTTGCGCACACACACACACACACACACACACACACACACACACACACACACACACACACACACACACATACATAGGAGCCTTTCCCTTGGGCCCAACATTCAGAATATTGAATATTTGTAATGCCTGCACAAGCAATCAAAGAGCTATATGATCATAGAATACCAACAGTAGTTAATGGGACCTCAGGATACACAGGGGATTAGAATTTTGACCTTTTACAGCTGTTGTGCAGTCATACAGTTGGTAAACATAAGTACAAGGCGGCGTGGGGACTTGCCAACTACATGGGGAAAGCAGTTATTTTTTCTTTTTGTGTTTTTCTTTTTATTATTTTGTCCTTTAATTTTCATAGAATGATTGGATTAAGTTGAATTTAATATGTTTTTAAATGATACATAGGATATCTATTTATAGTTTCTTAGGTAAGTACTATGTTAGCTGTTCTTGTGAGCCATCTTAAGCATAGCCAATTTCTCTTCCAAAAGTGAGAATTAAACTCTGTACCCTATTTCTCTGAGGTTGACACTTTAACCATTATACCAGTCCCTAGCTCTTAAGTTGGTTGACTAACAAGAATGTGGTCAAACTGAAGATACACCACTCTACATCAAACACAGAAATGTTGACTTCCTAGTACTCATGCACAAAGGTTGCTTCTTGGCACATGCAAATATTACTTAAAAAAATCATAAACAGCATCACATCTTGTGGGGGGCTGTTCCACCTGCACCCTCTGCTAACTATATATATTCACTCTGAGATCGCCCAAGGGATTGCCGATTTCACATACCTGTCGATTATCTGTGTAGTCAACCAAATGTGGTCGATTGAACAGATTTCAACCAAATTCCCTGTTGACCAAATTAACGGAACCCATATGTATATGGATCTACTACAAAAGGTCAAAACCCCATATATTCGAATTTCAAAACATTGAAACCATAACAGCGAAAATCCATTTAATAGAAAGCTTAAAATAACAAAACTTGAAACATTCAACTACACAATGTACCAGAAGTCCAGTCTTCACTTAAAGGACAGCCTACACTGAATACGTATCAGCAGTTTGAAATGGAGATCACAGCACAGTGAGGATTGGGACATTTACCCTTTTCTCACTGTATTGCTATCTTGGAGTTGGTGTATACAATTTAGAGGGGGTAGGGGGTCCTGCACATAGGAGGTGCAGGGAGGCTTGCTCCACTGATACTTATTAGTGTAGGCTGTCTTTAGACAGAGAAGTGTTCCTTTAAGTGAAGACCAAATTTCTGGTAAATTGTATATTTCGATGTTCTGGGCTTCATTGTTTTAATCTTCTGATTAAATGGATTTTTGCTGTTATGGTCTCAATGTTTTGTAATTCAACTATATGGGTTTTCGACCTTTTAAAGTAGAGCCATATATATATATATATATATATATATATATATATATATATATATATATATCGAGAGAGAGATAACATATGTGTATATATATATATATATATATATATATATGTGTGTGTGTGTGTGTGTGTGTGTGTGTGTGTGTGTGTGTGTGTGTGTGTGTGTGTGTGTGTGTGTGTGTATATAAACTTGTGTATGTATGTACATATATAGGTCTACTTCTGTTCTTCAAAAAAAAACATTTTTTCAAAGAACAGAAAGCCGAACCCACTTTAGTGAAAGTGCACTTAAATAAAAGTGCACTTTCGTGAACACCGGTTTACCGAATTGGAAAAAAAAACACACTAAAAATATCCCATCGCATGGGGAGTGGAGGCTGTGTCTCCCACACCCCCCCTACTTATATATACTGACTCCAGGATCACACTACAGTGGGGAAAAGGTAAATTTTCTTATCCGCAGTGTACCATGCTTCTGTAAACTAGTGTTCGCGAAAGTGCACTTTTGCTTAATTGCACTTTTCCTAAAGTTGATCCGGCTTTCTGTTTTTTCGAAAAATGTTTTTTTGACCCATATATATATATATATATATATATATATATATATATATATATATATATATGTGTGTGTGTGTGTGTGTGTGTGTGTGTGTGTGTGTGTGTGTGTGTGTGTGTGTGTGTGTGTGTATATATATATATATATATATATATATATATATATATATATATATATATGTGTGTGTGTGTGTGTGTGTGTGTGTGTGTGTGTGTATATATATATATATATATATATGTGTGTGTGTGTGTGTGTGTGTGTGTGTGTATATATATATATATATATATATATATATATGTGTGTGTGTGTTTGTATATATATATATATATATATATATATATATATATATATATTTATATATATATGTGTGTGTGTGTGTGTGTGTGTGTGTGTGTGTGTGTGTGTATACACAGAGAGAGAATGAGAGGTATGGGTTTATGTTAGATGATCAAGTTCTCAGAAAGTCAAGCTTCATATGGTTGAGACCATAAGACATTTGAGTTTCCAAAAACGCAAAGCATTTGTATGCAGATTGTGGTACACTGGGAATCAGGGGACTTACAATTTTCCCCAATGTAGTGCTGTCTCAGAACTGATATATATAGTTTGTAGGAGGTGCAGGGTAGTTACCCCCTCCAAAAATGTAGATTTTTGCTGTTTTGTTTCATGCGAGTTTTCAGAAACTGAAACATATGGTATCGACCATATAAAGTTTGAATTTCCAAAAACTCAATATTCTGAAATAAACTTATATATATATATATATATATATATATATATATATATATATGTATATATATATATATATATATATATATATATATATATATATATATATATATATATATATATGTATGTATGTATATATATATATAGAGAGAGAGAGAGAGTGAGTGAGAAAGAGAGATAGAAGACACAAAACAGAAGATTAGTAAAGTAGAAGTTAAGCAAATATACTGTAAGTTGAAGTTATGGAATACTTGCAAAGTGAAAGTTTTACTGAAGAAAGTCTAACTTAGATTATGTCATAGCATGATGGAACAATGAGTCCACAAAGTAAGGAGAAATAGTTTGAATGGGAGATATCTGAAGAAGACATATGGACATGAGAAAGAAAAAGAGATTTAATATGGTGCAATATTTATGCAAAAATAGAAAGCAAAACTAATCTATACCAAAAAAGTAGCATCAAAGATATTTGGAAAGAAACCCAGGCATAGGCATCCAGCTATGGGAAATTTAACATTGCAAAATAAAAAAGAAAGGGAGAAAGTTGAAAAGATGATTAGTTATAGATAAGTTAAGGAAATGAAAACAGAAAGCATGGATTACCTGCAAAGTGAAGGATTTAGTGTAGAAAATCCATTTCTGGTAACATCACAGCATGATGAAGCAACGAGTCCCCAAATTAAGGAGAAACTGGTAGATCTAGAAGCATCTGATTACTTGCCACAAGAAAACACTCTGGAGCCTTCAGTAGAAAAGCAGTGCAAAAGTTCAGTTGGAGCTGCACAGTAAGGGAAGGAGCAGGAAACAGTGGCAACTTTGACACAGTCAATGTTGTGGAGTGATAGGCCAGTGAGCTCCATTATGAAAGAACAATAGATGATGCAGGATGCAGCTGAAGAGAGTATGAAACATGGAAATGTACTGGGGCTTTCTGTAAAATGCCCACATGAAATGAAAAATACAGAATGTGCCCTCAGTTTAGAAGATAATGATCTAATGGAAGAGTTGCTTGATTGATAGATATATTAAGATCTACGAAATAAATAAATTATAGAAAGTCATTAAGACCCAAAATGTTCGAAGTCTGATAAAACAAATAAACAGTTATCAAGTCTGTTAACAGAAATTCATCTGATATAGCAGAAGTAAATTGTATATATTACTGTGCAGCTAAATTAATAATTTATACAGTGTTACCACAAAAAAACCAGGGCAATAAGGGAAAGGAAGGGGAGAAATCAAATGTCATCATGGAAGTATTGAATAAACAAAACTATAAAGCAGTTAAGACAAGAAATGCTACTGTTAGATAAGTATAAAAGAGGGAACAGACAGCAAAAGTACATAGAAAGATAGCTGTGATAAAAGCAATATGCAGTGTGAGAACAAACTAGGATCTATTGTACACTATTGCAAATAATAAGCTAAAGATATCAGCACAAGAAGAAAAACTTAGCAGATATCCAGATAAATATAAAGGAAAATTATGAAGTAAACAATTCACTAATGACCCAAAAATGTTTTATAGAGACTTGGGGAAACAAAGCAAAGGAATTGAAACACCACCAAAAAAGAAGAAATAGACTCATTTTGGAGAAGTATCTGTAAAGACCATGTGTAACATAACAAAGATGCCGAATGGATAGAAGTTAAAGAAATGAACAGGATATGAAATCGGATGAAGTAACAGCCAGCAAAATTGAAAAAAGAAATATTAAGGAAAGCTAACTGGAAAACTTCAGGTTCAGATGGAATATCTATCTTCTGACTAAAAGTATTAACATCTTTACATGAAGATTTAGCCCTGAGTTAGAACTACTTACATGGGTACCCCAAACAGACACCAACTTCGTTAACAACAGGAAAAGTGATACTCCTCCTTAAGAGTCAACCTGCTAGCTATTCTAAAAGCTATAGACCAATGAATTGCCTTCTGACAAAGTATAAACTATGTACTGGAATTTATGCCAACAACGTTTATAGTCATTTAAAAGAAAACTCAGTCATGGTAATAGAACAAAACGGTAACAAAAGAAAGTCATATGGAATAAAAAAAGCATTTGAAAGCATCCCACATTCATGGATAAAGGAGTGCTTACAGATGTATACGACACACCCTACACTGATTATTTACACCACAGTGAACATGGAATAGTGGCAAACCACCTTGCAGCTAAGCTATGATAAAAGACAAATTATTATCCAAGAGATAAACATTCAAAGGGGGATATTCCAGAGTGACCTAGTCACCGCTGCTCTTTTGTCTTGCCTTTAACCCATTAATTTGTCTACTTAACAGATGAGGTCATAGTTACAATTTGGCTTCCCCAAAACAACAAAGTGTAAATATTCCTCATCTTCTTTTTTGTGGATGATTTAAACTGTATAGTTCATCAGATGAGGAGCAGAAAGCACATCTGCAAATGGCCAAAATTTCTCATATGGAATATGAGGGTAATTTGCTCTTGATAAATGCGCAAAAGCAACATGTAAGGCAGGAAGGTTTCATCATCAACAAAATATCAGTCTGCGATAGGAATTTGATATAAAGGAAATAGAGCAGGAGGGAGTGTATACATATTTTAGAAATGTTGAAGGCTTGACAATAAAACATGAACAAATGTGAACAAAACTCAACAAGGAATATTTTAGAAGACTAAAATTAATACTGAAAACAACCCTGACATCTAGGAACAAAGTCCAAGCTATAAACCAATTTGCTCTTCCTGTTTTAACTTACAGTTTTGTGGTGATTGATAGGCCTGAAAAAGATATTGGATCAGATGGACAGGAAAACAAGAAAAATGCTTCACGCTTATCAAATAATATATAAAAAAATCAGTGCATACCAAGATCATGTAGTTTGTGTTCTGAAGGTGGTATGGACCTACTCAAAATTGATTACAGGTATAGATGTGTGACCATATGGCTGCATACATATCTGCTGACCTCACCAGATCCAAACATAGTGAAAGTTTAAACCACGAGGAGAACAAGTCTAATATGAATTTCCAGCATAGTTTAGCAAAAGCATATTAGTGTCAAGCGGGAATGGAAATCAAACCAGAAGTAACCAAAAATCAGGCAGCAACTGAACATGCCAAAAAAAAACAAAATAAAGAATATAAGAAGGATTAGATGAGAAGGCAATAAATGTGAAAAAGGCATAAATGTGGTACCAAGTACAGAAAATTTCTGGAACATCCTTATGTCTGTCAGGATCTGATGCAGGAATGGCTATGGTGAGGTGAATTTAAACCAAAAGATGAAAGATTAACATCAGCAGCCCAGGATAGTGGACTATGTACACATTGGTTTGCAAAGTGCATCAAACATGTAGGAGAAACAGACAAATACAGTTTTTGTAAAACAGAATTAAAAACAGTTGCACATCTTGTCGCCAGGTATGATACATTAATGGCATAGGCCTGTATACTGAAAGGCATAATAATGTGGCAAGACTGTTGCATTGGGGATTGTGCAAACATTACAATACTGAAGTAGCTGAGAAGCACTGGAAACATGTGCCACAAAAGAATTATAAAGAATAATGAAGCTTATATCACATGGGATCACCCATTACCAAAAGGTCAAAAATAGATGTGAGAAAGGCAGATCTAGTAGTCCATAAAAAGAAGACAAAAATAGCATTGATCATTAAAATTGCTACATCCAGTGATTACAGTGTCTTATGTACAGAGAGACAGAAAGTCATAAAATACCAGGATTTGCAGGCAGAAATGAGAGCACTGTGGAAGAAGGATACCTAGACAGTTCCAATAGCAATAGGAGCAACAGGTCTCACAAAAAAAAAAAAAATTGCAGTTGTATTTAGATATGATACCGATCCATGTAACTCTGTCTGAATTGCAGAAAGAGTCAGTTCTCAGCACATTTCAGGTGCTGAGAAGAACACTTTGGGCTAACATTAAAGACTGAATCAATACTAATTTCATAAACTTTAATCATACTTTGACTTTGGAATTGTGTCCATTCCCATCATGGCATTAGAAACCCAAACAACTTGGAAAAATTAAATGTATATATTTACATGGATAATATATTACTTTAATATATGAGAAACTGATTAGTTACTATCAAACTCAGGCCTTTGGTCCTATACATTCAAAACCCACCTGGCCAGCTGGCCTTACTTTGCATGTGCAGGTTATCATACATGTAGAAACACTGGTCTTCTAAGTAGTGAATCCTTGACACTGAAGCAAGCTGATCCTCCAGCTGCTGTCAAATGTCAGTTTTCTTCCAGGTGCCCCCAGAGGTGGCCTGATTCACCATCTAAAGTTATAACTTCTGCAGCAAGCAGACGGCTTTTATGGATTTCATTGCCACAGGTCCGAATTCAGAAATATACATATATATATATATATATATATCTATATATATATATATATATATATATATATATATATATATATATAGGTATGAAACTGATAGTACTAGTGTGTGAACAACACCCATTATAGCCTAACATCACTCTGTTTACCCCTTTACACATTGTGCCGGCACAAGCTGGGTGCAGAAAGTTATAGGAATGCACTTATGCACATGTATAAGCACAGATTATCTCATCCGCACAGTAGTAATACTCAAGAGCTATGTCAACGATAACGCTTACACATATGCACTTCAATGTGATTCATAGATCTAAGCATGGCTGTTTAATTTCCATAAGAACTTCATACATCTGATGATATGTATGCTAGTCTTTTGTAGCTCATTTTATAAGTTGCTGGGTTTGCATTTATGCAAACATGAAGGAAAAGCACAAATTAACTTTAATGGTTTAAAAACTCAAAGATAACATACAATTGTTGAAAAAAAGCCAGCTAGCAGTGTATTTCAGTGTGTCATCTTCAAGACTGGCATCTGGTTTACTGATATGTCAGGAAATATTGTAATGCTTGTGTGCTTTTACCTGCAAAGATTTGCCATATTAAGTACCATCTACATTATTATTACATGTATGTAGTGGCTTAATGTAGGCACTGGCCTCTGGCAATAGAATTGCTCAAGACCACACTACAGGAAAACTTCCTGTAAACTAAGGAATTAACTACATGACAAGTTAATTAATAATATACTTACCACATTTTTACAGCAAACCCTTATAGGCCTACATTTCACTATGAAAAATCTCACATGCACACACTATAGCAAATGACAGCATAACACTAGCAGTATTGCAAAGGAAAGACAAACCTTGAAGTCATAATAGATTTAAGTAATTGATTAGTGCTTTACTGTGCTACTGCTACTTTTAAAATAATGAATGGAATGCATACCACAGAACTAATTGATATTACATAGATTAAGAAGGTGTAATTCTTTACTGATATGTATTTTTAGACTGCAAAATGTTGCAGAAGCAGGAACCAAGACCTAGGAGAGACAACATTATCCCTGAGAAAAATCACATCTTCTTGGATGTGTTGAGAATGTATGTGAAATGCCTGTTTGGGAAATGGGAATCAATGTAGGCAGAGAGAGCTAAGGTTAGGAATCAAGCAGTGGCAGCCATAAATACTATATGGGAAAGAACCTCACCTTGGCATATTGTAAGAAAAGTGCTAATGACGTGGTGAGGCATGTCAGGACAAAGGCTAGGCAGAATGAAATTGCCTGTAGCAGCACTAGTGGTGAGAGGTCGGCAGTCTGATCTTTAACCCTAGATGAGAAGTATCTTCTCTAACTATAAGGGATGATGACTTTGATGTAGTTGAGTGCTGTTTGAATCATTCAAGGTGGAGTTGATATCAGTACTTTCAGACACCCTCAACTTTCACAGTTCATCACTGTAGAACATTACTGTTTAGCTGACTTTGATAATTTAAGCTACGTGTATTTGGCATGGTACCTGTGCACATATAATTCTTACATTTCCTCATCACTTACTCCATCAACTGCAGCTGTAGCACAAACTCTACAGACAATGCATGCCAGGTACAGATATCATGCTTTAAGAAAAAAATCATGTGTAACTAACTCAGGTCACATTAGCCATATCTTGACATATTTCTTCAGAAGGTCATGAGCAGGCTGATGTTGATTGCAGAATGTCTGTAAGCAATGATGCCATAACTCATTTTCATGATAAAGGCTCAGGACCGTGACATACAGTTGCAAAGTGTATTAGAAGGGCCCCCAATCCCAGAGCAGATGGATAACTCCACAAGCACTGACACAGGCTGGCACACTCATCACAATGAAGAAGGAGCATTATAATAACTGGAAACACCATATAGTTCAGTGTCTATTACTTTTGAGTACAGCCTGAACCCCTTGATGAAGACACTAACCTTTTATAAGTAGCAGTTCCCACTGCTATGCTTTTACATAATAGTGCAAGATGAGCACATATTTCACAGTTAGCTCCAGAGACACACAAGGCCTTATCTGCCCAGCAGCAGATGTGCCGTGACATATAGATCAGCCAATTCTACTACATTAAGAGTCAGTTAGAGATGATTAGAGTGCTACACAGTATATGGGAGGAACTTCACCAGTCTGTAGGAATTGTGGGAGCTATGTACAAAGCCATGATGATCACCATGTGCGTTATAGCTGCACACGATATCATGTCAGCCTTCATGCATGCACTACTAAGGACTTACCAGAAACACATACTAAGGACACAGTTGTATAAGGATAATGGAGTGTCTGTCTGTATATTGGAAGAGCAGACCAGACACAATGTCTAACTCAAGTAAATGCTGCAGAGATTTATTTGGATTCTAAGAAGGAGAATAAGAAGAAGGTAGTCAGGCATTATCACACTTCCACAGCACATGGTAAACTTCTTACTCAAGACTTTGGTCTAGCAACACTGATATGTCAATATGAAGAGGTTCCCCTGCATACAGTAGATTCTGTCAATGGAGCAACTGAGCATCAAGCTGATGCAGCCATCACCCACACTAAATGAAACCTCCCAAATCTAAGCTTAATTTTTACCATCATCAACACAGAACATAATCACCCTGAAAGCCACTTTGCAGATAGAACAAATGTGTCAATTATTCCTTGTACTTGAAAGAAAGTAAACAGGCAGCAATTGCCAAAAAATGTTTTAAAAAGTATGTTTCTTTGCTGAAAAGAATCTATTTTTCTCTTAGTAGGTCAACACAAGCGCAATAAGTATCACACAGTGAAACACTCTCATAACTCCAGTTCTTTTATACTTTTCCCCAAATCTGCCAGTACAATTAGCACTTCTGCTAGTGACAACCGTATACTGCAGAAATGATAAGGACTAATACTTCCTGAAAATTTTTTTTTTGTTTATGATATAAGGAAAAAGAATGCCCGATGTACAGTGTTTACAATGCACCACTTAACACAGCCCACGAGTAACACTGCATGTATCAGCTATTATATTTGTAACTTCTCACTGTTACATAATGAATACCATGCCCATTGCTGTGGACTAGAAGCCATGTACCATGCACAAGCCTTTAGAGAGGTTGCTGTGCTACACAGATTAGCTGGTCATTGTTGTTGTTATCACTGTTGGAACAAATGATAGATGAAGCTGCATTGCCAATATCTGTGACTGGCTGTGGTATGATCATATGGGTTCCTATTAGATGATCGAAGACGCAGTCTATCGAATGCATCTTGGCTGAACTTAAAACAATGAAAAGGCAAAATAGCGAAGTGGCTTTTAAGCAAATTCTTTCCCAGGGAAAGAATTCGCTTGGTCGCTTACGTTACTTTGCCGTTTTTGACACTGTAGTGTGTTCTCAGAGTTGGTATATTTAAGTAGGGGGTGGGGGGCACAGCCCCCCATATCAGGGGGTGTCGGGGGCAAAGCCCCCCCCACTTTATGTATTATTTCAATTTTTTTATTTATTTGTTTATTTATTTTTTGGAACAGTGATTTTTTTTCCCTTGGAAAAAAATCACTGTTCTGAGCTTTTGAGTTTATAAGCTTTCACTTACATGGGGTCGATTATTCATCATTTGCTTTTTTAAGCGTTCAATGATATAATATAGACCCAATCATATTGTGAAGGATGCAATAGGTGGTAACCATCCTGCATACAACAGTAAGTTCATACTGAAGGCATCCCAACTCATCCAGGCAATGGAAATGGGGAGTAAACAGACCAAATGTTTCAATGGGACAGGATAGGGTTAACACCCTCCTCAGCAGCCTCCCAGGAGGTATGGACTAGTGTGTTAGATAAGGTTGGAGTGGCAGCCAGTCTCACCTGAAAAAAAGAAAAAAAACAAGGAGGGGCACATAACAAAAAAGTAAACCTGGTTCCTCAATACTACCTATGCTACTCTGAAAAACAAAAATAAGTATGATTATCAATATTATAATACTTTGGACTTATCCACTGAGAACATGAAAAATCCTATCATGCCGGAATAGGAAGTACAGCAAGCTTTCATGCCAAATGTGAGAAACATGGGCACTGTCAGGATGCCAGGCCGACATGCTGGTGATGCATTCCATGCATAAGTACCTGGCAGGTGATAGAAAGGCACTGAACTGTGCCTCTTGTGATCCATTTCCAGATGGGGCTATGGTATCAACATGGGTGCAGTCACCAGGCACCTCAGAAGAGTGTGCCATTCCATATAAAGCAGCCACGGTACTGGCACAGTCCAGTGGTGAAACTGGAAAATAAATTGATGCACATGTGCCAAGGCTATATCGAGGAACTGCAGAATTTTTCTTGAGACAGAAACTAGAGAGGTACCGAATGCACCCTTAGTTTGTCTCTGAAAGGTCCCAATGATAAATATTGTGCGGTATCCACAGATATAGGAAGGCTAAGCATTCCCCCATTTCCCATCCCTGGGCTATGCAAACTCACCAACACCTGTATTTTATCCAGTCGACTCTAAACTTGTCCAGTAATTCCTAGTTGGCAAAGATGTGATGGACAATCCTTTGCCTATATCTTCTTTTCCTTGGCTGACAAGCACCACTCAGAATGACTGAAACAAGTAATTTGCAATGGGAAGCAATTTGACTGGAAGCAAGAGCAAGCATCTTCTGAGATGGCAAAGTGGATAGAAAATGTGTGACTTCACTTTTTATAACCCATTTGCACATGACATATTTGTGAATCAAAAAGCCACTATAAATAGTATAAAGGCTGCAAGAGCATCCTATTTACATAGGGTAGCTGCAGATGTTCACACATTTTTCATTTGCGTCTCATTATTCCCACATTTGAATAGGATCTTCTAAAACTGTTTCTAACAGCTGCACTTCAGTCTGCTGTCTCTAAAACATTTCTTAAGCTGTACTTGTTTTCGGCACACACACGCCCAATGCACCCTCAACTTTCCATAAGTGTGTGTGTGTGTGTGTGTGTGTGTGTGTGTGTGTGTGTGTGTGTGTGTGTGTGTGTGTGTGTGTGTGTGTGTGTGTGTGTGCGTGTGTGTGTGTGCGAACACCTGCATATGTGTGCTTGCTCATGTGCATGTCTCTGTGAATCTTGGTCTGTCTTTCTGTGTCTGTGTGCCTTTGTATGTATGTCTGTGTCTTTGTTTATGGGGTCGTGATGTGCAACTCAAGAGCAATGGATGAATGATTAAGATCAGCAGCATTTTAAGCAGTATGGGTCTCTCTGTGAGGCCCTGTGCAACCCAGATTGTGTTAATGTCCATTTGAATTCTCAACACAAGAAAGATATTACAATAAATTATATCTAAGACTTAATCCAGGTTCATTTAAAGGTCTGGTGTTTGAAGAAGCTGGCTATGTAGAGTTGGCGGTAAGTGCCCACTGCAAACTTGTCCATCTCATGCAAGGCTGTCAATGCAATCTTGCTAGAAGACCTCCAGCTTCTGCAACTTAGGACTAAGAGAGTTGCAGTCCACTGAGGAGTGTGCATGCATCTTAGGTAGAAACTGCATGAATGTGAGAAATTTTGCTCCAAGAAGGTCCTGCACACCATGCACTGTACTGCACTGCACTGAGATTTCTGGTCAGTAAAGGGGGTTAGCAGCATATAGAAAATCTTCTAACACCCTCTGAGGAATGGCCAGGATCACAGGTCATTTCTTTGCTTTCTCTGTGTCCCCAGATTACAAATATTGCAATATAAATTATGATCTTGAAAGAAAAGATCAAATTGTTTTTAAAATCTTTCAGAGTTTTTGAAATTCTGGTATTAACTGGGAATTTTTTCCAAGTCCTGACTAGTTTTATCTGGAAGAAGTTGTTACCTAAGACAATATAACATCTGTCCTCTACTATAAGCATTTATTTATGTATGTATGTATGTATTTTTGTATCTAACTTGCATTCAAGGATGACAATACCCCTTAGAGTTCTACGAAACCCATAACTAAGTATACCCAAAATAAGATCTCACTGAAATAACCTAAAGCAAACCAAGTACAAACATAGGTGCCTGTCATAGCATAATACCATTTTCAATTAGAAATGTTGCCTGGTGTAATACTTCTGCATTATTTCCATTTGATTTAAGTCAAAGTCAGTGCAGAAACTGGAACAATATTTAATTTTGAGTTCTTATCACACAACTGAATTAGTAGATGAGCACATATGTCTGTCTAGAAGACTGTCCTCTGGGTTGTTCTTACAGTGCATCTTTCCTCAGAGCTGTTCTCACAGGGCATAAACACATTCTGACTATTTGTTTTCAACCATTCATGCTGGTTAGTCACATCTGACTCTTGTAGAAACCCAATAAATAGCTGCAACCATCTTCACTGTTTACTAGGCTAGTAGGGAAAAATAGTAGTTTGCCAGTCATTTCTTTCATGTCATATGTACGGAATGCACAACAACGGAAAATTTAGAGTCAACAGTCTTCCTACTGCATGTCATTAGAAGGTAGGAGAAAACCAAAGTACCCAAACAAAACTCAGGAGCACAGAGAGGAAAGGCTGACTCCTCGCTGAAGTATCTCAGCAGAAAAATGAACTGAAGACCCTCTTGCTTGGAGGCAACAATGCTACTCACTGTGCCATTATTTTTCTTGTTGCTGTCTCCCCCTTCCTTGAAAACGAGTATAAAAATATCCTTTGCCGTGACATACTTGTGTGATCAGTGGTCAGATGAGCCAAGTAGATACAGTGGTACATCTAGAGAAAAATTATAGTAAAAATATTTGTACTGGACAACATCAGGAAAACCTCACTCGAGAATGTAGAGGGGACTGATGGCCCCTAAGGATAGGGCCCAAACGATTAAAACAATGTTTCAAAATTGTGAAAACTTATAAATATTATTGCAATGCAAAATTACTCAAAACTGTTTTAGAAACCAACAACGCTGAATTAAAAACAAAATAATGCAAGTGATTGGCATCAGTTTAATTAGATTTTCATTCACACAAAGTTAGACTCCTCATGCCTACTAAGAAATTATCAAATTTGTATTACCACAGGTACCTATTAAGTTATAAAATTATGTTTTTGATAAGCTATGTTATTCATTATATGTAGCACAATAATATGTCATAACTCAATTACAAAACACATGTACAACAGTGGAATAATTTGTATGCTATAAATACCAGTAAAATATTCCTATCCACCTATATAACTGAACATATGGATTTACTACAGTCATTAAGGCATGGCAAAAATGAGCGTTCTCTTTTTATTATACTATTAAGTGGTGTACATCAATATTATTTTCCCCATACTTTTAGGCAAGAAATGTTTTTTGTTTAAATTTATGCTCCGAATCATAAGGTAGATTGGGTACTCCAAATTGCCCATAGGAATGATTTTATGTGTGTATGTGATACAGAAGAAAGAATTGACAACAATTTTCCTCCCTCTGCCTTGAAAACTCCCCTGGTAGTGGTGGATCTCTGCTTTATCACTCTAGGAGTCAGGTGTGACTCATACGAGAGCAAACACGTGAGAGAATCTCTGTTAATTATTGACCTCTCTTTCTCCTACAAACCCAGCTGGCCTGCTTATCCTGCTGGATATCAGAATATTAAGGACCATTTCTTGGTCTTAGGACCAGGATTGCGAGACAGAGACATGTCCATCTTGTGGAATGGGAGCTTTACTTTGTGTCCTTTCCATTTATACTACATCTACATATGCCAGCTGCATTCTATGAAGTGTTGTGAGATAAGCATATGTAGGTGGTATTTCTACTGATCTCCTGAATGACATTCCATTAGTAGTGCATCCCATCCATTAAGAAAAAGCACCTCCAGAGATCCTTGCTCTCCAGTAGGGATTTTCCTTGATGTCTACATCCAGTGTTTGTACCCATATCTTTAGACAGGGGTGGGCATACTCTTTTTCTTCATTCCACTCTCTCTCTTTGGCCAGCTCTTCTAGTACCCATGTTGCTGATCAAGTCCAGATCAGCAGAGTTGTATAGAGCATGTTATCTGCCTATGAAATGGAGCTGCCTATATTCATGGCAACTCTTTCTCCAGTATTGTCTCCGAGCTATGAAACTATGTTCACAATGAACCATCAAGTTTGAGAACTAAGATTATTAACTACTGAGAAATGTGCATGCCTTTAGGTCTTATTTGCATTTTATGCATACACAGCTGTCTAGCTATTTTTTTACATTTACTGAAAGTTAGAGCTTGACAGGCATTTAGATGTATTTTCTTACAGAACATTTGTAGGAGCTAGGTCACAACCCAGTTCTTATTTTTTGTGGCATTTCTGTCTGATTGAAATACCGAGTTACTGGATGTTGTACCTGCCATATGTTCATTTAAGGCTAAACATAATGATTCAAACAAAAGACTAGTTGGCAAACTAAATACTACACAAATGTCATCTTGTACATAAATACAATGAGACCTGGGTCAAAGCTCAAAAGGGTGTTCCAAACAGTACACAAACTCAGTTATCAAGTAGTAATAAAATAAATAAATAAATAAAAATAAGGAACTTGCACTTAAGTTAGTAGCTACAATTTATTTTCTTCTATATAACTAATCTTTTAGGTGTGATAACCTTCATGCCTTTTTTAGGTATTGGAGATGGTTAGAATAGCCTCTCTCTTGGCAATTCATAATAGTTAATTTTGTTTGCACCTCTACAGAAGGGATAGTATAACTTTAGCTCATGAATCTGAGCACATCCTATTGCATGCAATGAGTTTTGGTGACAACATGTTTCCAGCTATTAAAATATGTTTACTCTTCTGGAGAAATATAAATATTTTTTCTTTCTTATTAAATGACAGCTCAGTGCAGATACATCACAGAACTATACTACATTCCTTGCCCCCAGAAAGGAAGTCATATGCTCACCCCTAATGAAAACACACTATTACCCAATATCCAGAGCTTTGCATTCAAATATTGGTAAAGCCCTGTATTCAGTACTTAAGGAAATACATCAGTCTAGCTTTTACCGCTATTAGCAATACCTTTACAGACATTTTTCCTGAATGTTATTTTAAAAATGTATATTAATAAAAATATAGTCTCCTTAAGAATTTAAGTACAGTTCAGTCCTGAAGTTTTCCCTAACATTGTAATCACTAATGCCAGCAGTTTTAGTATTGCCATCATTTTGGTTAAAAAGAGTACTTTTATCTGGAGAAATGCATGTCTTTAACAGCTGATGTTTTTTGGTATTTAGTATTAATTTTTGTATTGCTGGCAGACTTAATAAAAAGACTGAACAAACTTGTAATGTATTTAAATCTGAAAGTAGAACATTACTTAAAATACAATAACTGCATATAAGACAAATATCTAGTTGAAGTTAGGAGAGGTCTTTAGTAGATTTGTATAAACTTCTCTATGATGCTTTCTACTTCGCATAATTCTCAGCTGTCATGATTTTCACATAATGTCCAAATTTTTGCCACATATTTTTGGTCTCTTACTCATAAAATGTGTGGTTTTATGGAAAATCACAGAGGAATGAAATCCCTAAATAATGACATACATTTGAGTTTCATAGGTTCATAGGTTCATAGCTAGGTACTAGGCTACTGGCCCAAGGGCATAATTAAGCCTAGCCAAAATGTTTCGGCTTTCGTCTCCCATGAGGTTTAGTTACCTGCATCTCTGTCGAGTAGGGCCACAGACATGATTCCCGGGGTGAATTTTCTGTTTCCCATCCACTCATCAAGATTCCTCTTGAAGAGCGCTAGTGAGGGGCTCTGCCTCACATATATGGGGACCTTATTCCAGAGCAAGGGGAGTCTCTGGGACACGAATCTGTCCCTCCAACAAGTCCTGTTTATTGTTGC